>NW_026640026.1:0-542990 GCF_028554395.1 Pezoporus wallicus
GAATATCTCTTTGGTCAGTTTGGGTCAGGTGTCCTGTCTCTGCTTCCTCCCAGCTTCCCCTCCTCCCTGGCAGAGCATGAGGCTCACAAAGTCCTTGGCCAAACCAAAACATCCTTGTTATCAGCTCTGTTCCCGAGCTGAAAGTCAAAACACTGCACTGCACCAGCTACCAAGGAGGAGAAACATGACTGTTACTGCTGAACCCAGGACATGCATATAGCAAGATGCACAAATATTAATAGAGATATTAATATAGAAATTAAAACCAGCTCTAAGTTACAAAGTATTTGTTCGGATTTTTTTCTGTCACAGCTACTACCATTAGAATTGCACAATGTCAGTAAGTATTCTTTTGGCTGGATTGATGGGCTGTGGCTAATGCTGTAAGATTCACCAAAGCAAAATGCTGGATCCTGCGCTTGGGCCACAACAACCCCATGCCATGCTACAGGCTTGGGGAAGAGTGGCTGGAAAGCTACTTGGTGGAAAAGGACCTTGGGGTGCTGACTGATAGCCACTGAACATGAGCCAGCTTGTGCCCAGGCAGCCAAGAAGACCAACAACACTGTGGCTTGTATCAGCAGTAGTGTAGCCAGCAGGGCCAGGGCAGCGATCATCCCCCTGTACTGGGCACTGGTGAAGCCACACCTCAAATCCTGTGCTCAGTTCTGAGCTCCTCACTACAAGGAAGACATTGAGGTGCTGGAGTGTGTCCAGAAAAGTGCAACAAAGCTGGTGAAGGCTCTGGAGCACAAGTATGATGAAAGCAGCCAGAACTAGACACTGTAGTCCAGGTGAGGCCTCACCAGGACTGAGAGGGAGGACTCTACCTGCTGGCAATGCTCTTCCCAATGCATTCCAGGACACCATTGGTGCCTTCTTAGACAATTTCTGGCTTATGGACAATTTCTTGTCCACTAGGACCCTAGGTCCCTGTCAGACCTGTACTGGTGCATGCATATTCCTCTCCAGATGTAGAACCCTGCACTTGTCTTTGCTGAATTTCAAAATGTTCCTCCCTGCCCGTTTCTTCAGGCTGTCTAGATCCTTCTGAATTACAGCACAGCACACTGGGGTATCAGGCACTCCTCCTAAGTTTTGCATCACCAGCAAACTTTCTGAGGAGGTATTCTATGCTTTTGTCTAAGTCACTGATGCGTAAGTTAAACAAAACATGACCCAGTATTGACCCTTAGGAGACACCAATAGTTGCAGGTCTCCAACTACACTCTGTGCCACTGATAACAACCCTGAGACCTGCCATTCAGCCAGTTCTCAATCTTCCTTTTTGTTTTTGTTGTTGTTATTTTCAATCTGAATAGAAACTTCAAAATATAAACCACGAAAATGTTCTTTTTCTTCTTAAAAGGTCTATGATTTTTTTCATGTTCTTCAACCAGCTGTGGGCCGTCAAGAGGCTATTTTATTATGTCAAAAGTGAGCTTGTCATTTCTTTCTCTCCAGAAGCTTGTTTTCTTTGTTTATCAGCTATGTTGGTAACACCATAATCCTTGTCATACCTCTAGGGCTGATTGCCTTCCTTTCGCTTTCATTTATTTGTCCTGCATGTGTAAGCTATTTTCAACTTTTACACAGCCTGTGACATGCTAAGCCCACTTTATTTCACACAATCACTAAGATCATTTTGATATCCCTCACCTTTTCTCTGCATTTCCCCAAACACATTCATCTGCATCAAGCTGGGTTTCTTAGGATACACCTTTCTTTTCTCACACAGTTCCACTACTTTTTACTTACACTTTCTATGTTGTATCATACGTTTCTCTTGCACTACTATTTTGTTCTACATGTGATATCAAAATTTTGGTTCTTTAAGTTGCTTTTCATTTCATTGAGAATCTGTTTCTGAGCTGGTCTGGAAAACTATTACAAAAAAAGGAGATTCTACAAGGTTTTGAAATTACCTGTTCTAGTGCCATACTATCTTCTTACTGAAAATGTTTTTTCTAATGGCCAGTCTGAACTCTATGCAACAATTTCAAGCTGCTACCTTTTCTTACACCATCTTCCACTTTACCTTCATCATATCGTTAATTCTATGTCATTATGGGCTTCCTTTTAGATTGCACCTCAGTCTTCTCCACAAGCCTAGTTCTCGCAATCTCTCCCTGTAGGATTTTGTAGATCTGTCTTCAAGTTTGTCAAGATCCTTTTGGAACGAAGAACTAGAATTTGGTATGTTAGCTCTTCCCATTTTAGTATAACCCACAAATTTGTTGAAGATGTATTCTGACCTGTCATCAAGGTTGTTGGTGAAAATACGGAATAATACTAGCACAGTATCAACAGTGATCTATTCACTACCAGCTGCCAAATGGATATCAAGTCATTGATTACTATCTTCAGTAGTAGTAATCTTTAGTAATTACTATCTTTAGTAATCTTTAGATGGCCTGTGGACCACCCAAATCTCCACCCATACAGTTGTTTAGCATCAAATAGTCTACTTCAAGTTGCATTTTATTCATTATTCTTCTATTCTACCCATAGCCACTCAATGCACTGTTGAAAGCAATCAGGTTAGTTACCATGTTTTGCCTTATTAAAACTGTGTCAACTGTTCCTGGTTACCTTTTTTACTTTACATATTTGAATTGTTTTTCAAGAGAAAATACTCAATGATTTTTGCAGGGACTAAGGTTAAACAGAACTGTCTACAGTTTCCAGGTTGTTATTGTCTGAAAAATGTTCATAAAACTTTTTTTCCATTGCCAGGAACCCTCTCTCTCCCCATCATGATGATTTTTCTTATATAGACAGCAGCTTCACAGTAACATAAGAAAAATCTTTTCAATGAGTCTCTAGTTCATTTTCCCCCATTGTTAGTTGTACTTTTCCTGCCATTTATATAATTATTGTTAATCTAAAACCAATAACAGAACACTGATTGAAGTATACAAGAGAAAAGAAGAGCAAAGGAGACCTTTTCCTGTAAAATCATGTTTTATTTAGGAACACTATAGATCTGTTCTATGTGAACACTTGGCTTATTATTAACATGACAGAAATTCAATTTAGTAAAAATTTTCTTTAAAACTGAATTCAAATGCATACATGCTTCTCCTCAGGAGAAGGTCCTGGTGCTTTACCCCAGTACTATTCATTCTGCTGAGTCTAGAGAGAATTTCACAATTTTAGATTTCACAGATCTAGATATCAGAAGTTTCATATCAGTTCATAAGTAGGCCAGCATCTTTCACTGTTCCTATTCAAAAATGTGCTATTCAAAAATGAATTCCTGAAACACTGAGACAGTCCAAGTCATCACAAATGACTTCACCATAGCTGATTATAACCAACAGAAAACAGTTAAAATGTGGATGGAATTATACACATTGTATATGCTTCTTTTCAGTTCATTCCTCTGAAAAGATTATTTATTAATGAAAGCCATTTACTTTCCACAGTTCAGTTTAACAAATCTAAACAAAGAGCTAGAGAAGCTAGTGAAGAACTTCTCATTACATGATTTCCTACATTATGATATCTTATAGTAACTATTCCTTATGATAATTTTTTGCATTTCTAAGAGAAAATATCTAATAAAATGCTTTAAAAGGTGATGAAATACAAAATGGTCTGTTAGTAGCATCAGTTCTGTTGCAGCCTTTCAGTTTTAAATTTATTCCATTAGTTGCTAAGTGTGCTGGGTTTGGCTGGGATACAATTAATTTTCTTCATAGTAGCTGGTGTTGGCATATGTTTCCAATAGGGCTGAGTAGTGTTTGCAGAGAGTCAAGACCTTTTCTGCTGCTCACCTCACACCACCTCACCAGCGAGTAGGCTGGGGGTACACAAGGAATTTGGAGGGGACACTGCTGTGACAGCTGACCCCAACTGACCCAAGGGATACCCTCTACCATATGGTAACATGCTCAGCAGTAAAAGCTGGGGGAAGAAGGAAGCAGGAGAGCATTCAGTGATGGCATTTATCTTCCCAAGTAACCCCTACACGTGATGGAGCGCTGCTTTCCTGGAGATGGATGAACACCTCCCTGCTGATCGGAAGTAGTGAATGACTTCCTTGTGTTACTTTACTTGTGCATGTAGTTTTTGCATTACCTGTTAAACTGTTTTTATCTCAATCCATGAGTTTTCTCACTTTTCTGCTTTTGATTCTCTTCCCCATCCCACTGGGGGGAATAGTGAGAGAGCAACTGTGTTGCTGACTGGGGATAAACCATGAGAGTAAGTAACTAAATCTGTAGGACCACAAAACTTAACTCTAAACCAAAGCCAAGCAAGTAAAAAGAAGTGAAATTTCCAAGAAAAGGAATATACTTCTGTTTTCCTTACAAATTTGTTCCTTTATTCTTCAGTTGATTTTTTCCTTCTCAATAAATACTCATTCTTAAAATAGTTAATAAACTTCACAGTTGATATGCTTGGACATGTGGAATTTTCACACTTATTAGAGCAGACAAATAAAGGTAAAGCTTCCCAGTCTTAATTTTTATGAAATATACTTATTTTTCACTATGACAGAAGGCTATCAACTTTTTTAAGAATTTGGAAGCTGAATCTACTATAATACAGAAGCAAAATTGCTACAGTCCAATAACATTAACTCATTGGGAAAAAAAGGGAAAGACAAACTTTACAAATTATTATCTATGAGGGTTTTAAATGGTGAAGAATTACTTGGGCACTTCTGTGGTCAAACTGTTTCAGATGTTTATGACAGTAAGAAAGATATAAGGATATCCTTTGCTAGGGTAAGTAGGACACATCCTTTCTGTAAGGATTTGTTGATAATATTAATCTATAGAGAATTGCAACTTGCAAATAATTTTAATTGATTGAAATGAACACTACAAACAAGTGTACAACTGGGAACAGGAGAGCAGAAGAGGGGTTTAGGAAGAGATATTTATAATAATCATTAGTAATATCTGCTTAGCTTGTTTATATCAGGCTTCTTGAATTAGAAGACCGTACTAGCTAGATGACATCACAACAATGGAGTCTGGTGATTTGGCACTGGAGGATTCAACTTTTTTGCCTTCTAAAGAAAGTGTGTTCAGTTCTTTCTAGCAGGCAAGTGGTTGCAAATGTCACAGATAGATTGACTACATCTGCTTTCCTCTAGTGTTCTACAGGGCAGCAATCCTGTTTTGCTCATGAGATTTGATAGCATCAGGACATTGTTACCTGCTGCATCAGATGGCCTTTAGCTGTGACTTCCCATACTGTGAAATTAAAGCCATACAGTTGAGAATTTCTTGAGCATGTCTTTGTAAGTATTTAACTGACCAGACTTTCAGCCTCTTACCATATTTTTAAGGGCCGTATAAAAATGTCTTTCCACAGCAGGTTTTCCAGAGTTCATGCTCAATACTCAAACCACCCTGGCTAAACCTACAGGAACAATGCTTCTGTGCTAAATAATTAACAAAATAAATTATGTTATAATATAGGATTATCACATATATGAATGTTGCTATGTTACATCTCCAAGTACCCTCCATGAAGTAGAATCATAGAATCATAGAATCGTTAGGGTTGGAAAGGACCTTAAGATCATCTAGTTCCAACCCCCCTGCCGTGGGCAGGGACACCTTACACTAAATCATATCACCCAAGGCCTCGTCCAACCTGGCCTTGAACACTGCCAGGGATGGAGCATTCACAACCTCCCTGAGCAACCCATTCCAGTGCCTCACCACCCTAACAGGAAAGAATTTCCTTCTTAAATCCAACCTAAACTTCCCCTGTTTAAGTTTTAACCCGTGTTTATAGTTAGTTTAAAACAGTTCAAGTCAGAGATGTATTTATGTAGTAAGAAATTCCTTTTCTTTTTTTTTTCATTAGTAAACTTAACTTCCAATTGTTTATTAAACATTAAAAAGAGCTACATCCTCTTTCTTTGTTTAATGGAGTTAGAACCGATAACCTGGGCAAATGCTGCTGCACGCAGTTCTTGTTAAGCTGTTGCTTAAAGGTCCTAGGAGTCCTGTGCTGCAAGAATTAAAGCAGTTTTTGGCACAAGAATGGGTAGTATGATGAATAGCACTAAGAGAATTTAGAGATTAAAAGACTAGGGGAAATTAGGCTAGTCTTTTTTTTTTTCCCCACAATATCCTATTCTCACTTAATGCACTCGCACTCCATCCAGGGGATGCACACACGTGTGAAAAATATCAATTTCCTCATCAAGTGGGTTAAAAATTGAACCTCTTTTTCATCTAAGCTATAAAAAACCCTAATCAGATGGCCTGGCAGAACAGCTCCTGACAAGGCATACTGACAGATATAATGAGAGCAACTTCAAATTGAAGCACGCTGAGGTAAGGAGCATAGGTTGGGGAAAAAATAATGTAGAGAATGATAATCGGCTGAAGCTAAGGTTACTTTAAGGGAATTTAAGACTCCTGAAATTGTGCAATGAGGTGGGGTCAGAATATATTGTTATTTTGTTATCAACTGAAAAAAAAAACCAACCCAAAACCCTGCACTCTTCTATCATTCTAAGGTAGCTAACTGAAAGCAAACAAGTGAGAGTTAAATACTAAAAAAGGGAGAAAAGAGAAAATAATTCTGTCCTACCTTTTTCTTTTTCTCCTTTCCTTTCATTATGAAAATTATCTGATTAAACTGAAAGTGCTTCAGAGTAGAATCTTGCCTTCTGTAGAACCTACACAAATTCCTCACAAAACAGCTTTTAGTGACATCAGGCTGATTAAGATGGCAATATAAAGCATGAAAAATAACTACTAGCACCTTTGAAGACAATAGCCATAAACCAGATTTTCAGTCCAAAACTGAAAATATTCTTAAATATGAGCATATATGCCCTAATTATTTAAGATTTTTTTACTAAGGTAGAACATCATTAGATTTCTTTTTTTCTTTCTTTCTCTGAAGAGTTGGGTATTCTTTGAACAATAAATTCAAATGGAGGGACTTCGGTTCTTAAGGCTCAAATTCCAAAGCATTGACTTTAAGGGAAAGACTATGCTGTCAACCTAAAACAGTGTTTCTAAGCAGCCCTAGTAAAGCTACTGAGTCTCTGAAAGAGATGAAATTCAAGAAAGTCCTTGTTTTGTTTTTAATATTGTTTCTATGGACTATAACTCTATGAAGACTTTTATTCCAGAGAGTAGGCTTTTTGTTTCCTGTGGAATCTATCCTAAAGCACTTATTTCCTTTCAATATACATGGGTGTGTGTTCAACTCAACATTCAGGAATGGTCAGCCCCTTTTTGGATTCAATTTTTAGCACCTACAGAGGCATCAGTCCTGAAAACTAATACCAACCTTTTCAGATACAAGCATAGGCTTTTCATTAATTGAACTACAGAAAGCTAGCAAGCTTTTTTGCCTCAGCATCTTCACCTTTAAAAAACATTGATAATATTCACTTCATACAGAGAAATACTGCAAAAAATAGTGTTTGTCCTGCATTATGAACACATCAAATGTTATAAAATGCTATTGCTTTTTTTTGTTCCTGCTGCTTAAGAACCATTGCTGCTCATTCTGTACTTGTTGGCTATTGAAAATAATTGATCCCTTTACCTTTATTATGTCACTTCACATATGCGTAGTAGAATAGTTACTACATCTCTCCCCAGAGTTCTTTTCTTCGGGCCAAACAAAACCAACTCTGTTTTAACCATTCTTTCCAGATTCAGTTATCCAAACCTTTCATCATGTTTCTCTTCTCTGAGCTGCATTCAGTTTCTGCTGTTACTCTTGAACTGCTGCAGTCCTTACTTTTTAAAGAGCTGGAACTGAGGTCTACCTGTTGCTGAATAGAAACATTTTTTTAAATGCACTTTATTAGAATTCCATGAGGTGGTGTTCACATTGGTTGTTACACCAGCACAACAACAAAAGGTACATCAGTTTTAGCTACACCACTTCCCTTACCCATCTCACTGCATGGCCACAAGAACATTAGTGTTGACAGAAGAGGGCAACTCCCCAAAACATGGAGAGTAGGGAAGGCATAAATGCCCTTTTCGTAAGTACTGTTTCCTTCTGACAAATTAAAGTGACAAGCTTTTTCCTAATGCCACTTCTTCCTGTCTTTCCAATCCTAAATCATTCCTGATTGTTATTCATTTTCACTTTGTTTTTAATAGCTGAAACTTCTCACAATTCTGTGAGGTTTCCAAGTCAATGTTTTTCACACTCTTCCTAAGATTTTCTGCAATTGTTATGGTAATAGCTCAGAAATCCGAAAAGGAGTGTTCTCTATGTGGACTGGAAGTGTTTTAAACATGAACAAAGACAGAGGTAAATAGAAAGAAACAATAGCTCCTGGTTTTATCTTCCTGCTGGGTTTGAAAGTCAGTGGAATGTGGGAGTCCTTCCTCAGAGACAAGATATTTCTAATCAGCACTACCATGCTCTAAGGCAGTAGCTTACAACACCTATTAGCTGCAAACTCAGCAGGAACTGCAACCCCCTGCCTCTCAAAGAAACAGTATTTTTCCTCTGTATGATGCAGATTATCCACGAAAACTGAGAGGAACAGATACAAATTGGATGTGAAAATGTGCTACAGTCTTATTCAAGCTGCTGTTGACAATGCATTATATAGAAGTCATGATCCCACAAACTATTGAGCATTTTTCTCTTAAATGAATTTTGGTAAGAACAGAATTTGCAGATTACTCCTCTTGTGCGCCATGAGCTCCAGGGATCAACAAAAGATTGCTGACTGAACTTTCTACACTCCACTGGGTGTAGAAAAGAACATCCTATCCTACAAATGAACACAAGCAGTACAGAAAGAGGATAGGCTCACACAAATATCATAGTACAGTGATTGCTTTCTCTGTTTCTAGGTGCCCAAAATACCTGAATACATTGATGATCACCTCTGTACTCTTTGTTGGTGGCATAGCAACTAAGATCTCATGGAAATTTGAAACTATTCATTTTAGGCAAAGTCACAGTCAGATCAGGCTCTGATCCCCAACCAATCTTCTTGGAATCAATTGTCCCTTTGATACAAGTACTATATAACATTCAGATTACAGTTCTTGAATTTAAATCCCTACATGCAACATTCCATTTAATACTTCTAATGTTATTTTCCAAAGAGGTATTAAAGGAACAGACATGGAACAGACCCATTTCCTTTGAAAAGAACCCAGATCTTGTTTGGCAACAGTATGGACAAGAAATGTGTTACAGGAGCCTTTTCATAGAACAAAATAGCTTTCAACGAAGCAATGCTAGGGACTTGAATATTTGGAAAGGGGCCACCACAATCTCTATCTTGCTAAATACTCTACAAAAATACAAAAGTGGAGAAAATGAAGGGTTTTTTTCTACTTAGGCTTGAGATACCGCCCTTCACCAATTGCCTGAAGAAACACTTGGCACATCATTGCCTTTTGCTGAGACAGCTTAGAAAATTTCAAAACCTCATACTTTATTTTCCATCTCTTCACATTCAAATACACCCTTTTTCAGCTTCAGCACATCAAACTCAAAAGGTTCATTAAGTTATAACAATCACCATGAAAAATTTTTCTCCTCATAGCCCTCTGTGGCAATAAAGCAAGAGTTGACAGAATTAGACTGCATATATGCTCAAGTATTCAAATATTGTTATCCAGCTACATGAGAATTAGTGAAAATACTTAGATCTTTGCCACGTTGGAGGAGATTTGTGGGTTTTGCAATAGGTTGGTTTCTAGCTGGAAATTAAATTGATTACACATGTTCTTGATATTTCCAAGTACAATTTGCTTTTATAAGGAATTTTATATTCAGTCTCATTCAGGCATTGATGCCCAAACTACAGTGACAATCCTTCTGCTAGAAAATACATAAAAATGCCGTAAAAACAAGTCCAGTTACTAATATATAAAATAATAGGAATAAAATAGAGAACACCACCACTATTTCCCCCCTTCCTTTTAAGGGAAACCCTTTTTTAAATATTAGAGCAACTCCACAATTACCTTATTAAAAGTCTATTTTTACTGAACATTTCTACATCTGAGAAAACAAGGGACAAGACTCATCCAAACTGGATATTTACACAAGTTGTTAAAGTTGTTTAGTTCATTCTGCTGATGTCAAATGGTATAACTACCAGAGCTGAAAAGGAGCCATATGCAGGAGAACCATCCAAAAAATACACATCTTCGTAAAGCAGCCAGTGTTCAAATAGACATGTGAAGAATAAAGTCTGAGGTGGAATTTCCAAACACAATGTGTTTTTTGTGAGCCTGACAAGGATAACCTTCAGAATTATGGTGATACCTTGCCGAAGGTTGTCCTGGGTTCAGCAGTAGCAGTCATGTTTTTCCTGTGTGGTAGCTGGTGCAGTGCTGTGTTTTGACTTCCAGCCTGGGAACAGTGTTGGTGAAGCCGATGTTCTCAGTTGCTGCTAAGTGATGTTTACCCTGACCAAGGACTTTGTGAGGCTCATGCTCTGCCAGGGAGGAGGGGAAGCTGTGAGGAAGCAGAGACAGGGCACCTGACCTGGGCTAGCCAGGGAGGTATTCCATACCACAGCACGTCATGCCCGGGGTGGGGGATAACTGGGAGTTCCCTGGAAGGACACGGGCTTCCGGGTGGGACTCGTTTCTTGGCCGGTGGTATTGTATTCTCTTCCCTTGTTATTTTCCCTTATCATTGTTGTAGTTGATAGTAGCAGTGGTGATTTGTGTTGTACATTGGTTGCTGGACTGTTCTTGTCTCAACCCGTAGGAGTTGCACTCTTTCGATCCTCCTCCCCGTTCCTCCGGGAGCGGGGAAGGGGAGAGCCCCGGTGGGGGGGGGGGGGGGGGGGGGGGGGACGGCCCTCGATTATTGTCAGCTCGGCACCACTCACTGGGAGTGAGTGAACAAGTTACCTGACTAGGTTTAAACCACAACAAAGGTACATGAAACTTGCCAGCATAGACTATCCACAGGGAGCAGAGGTAGAGTAACTAAGACTTCTGACTGGTCTGTACAGTCACTGCATACTGCAGTGATGCTGCTGCATATGGAAAGTTCACTAAAAGTGGTTCATCTAAGAAAGGATGGTTATAGGTTTCCCACTATACAGAGCAATTTCCATTTCTATTTTAGGTGCCTTCGCATGCATTCTAGCTGGGGAGTGTATTATATTGCTACACATCACATTTAGAACATTTTCTTTCCTGATACTTAATTTAAAATTTTATTACTTCTAATTCAAATTATGACCCCTTTACTTAGACTAAGTACAACTTTGCATGTTTTACCTTTAACTGGTACCCTTCAAAACAAGCCATTTATTGTATCTTATTTATAGGTTCTAACCTGGGACTGATTTTTCCCTCCATTTGTACTACATATCTCTTACATACCTGATGAGTTTTTATGGCGGTATCATAGTATCAGTATTAAAACAGAGTAATGTAATAAGAATTAACTCCTAATTGGACCTCAGCCAATGCTTCTCTCCTTCCCCTCTTATGGATAAGAGCATTTGCTTGTCCCCTCTCCTTACAAATAATTTCTAAGATTAGTAACAGGTAGTTATGTCCTGAATCGTGTATACATTAGCTAAGAAAAGGCAGGGCTCACGGATCCTTGTCTCTCACCTTGTTCTCTTTTAAATGTTATTAGATTACTTACTACATTTAGTGCTTTAGCAATTGTCATTCTGTATAAAGTATTTTCTCAAGTTCAGTGGAGTTGCTTAGTGTTTCAATAATTTTAAAGGATTTTAGGAACATTACACATATGTTAGATGACCACATGCAACACAACCTTAAAATGAATACGTTAATGTGAAAAAACAGACATGAGATTTTTCTGTTAAAAATGTTAAAATTACAGCAAAAGATGGAGGACACTTTAAAATGGTAAAGGGTGCTCAGCACAGCATGTCGAACGGAAGCAGTCAGAGTACATCATTACATTCTTGTTCTGCATGATGCTCCCTTTGCCACTGCTCTAATTGAAAGGCAGAACACAACTAGCAGCCTTCAAGCTAGCAAAGGAAAATGCTGGAAAAAGTCAGTGTTTTGTTTAGGCTTCTGGTATTGACCATAAAATTCTGGAAAACCCCTATAACCAAATCTCCTTGGAAAAATGTTAAAAACGAAAGTTTACAATAAAGAGATGATGTGAAGTGCAGTGAGGGGAAAAGTCATTCTTCAGTTAATATTTTTTCTTTTCTCCACTTGTAGCAGAGATTACAAGATCAAAGGTACTTTCGTTGTTGTTTCTTCATGTAACTAACCTTCTTTCTGTCCCCGTACGCTTTGTAAGCGGCAAAATGGCGCTTTGTATTAAACTCCACTTAGCCTCTTTGTTCACACAAACCTAAAGTTTGAATTAAATGTTTCCTCTGAGTGACTTTCACATTATCTTCAACAATGTGCAAAAAGGAACATAAATGAACAAATGCAATAACCTGAATGCAAAGGCTGAAGTAACAGGGTTAGTTGGAAGAAGTTCAAGATTTTGCTGTTGTAACTGGTAACTATTATACAATCTATCCCAAAGCCAAATTTCTTCTGCAAGTACAGCATATCTATATTCATTTGGACAACTAAAAGAATTGTTTCTGATCAAGAATATTCTGACTTCCTAATTTTAAAGAAACTTTACTTACACTATTCTTGGTGGTTTATATGCTCTCTTTCTTATTATCGATACATTTGTGTTCCCTCTTTATTAAGGATTTCAGGTTTCTATAATGATTTCATAGCCTAATTAAAACTTTGATCATCTTATTATTGAGAATGAATTAAGATATAACACAGAAGGTTCTCCACTGCTGGACAGTTACCTTCACATGTTCGTGGGCTCCTGAACTTCTTCCTCATTCTATCCTATCACCTTAGGGCATCTCAGTAAAATGATTTTATAGTTACAGAATGTACTCCAAAGCTGAATCATAATATGGGCCACCGCAGGTTTCCTTATTATTGCGCTTCACTGAACCAAAACTATACCTCTAAGCAAATGTATGCAAACCTTTATAAGAAAGAAAAAAAAAGAAGGGAGGGGGGAGGGGAAGGGGGAAGAAGCAGACAAATATACTTCTTCATTCAGAGGTTACATATCTTTTGACTGCAGACATTTACTTGTAGTAGGCTATGTGCCCTATTATCCCAAAAGACTTCATGAAACAACCCCATTCATAGTCTGGCCAATATTAATTATTCTCATGCTTAAAAACTTTCCTGTAATTGATTATCTAGATTTAGTCACAGTTTATACGTGTTTGTTCTTGTGCAAACACTGTCTTTTAGCTTTAGTCATCCTTTTCTCTGGTGTCTGTTTCTAGAAAGTAAACATATCCTCTCCGAGGCTTCACTGTACTGAAAAGACTACGCTCATTGAGTTTCCTTCTATAAAATGAAAGTTTCCAACCTTCTGGTCATCTTAATAACTTTTCTATACACCTGATCTTAAGAAAAGATATCATCTCTCCCCCACCTCCTCTGGAAACTCCAATCATTGCCCAATTGCTTAAAATGTTCATGTCCTATACTTCAGATATTTCCAAGTAGAAAAATCCCAGTTTATAACACAAGTTTTTTTTAATAAACAAATGGGTGTTCACCCCATGTTTAAGGTCATCTAATTCTTCCTATCAAATATTCTGAACTTCTTCTGTATTGATGGCAACTTCTGGTTTTATAACATCAAAAAATTTCATGAGTAACAGCTTTTGGTGATCATTAATGAAAATCACATTGCTTCCTCAAACATCCTATATGATAAAGCTAATCTATTAGACAAAGTCTCCTTGGATTTCCGAAGGCTTAGAAAAATTTTTTGCCAAATGCTGTCAAAGAAACTGAGGAGCAATGGCATAAAAGAACTTTGCAAGGTTAATTTATTTATTGAAAGATAGAAAATTAAGGTAGAAAAAGTCAGTTGCCACAGGGAAGAAGTGTCAGCTACCTGTGGCCTACACTGAGCTGGTGAGTGAGTTACACTGACATGACCATAAAAATACTCACATACAGCTTATCAAATGGGAAGGATCAAAGTGACAAAGTGTGCTGGTGGCAAGAGTTTATTCCAGATAGTAAGGGTAAAAGCTGATTGTGAGTAACTTCAGAAGGATCTTTCAGAAACTAGGTACTAAAATGGCAAATGAAGTTCAATATGAATAAAGATAAGATTAAAGGCAATAAAAATTGTCTTTACAATTCTAATAAGAAATTTAATAAACCATTCAAACTTCCCATAAAAAATTATCAGCTGTGAGCTGACAACCCCTCAGAAGTATGTTTTGGGGTTACAAAAGCAGGTATCAAACAAAAGTTGGCTCAATATTTGGTAACGGTCATAAAAGCAAATCAGGATATTAGGAGTTATTAAGAAAATGAATAGAAAAATGTCAGATTTTTTTCCACTGTACATATCCAATATTCTCCTACAGCTTGACTACTGTGTAAAATTCCGTTTCACTCTCCTTAGAATAAAAATGGAAATGGTTCAGATAACAGAAACAAGTATGATCAAAGTACAGAAAAGCACCCCAAGATCAAAATCTTAGTATGAGCAGAAGGAAATGCATCATAAGTATTCTAAATATATGTACACGTAGCTAAGAAATTTTGTTCATAAAACTAAGCAATCTGATCAGAATAAAACAAGCAGTAGTACTGGGAAATATAGTCTAAATGAATAAAGAAAAACTCATTAATAATACTACTTTTATTTACTGTACAAGAAAGCTTAAAAATGCCTTTCCTCTACTGTTATGTTCATCCTTATAAAGTCCCTCCAGGCTCTAAGTTCAATGTCACCAGACTTCCTCAAGCAGAGAAGAGTTGGAATGACAGGAAACTGTCAACATCCTGAAGGGGAGTTCTCTTCTTCAGTGTTGAGATCCACCTAGGGATTACTTTCTGTGTTTTCCAGTCAGTCTTCTCCTTCCCACTGGTTCACACACAGTTTCCTCTCAACTGACAAAGGACTGACAAAAGGAATACCTCCACCACAGCCCTGCCCTGCCTCCCAAGCCAGGCACAACGTGCGCACTGATTCCTTACCCAGCCTCAGTCTTTCCTCCACCCTCAGCCCTGCCCAGCCATCCTGGAGCTGCCTCTGACACTGGTTCCCCTCACTGGGACAGGCTGATATCCCAGCACAGCCTCAGCCCTCACCACCACCACTCTCCCTGGCAATCATCCCATTTCTGTCATTGGAGATGATCCTGACTCATGTTCCTGGTTTGTCCTTGGTCTTGACACTTCAACACCCTGGATTTGTCTGGTGACCTGGGATCTGTGCTGACTTTGGCCAAAACTGCTGGCTGTCACAAGCTAAACAATCTCAGATCAGGAAATTTTATTTAATTAAGTTTATTGCAAATATTCAGCAGCTTTTAATTATTCATTAAGGTAATAAGAAACAAAAAGATAAGTAAAGAAACACTTGGGGAAATGCCTTTCCTCCCTCTTCTGCAGGCTCAGCATCCGACAGATCTCCTCCCCCTTTCATCACGTACTACATACAGTCCCTTCAAACCCCTTTGATGAGGAAATGGGTAGTGCAGGAGGTTAGTAACAGTGTGCAGAGGTTTCTTTCTACTCTCCTGCTCTGGTATTAGTTTTCCTGGGCCACAGTTACTTCAGAAATTTCCCTGTCACAGCACATCACACAAAGGATGTAGTTCCTCAGGTGTGTCATTCCTCCAGCACAGAGCACCTCCTTCCAGGCATGCATCTCTGTAAGTGTCCCCAACAATGTCTCTTTCCCTGCACCTCTGTTATGGTTTAAGCCCACACACTAGATCAGAACTACACAACCTCTTGCTCATTCCTCTCCCTTCTGACGACAATCAAAAGAATGTAAATCTCATGGGCTGAGATAAGAACAGCCCAGTAACTAAGGTGTAATACAAAACCATTACTGCTACCACCAATAATAATGATGATAAGGGGAATAACAAGGGGGGAGAATATAAAACTAACAGGGAGAAAGAAAACAATAAACACAAGTAATGCACAATACAACTGCTGTCCACCCACCAACCAATAATCCAGCCCAGCCTGAGAAGCAAACTGGACCTTCTGGCTGACTCTCCCCAGTTTATATACTGGGCATGACGTGCTGTGGTATGGAATATCCCTTTAGCTAGTTTGGGTCATGTGTCTTGTCCCTGCTTGCTCCCTGCTTCTTGTGCCCCTCTTCAGTGGCAGAGCATGAGAGACTGAAACATTCTTGATTTGGGTAAGTATTATTTAGGAATAACTAAAACATTGGTGTGTTATCAGCATTATTCTCAGACTAAGGTTAAAAACACAGCACTGCCCCAGCTACTAAGAAGGAGAAAAATAACTGTTAGAGATGAAACCAGGACAACCTCTCTCATTCTTTCTCCCATTTCTCCAAACACTCCTTTTCACATACTTTGTCATCTGCTCCCTTTTGAGTGTTCTCCCTCATCTCCTGCCTCCAGCAGCTGCTCCCCTTCCTGACACAGAAAGAGAAAAACAAATGGGTTTTATACAATGATGAGGTAGCTTGTGAGACTTTGTCATGGTTTAAACCCTAGCCAGACAGCTTGTTCACTCACTCCCAGTGAGTGGTGCCAGGCTGAGAGCAATCAAGGCCCCCCCCCCACCCCCCGGTCTCTCCCCTTCCCCGCTCCCGGAGGAACGGGGAGGAGGATCGAAAGAGTGCAGCTCCCACAGGTTGAGACAAGAACAGTCCAGCAACCAATGTACAACAGAAATCACCACCGCTACCACCAATGACAACAATGATAAGGGAAAATAACAAGGGAAGAGAATACGATACCACAGGCCAAGAAACAAGTCCCACCCGGAAGCCCGTGTCCTTCCAGGGAACTCCCAGTTACCCCCAACCCCGGGCATGATGTGCTGTGGTATGGAATACTTCTTTGGCTAGCCTGGGTCAGGCGCTCCGTCTCTGCTTCCTCACAGCTTCCCCTCCTCCCTGGCAGAGCATGAGCCTCACAAAGTCCTTGGTCAGGGTAAACACCACTTAGCAACAACCGAAAACATCGGTATCACCAGCACCGTTCCCAGGCTGGAAGTCAAAACACAGCACTGCACCAGCTACCACGAAGGAGAAACATGACTGCCACTGCTGAACCCAGGACAGACTTCTACCATACTAGATATCCAAGGAGCGGAATATAAAACACATGTGCGAATGGCCACCAGCCAGTTGCTAAAACAAGCCAAAATGAGCTGAGACCAACCAAACCGTGACACGCTGCTCTGTCACTTTGTTAAAAATCCTGTGACCTTTTACTAGGAATAACAAAAAAAAATGCATGTATATTTAATGGCTTACAGTGTAAGGACCAAGTAAGTAATTCTTTTTCTGGCCAACATGAAAACTCAAAAAGCAGGAAATGGCAAATAAATTAGAATGAATAGACTTTATTAACTTTGATTTTTCAAAAAAACCCAAAAAGTTTAGAATGTGTCAGTGAAGTATTAACAGTGAGATTAAAAAAAAAAAAACAAATGATTGCTCATGAAAGAAGCTGAACTTGTTGCCACAGGATATTGCAAGGCTGTATGCAACAGATTCACTGAAGGCTACAAAGTAGATTTCATGTCTGGATTAGGATGCCCAGAGCTGAAAAGAGTTAAAGGCTGTGTTCTTATTTTGCCCTAAAGATATGGTCAGTATTGAAGATGGTGCTAGAAAAGATGGACTGTTCTCACACTTACACATTCTTGTAGTTCTAAGGCTAATAACTATTAAAACTTACTACACTTCTAATGTAACTGTCTGATTCTCAGCATTATCATTCAAATCATTGTTTGAAACCTAAAGTATGGAATTTGTTTTGCTGAGGCCAAAACTAATTTTAATTCTGTACCAACTCAATCAAATAATGTCTGATTTTTTTTTTCCTATTCTTTATTGACATACCTAAAAATTATACAAACTTATTGTCTGTTGTTGTACTCTTAGGATACCCTTTAAGTTGTTTTTTTTTCCCATTATATGGGATTCAAGCTCCAAATATATTTGTGATTTTTCTCTAGAGAATTTTCATAAATAGTCCATGTAAAGAAACCAATTTTTTTTACCCTTATTTTAAAATGCTAACCTTACAAACAGACCTTTGTTTTTTCTTGCATGTAATTTAAACAGAATAGGTTTAATATACTGTAGTAAAGGCATACCATCTTCCTCTTTCTTACATCTCTACTATTTGTCAAAATCAAACTGTATCAATCTTTTTAATAAGTATTTTAATAAATATTCCAGGAATAGATGGATTTTTCAATATTGATATTATGTGTAGTATTGTCTCTTATTCTATTTATTATTTCCATCCATTGTCTCAGTAATGAAGTTAAATTGGGTTTATCAATCAAGTTTGAATTGTTAGTGTGCATGAGCTGTACAGTCATCGTTTCTTCACTTAAATGTATAAGCTACAAATTCCCAGATATTCATATCCGGAAATAGAAAATGGGGCAAAGACAGTTAAACTTCTGGAAGTAGTCAGAACTGAGTACCCTGGGCACTGTTCTTAATTTGATTCTTATCTAGTATAATTTAATGTGTAAGATTTTATTTTCTCATAAATGTAGCATAAACTGTCAGCATAAACAACACATCTCAAAAATGAACAGGACTCAACTTTTGTGTGCACTTTACTCCTTTGAAGGAAAAGGAAAAATTACTTCGCTGAAGTTTTTTACCTTGCACTGCAATGGACTGAAAAAAAACCTTCAAATAACCAGGTAACACATTTCAGCATATAGGCAGTAGCTAATGGGAGCAGCTGTCTGTCAGAGTTCAATCCAGGGTGGTATATCTGCCTACATCTTAATTTCTACCAACTAAACATCTGGTCTGGACATATTAGATTTAGGCAGAGCAACAATGCATGACAAATTTATTCAGTGGCCTGCACACCTTATTTTTACATCACATTACAACAGACTATTAAACTTTTTCACTAAGTGGTTTTAAGAATTATAATGCAAAAAAAAAAAAAAGGAGGAAAACATAAGGAAAAAAACAACCATATGTTTTTACAGTTATTCAAATGGATTTTAAACTGATCTTGTGAGAAGCAAAGTAAATTATGTATGACCTAAATGGTTCACTAACAGCTTTTGTGAACATATCTATCTTCCACAGGCTTCAAATTAGCCTCTGAAATTAATGTGACATGCATAGTGCAGCTCCCTTTCACCATCCTATTCTTCAAACAGCTTTCTTACTCATTCTTATTTAAAAGAGGTAACATTCCTGAAGATGTCTGGTTTATTTTCTAATTGCACTTTTGTTTCAACTTTTTTATTAGCATATAGATATTTCCCCAATGAGGGTTAGTTTTATCATTATTTTGTTAGTCTTTGTATGGTAAGGTTTTCTCTTTATCAGAGTGAAAGACAAACTCAGTTGTTCGGAGGAAAAAAAAATATTTTACTAATGGGCACAAGGTAGGCCAGAGTAATTTTCACTCTAAGTAGAGCCTCTCTCTACAATCACATCATATTGCATAAAGGCTAACTCAGTAGCACAGTGTAGCTATTAATAAAGAGTCTTCTAATGAAGAAAATTGTTCTATACATAATGTCTCAGCAATTGCTTTCCAGAAAAGGGTCATTCTGTGGATTTTGCCATGGGCCTAAAGCTAACAAATTCATCCCAAGCTCAAAATGCAGGACTATCTATCACCTAGAATATTACGCACAGTTCAAATCCTGTATCCAGTCCACAGAAACATGGACTCCAGTTCTTTAGTAGCATATGATCAGTGATCTTCAATGCATCTTTTTTAAAGGTAGGACCCTGCTTCTCTTTAGCGTGAGGACTTTTTGAGCCTTATCCCTAGACAAAGTGATAAAAAGCTTGTGGCTCACAGAACCACCTCAAACAAATAAATACAGTGTATATAATACTACCAGTCAAATTCCCACCCAGCTGCTCACTCATTTTCATCAGTCACTGGTAAGGGGGAAGAAGAGAGATGAAAAAGCTCATTTGTTGAGATAAAGACAAGGAGATTTTTTGTTAGTCACCAGCAAAACAGACACAACTTTGGAAAATCAATTTATGACAAGTTATATATATAAAAATATATATAATTACTGGTTTGGGTATTGAGGTGCAAAAACCCAAACATTAGAACGCATAGGGAAACCACCTTTTCTCCCCTGCTTCCACAGGCTCAACTTCACTCCATTCCAGACCTCTGTTTCCCTCCTTGTTATTGCCAGAGGTTGCCTCAGTCCCCTCAGCCCCACGAGTGAACAGTGCAAAAGCAGAAGGGAGGCTTACAGTCAGTTCACAGTGGTTTCTTTCTGTTGCTCCTTCCCTGTCACACTTTTCCTGTACTCTGGTGTGGGTTCTCCATGGGTTGCAGGAGAAATACTTGCTCCAGTGCCAGAACACCTCTCCAGCACATCTCCTCCTCTGCCAGCCATGGTGTTCCCTTACCCATTGCTCACTTTGTGTTCCTACTGACTGTCTGGCATTTTCTTACCAGTCTTAAATAGGTTTTCGTAGAGCCACCATCAGTCTGGCTGATGGGCTCAGCAATGTCCTGTGGTGGATCTTCTGGAGCCATCCATCCAGCACAGGGTAGCTCCAGCCTCTTCTTAGAGAGGCCACACTGCAGCCCTGCAACTGCCAACACATTGCCACATACACCCAGCACAGTAGGATTTCGCTTCCAAAGACTAGTACTTATGTGTGTTCCTGGGCTGCGAGGTCAGCAAGCTGAGCAGCAAAAAGGATGACAAAGATCTACAGGATTTTTCTCTCAGACCTGCATCTTCAAGAACCTGAATCTTCACTTGTAGCAGAGAGGTAGGAAGAGTTTGTACCTGTGAAATTGGACAATGGAAGCTCCCATTGTGATCAAGTCTGAAAACTGGTGACTTCTCACACCAGGGGAAGAATCTTGCCCCACTTGACTTGAGATGTCAGTTACAGAATATGTTCACTGCCATCATACCTGATAAGCTGGGAATGCCATCAAATGAAGCACCTCTGCTGGAGCTGCCTGAGCCACTTAGGCCCACAAAAAGCTGAAAGGTAGTAGTAGGAGGCTGTCTACTGCAAAGGCCAGAAGCACACAACTCCACCGCCATTCACCAGCCCAACTTGTCATGTAGGGAGGTTTGCTGCTTGACAGGGAATCATAGTTTTCTTCTGGATTTATTTTGCTCTGTTGTTTCTTGTGGTGGGTCGTCATGTCCGTCCCCTGTCCCCCCTCCCCCATTTTTTTATCATATTCATGAAGTTATACCTTGCTGGAAAATACTTTGTGGTCATTTAGAAAGACTAGTGAAACTTTTCCTTTCCCTTGCCCCCCAAATGTTAATTAATGAGCAGTAAAATAATTCAGACTGCTAAAGTTCAGTATTTTTTAATCCTTTCCAAGGCAAACCACAAGATATAATTATTCTCTTAAGTGTTAAAGTGTCTGATTGCTAGCAGTCTCATCTCTAAATACTTGTAATTATGCACATTAATTCGTTAGCTCATTTGATTAATTCAGAGAGTGTCTGTTGCTTCTCATGCAGAGATATATAGTGATATGGACCTCTTGCCTCACACAGTGTACTAATTGCTAAATTTTATTTTGTATAACAGTATAATAACATTTGAAGGTTCAGTGATTAACTCTCCCAGTCCAAAGACAGGATAATTAGTCTTACAAATTAACCTCTCTGAGTGAAGAACCTGCATTAACTAATGGTCAGTTAATATAGAAAAATTACTATCAGCTGTTCAACCATTATTTGAAGATGTCTGCAGTAGCTGATGTAATTTAACTGAGTTTTAAAGGCAAAACAGTATCAGTGAGACGGTAACATATATTGAGTGCAGCATTTAATAAATTTATGAAAAAGAGCATAAATCATTGTAAGAAATAGTATTACACACTAAAACCATATGCATCACATAATTGCATATTCTTTACTGAAATATGGGAGTTTATTAATATGTAAAGTTAGGTAAGTGTATGCAGCAAAACATACTGAAGAAATGCAGGTATATATGACAATGAGTATTTTTGAAAAATTGGACCTGGGTACTTAAATTAGTGATTTAGAGTGTGATTCAGGCAGAAGTGAGATATACTACAAACCACATTTTTTGAGCTTCTGTGCTTATATATTCATCTGTTAAGTGCAGTTGGCTTCCTTTCTTGAGATTATAACCAATTTTTTGGTGACGGTATGCCTGTTGATTTGATAAACCAATTGTTACAAATCTGCATGAAGGTGACTTCAGGCTTTTCTTGAACTAAGAAAATTCAAACCTACGCATTTCTTAGCAGTGCTCTGTCTAGTACTGTACTTGCAGTAAGAAACAAGGTCATCATATTCTCAAAACTGTGTCATTATACTGAAAGGAATAGAAGATCTACAGACAGATGTGCAAGCAGAAAACTTGACTCTGCAGTTTACTTTTAGTTAACTCAGTTATAAGTAGAGAGCCAGGATACAAGTCACTGTTCTTTACGCATGTGGCATTAAGCAGTGACTGGACAAAAGTCAAGAAGAGCCACGTCCCTTCAGAGCAGAATACTACTATTTCACTTATATTGTTCTTTTTTCATTTGCAAAGTGACTTAAAGTCAGGCAGCAAGTAGCCTAAAAAGAAGTCTAAAAAATCATACTCGCTTTTCATTTGCTGTGGGCAAAGCTGTGTTTAATTATTTCATGAAAGACAAGAGCAAATAGGGGAGCTCCACTTCAACTGGGTGGTTATGCATATACTGCTAACAGAATTCTGCTACTAACTGATGAAATTCTTCCCAGGTAAAGGAAAGAACTTAAAATTGCATCCCTTACGTTTAAAGTCCTGTATAAAAGAGAATGGTAGTGATATTTATATAATATTTAGCTGTGATGCGGATTTATAATGTCCAACTCCAGAAAACTATTCAGGTTTATAAAATTCAACTGCAAGTTTTACTTGGTCAGATAAATAGCATCAACTTGTTTTCTATTCCTGACAATGACACATTTTAGTTAATTCTGAAGAGATTTTTGCCATTAGTTTAAAAAGAGAAAATAAAATAATTCTTGGTAGATAGCTTTGATTTATTTATTTTTTTTCTCAGGAGAGAATAAAATACTCAATAATTACTATTATTATTATTTATTTCACTTTATGGAAAAAATAGAGAACAAATATTCAAGCCTAACATTCAGCTTGATTTATGTTACAAGGATGGTACACAAGCACATAGAATCATAGAATAGTTAGGGTTGGAAAGGACCTTAAGATCATCTAGTTCCAACCTCCTGCCATAGGCAGGGACACCTCACACTAAACCATGTCACCCAAGGCTCTGTCCAGCCTTGCCTTGAACACCGCCAGGGATGCAGCATTCACACTTCCTTGGGCAACCCACTCCAGTGCCTCACAACCCTCACAGTAAAGAACTTCTTACTTATATCTAACCTAAACTTCCCTGGTTTAAGTTTTAACTCGTTACCCTCTGTCTTATCACTACAGTCCCTAATGAAGAGTCCCTCCCCACAATCCCTATAGGCCCCTTTCATGTACTGAAAGGCTGCTATGACGTCTCCACCTAGCCTTCTCCAGGCTGAACAGCCTCAGGTTTCTCAGCCTGTGTTCATATGGCACAGCAGTATATATGAGTATAGAAACTGTCTATTAACAACTAAATTGCAAGTAGGTACCTAGAAAGCATTAAAAGAAAAAAATCAAAATTCTGTTGTTCTACTACAGATGGTTAAATAAAATAGTAAGTTTATGTCTGCCCAAAAGCATTAAAATCCTTAAATCTTTATTGTATCAGCATCATTTTTACCATTATCTCTGGTCTTTTCTGAGATACAATGTTTGAACACTTCCTAGTGAGGAAGAGCATTCTGTGTCACAATGACTTTGTAACTGCTAATATTCCAGCTAAGCATAGACAGTGGTTATTCGTGATAAAGTTCATATTAAGGATGCCCAGTACATTCATAATGCACTTAGTATTTTCAAATCAAAAGGTAGGAAACTGGCTTGTTGGCAATTCAGCTGAACACCTTCTTACTTGGTGTCGTGGTTTAAGCCCAGCTGCCATGCACCCCACTCACTCATTCTCCTTCTTCCTCCTCCTGCCCCTCCCACTCCAGCTCCTGGAGGGATGGGGAGGAGAATTGAAAGAATGTACCTCCCACGGGTTGAGATAAGAACAGTCCAGTAACTAAGGTATAACACAAACCACTGCTGTTACCACTAATAATAATAACGATAAGGGAAATAACAAGGGAAGAGAATGCAACTGCTAACAATGTGCCAACCGATACCCAGCCCATCAGAGGAGCGACCTAGCCCTTACGGGTAACTGCCCCCAGTTCTACATCCTGGGCATGACATGTTGTGGTATGGAATACATTCTTGGCTAGTTTGGGTCAGGTGTCCTGTCTCTGTTTCTTCCAGCTTCCCCTCCTCCCTGGCAGAGCATGAGACTCAGAAGTCCTTGGTCAAACTAAACATTACTGAGCAACAACTAAAAACATTGGTGTTATCAGCACTGTTTCCAGGCTGAAAGTCAAAAACACAGCACTGCACCAGCTACTAAGAAGGAGAAAAAATGACTGCTACTGCTGAACCCAGGACACTTTGGTTGAAGAATAATAAATAAAGAGGAAAGTGAGAGAAAACTTACTAATTCAAGTAACTTTTCAGAGTTAAAAGACATCCATATCTGAAAAGTCTTATACAGGCTCAAGGACTGTGTGGCTGATATAGTCTTCTTCAAATTCAGTGAAATATATACCAGTTTGTCACATGAACCTTGAGGTGAAATAAGTATTGTTCGTTTGTGTTCATCTGTCTTATGCGGTTAAGTGTTAACCAGATAAGTGTGAAGCAGTCTTTTCCTCTGTCTTTATTAGCAGACAATCCCAAAATTCAGTTACATTTAACATTTGGCAGCCAGAAACAGAGTGTTTTCTTGTAGTCAAATGACATAAATGTGACGTTATGTCTATGCTACCAAGATGAACATTGCTGGAACCATTTTCAGACACCAAAGTCAACTATTGAAACATCTCACATTCATACTCTCAACGTTATTAGTCTCCAAAACAAGTGACCAGCATTCCAGGACTTTAACCTATGTTGCTTTCAGAACTGCGCCCAGGAACTGTTTGTGCGAAGTGTTACCTGTCACAAAGCAAAAACATTTCAGAGATTATTCTAACAATTTTAAAGTATGAAAAACAGTTTCAGAGACTGGAAATGTCCCTTGTCTCAAATTTACTAGAATTTCTTTGAATGACCTTGCTTTGTCAGCAAGGAAAGTCCTGTGGCATGCATCAAAGATACAGTAAGTTAGCTGGCACTTTCAAAGTGCTAAGACACACACATAAAATTCTTGCATTCTGCTTAATTTAAAATACAGTCTTTTTCACTGGGAACAGAAATAACAATTTTTTTGACTATTCACTAGCTACTAGATGTCAAAGCTCAAGTATAAGTTCTTTCTTGGCATAGACAGATCCTGAGAAAACCATAAAACTATCCTTAATGGAGAAGAACTAACATTATTGAGTATCACACAAATATCAGGACAAAATCAGAAATGGTCTATTATCCTACATTTGCTTTGAATCACACATGTATTTTCCTGCCTTGGAATTCCATCACAAGCAAAGATAAAGTAAGATATGATGTGTATCAAAGGAGAGAATAATATAGGAACAGCTAGGCTGTGTCATACTGGAAGCTTATATAGGTTGTTTTCTGGCAGTGGCTATTACGGAAAATTAATCTCCAGTCAAGGAAGAAAAGAAACCTAGTCCACAAATCAGAAATCATCCTAAACTCTGATAAGAAAAATTGCTTTGTGATGTTAAGATAGATTTAGAATGCATTCCAGTTGTGTGGGGTTTACTCATAAGGGCAACAGAGTATTTTATGTCCATATTCTAGCTCTAGTTGTCTCACCCTGGGCAGGGAGGCTGTGGCAGAAACAAACACAACTCACATTTTGGCAGGAACAGTGTTTCCAGATCTATGTGTTCTTTGCCTCTACATCTGACCCCTAACAACATCATTAGTGTTGTTCAAATGAAGTCTGTTAGCTTAATCCTTCCACTTGAGATCCATATGGGTACCCAAAAGATCACACACGATCGTATTTAAAAAAAATATCATTTGTGAGAAATGGAGCCAGATAGAGAATATTGTTAATGGCTCCAGATAGTCAACTACATTGCATTCCTCTGATGTGTAAAACCAACCTGCATATGCTGTGCCTAGAGCAACAGTTTTAAAGTTCAAAAGATCTGGTTTTCATCCAGTAAGACTGATATATTTGGTTTTTTTTTTCATTTATCAATGACACCCTTCTAGCTGAACAGCCCCAGACTTCTTGCTAAATTTACCTCTTTTTGGAGAGTTAAGGGCTCTTAAATCCCATCTCATTCACAGAACATGAAATATTCTCTACTGATGCCTTTTTGTCTCTACCTTTGATTTCTTTGGATTACTATGAAATTTAACAATCTTGCTTTCCAAGATCCACAATGCTAAGGAAAAATAAAATTCTTCTACTCGTTTTATACACCACAAACTCAGTTTGTAAAGGAGACAGTGAAACAGATTATTTTTTTTCCCCCAAGGTTTGCACTAGGCTGTGGAAATAAATGTCTTCACTAGTGCTTTGTTATTTTGTGTTCTAAATGCAACACACACTGCTTTGACAACTGCCAGCCAATTAAGGCTTATAAAACGTATTGCCACTTTATTTCAAGGTCAAAAATTATAGAGAAACCAACAACTATTCAATTCAGATGGCTAATTCACAAGTTCAAGGAGGTACTGGGTTAAGAATCTACAATATATTTTTCATTAGAACAGCAATCCGTTTTCTTTTCTGTTCTTTTTCTAGTATTAGAAGTATGATATGGAGGATCTGTCCATAAAAGCATTATGAAAAGAGTAAAGATACAATATTTGAAACATAACAATTCAAATATCTAAGTAATCTCTTACAGTTGGATCATATTTATGTGCAAATATATGTACATTTATGCATAAACTTAAATTTTATTGTTATATACCAACAGCAGTATAAAAATCAGGTTTGGTTTTTAATTAAACTCTTTTTTCCCTCAAAGTAGTATAGATATCCAATGGGCAACAACACCTGGCTTAAAGATACACTGTTAACGATTTCCCTAGAGGCAATCTTATCTGGTCAAAAAGGGATAAACCAAAATACCTATCAGTTTGTAACAGGCAAAGGTCAGCATAACATCTGCCCTATTTTCTACTTGTTTCTGAATTCATGCACAGCATTCCTGTCCCAAAAGTTGTTCAAGCATATAACTGCAGTACCAACAAATTCAATCTTTTTTTTTTTTCAACTGATATTGTAGTAAATTGTTTTTCAGCTGCAAGAGAAGCTTATTTAAGATTTTTTTCTAGCTTTGTTAAGGGTGAATAAAACTGGCCAAACACTGTGTACATCGAAGTCTCCTTGCTAGAAGTCAGGGATAACGAGCAATTTGTGAAATGTGATACCTATGCTCTAGTATCAAAAGTAGTATTATCCAATGGATTTTTCAATTTGTACAGCAGCTTCTTTTCTCCTTTCAGTTTTACTTTGCTAGTGGCACTAGCTTTTGAAGCCTCCCTCATTTTTAATCCTCTTTTATAACAAGAATCAACCAGTACTCAGCTTGCGTGTCTACTGTAATTCATTCCTATAGGAGAACTTTTGAGAGACAAAGAACTCCAGATTCGGCAGAATTCTGTGTCTGCAGACCTGCAGGCTGCAGTGAACTAAGTTCCCATGTTAGTTCTATATCTTCAGAAACTGAAAGAAATTTTGAGTGACTGGAACCAGAACTAAAGCTTTTTACTCTAATGAATTTTATTTGATCACTTGTTACATTATTAGCTCCTTACTTTGTGCATTTGTTCTTTTTTTCTTTTCTTGATGTGTTTTACTAACCTCTTAAGAAAGCAAGATAAATATAAGCAAATCAGTAAATCTGCTTATAAAAAGAAAGTCAAACCCACTGATCAACAGTGTTTTCTTCAAACAAGTCCTTGGATCACTGGGAAGACATATAAAAGATAAGTGGAGCAAAATGGCAGCAAGTTAGTAGAGGGCTCCACAGTACTATAACCCTTTAGTTCATGATCAAAGCCAGTACAGTTCAATGATTTTTGTGAAAGCTGTGGGTTGTTTTGGTCCTAGCATATGCACGCATCGTATCACAAGAGCACTGCAGTTGACTTTAACGGATTTTGCTCTTGCAGCTTGAACAGCCCTGCCAAGGGCTAAGTGAGCTTGGAGACTGAGCCAGCTGCTGATCAAACAATGTCAGAGTTTGCAACTGTACATGGAGAAAGAAAAACTATAAAATCTCTACAACTATTGGGCTACGTGAGAGATTTGTGTATAAAATCTAGCAATGCTGTGTTACTTTGTAAGGCATCATTTCTCTGCATGAAGAATTCACCTTCTGCCATGCACACATTATTTTAGGAAAGTTCAGAATGTACACTGGGATACACTAGACTAGTCTGGGAACAAGGTTTTGCAAAATGTGGTAGAGTA
This sequence comes from Pezoporus wallicus, assembly GCF_028554395.1. Taxonomy (NCBI): domain Eukaryota; kingdom Metazoa; phylum Chordata; class Aves; order Psittaciformes; family Psittacidae; genus Pezoporus; species Pezoporus wallicus. The sequence continues at coordinate 28,496 of NW_026640026.1, forward strand.
TGGGAGTGCGGCAGCATGCCTTTAAAGATTAACTAATGCTGCCTTATTCTGCAACACCAGTACACAGGTTAAAGAGACAAGAAGAGAGGATTAGGAGTTAGGAAAGCCTTGTTTTCCCTCTCCTTAGCTCCCACTGAGTCCCACTTCCATCTTCCTCCAGCTTTATATGCTGAGCATGACACTATATGATACGGGATATTCTTTGGTCAGCTGTCCCAGCTGTGTCCCCTCCCAGTTCTTCATGCATCCCCTGCCTACTTGCTGGTGAGGTAGGGTGAGTTTAGGAGCAAAAAAAGCCTTTACTCCATGTAAGCACTGCTCAGCACTTGCTAAAACATCCCCATGTTATCAACACTTTTCAGCACAAATCCAAGACAACCTCATGCAAGATACTGTGAAGAAAATTAATCTATCCCAGCCAGAACTAGCAAATGTATAATACACATCATATCATGTTTGGTTATATTTGATACTGTGTATCATATTCAATACTGTGACTGAGCACTGACCCAAGCTGCCTGAGACTATAGTCTCTCCATCCTGAGGGATTTTCAAAAGCCATCTGGATGCAGTCCTGAGCAACCAGCTCTCACTGACCCAGCTTGAGCACGGGCGTTAGATCAGGTGACCTTCAGAGGTCCCTTCCAACCACAACCATTCTCTGACAGTACTGTAGTTTGAAAATCATATGTGCAAGAAACCCTTTTTCCCTTTCAGTGTTCTTCTGTTGTTGTCTAACCTGTGAGGTCTCAACCTTAGCAGAATTTCTTCACACTTCTGTAGTGAAAATATTAGCTAATGCAGGCTTATGACCACAATTATCTGACTAAGCTTTGTGGATTAACCCCAGAAGGTAGCTCAGCTCCACACAATGGTTCATCCACTCCTCCCCAGTGAGGTAGGGGAGAGAACCAGAAGGGTAGAAGTGAGAAAACTGTAGGTTGACATAAAGACAAATAATAATAAAACTTACCAACAAAGAAAAAACTCTCAAGAACAATTATCATAAAAAATAAAAAAACCATGCTCACCACCACCCAACCAATGTCCAGACAGTCCCCAAGCAGCAGCATCACTGGAAAGCCCACTCCTCATTTCTTTATGGTTGAGCATGATGTCATATGGTGTGGGATATCCCTTTGGTCCATTGAGGTCAACTGTTCTCACAGAGTCATCTCCCAGCTTCTTGTACATTCCCAGCCAACTCATTACGGGGCAGCTTTTCAGCCACCCTCAACGAGCACCAAGTTAATAAGCAAGACACTTAGGATTTAACTGTACTGATGTTTGAGGAATTCCTTTATGTCTTTAGAACAGTCATCTTTGAGTGTAGACTGGGATTCCAAGGAGCTCCCAAGATTTCTTTGAGAGATTCAGATAGTCAAATCGATAACTGTATTCAGTAAACACGTGTGAACTGGTTTTGTCTTTCTGTAAAACTAGGATATTATGGAAATTCCCGTGGGTCCTACAGATAGAAGCTCCTTGTCCATGCATTATATATATTTTTTTTTTTTAACTTGACTTTACTAAAGAGATAAACCTCTGAAAACAAATTAACATCTGGTGTGGAATAAGTTCTTAACATCCTGATAAGAAAAACTGAGCAAGGGTTCAGAAACCTCTTTCTGAAGGTAGTTAAATTTAAAATTATAGCATCAAATTTTGCTTTAGAAAGAACAAGACATGTCTCATAGCCACTGTAACACTCAGTAACAGAAATTTAAATACCAGCAAATTAGGAGCAGATATTTAAAGAAGACATCAATGAACATATGATGAGGGAGAAGTTTGGGGTTTTTAATTCTTGAAAAGAGTCACAGTAAAAGTTTCAGCAACTACCTTATGTGAAAACATATCTGTACTACTGTGTACTACTTCCAGAAGCCAAATAAAAATTCTTGGAGCCAAGGGATTCAGTGTGTATTGGTTTTATTTCTCCTGTGCTGGCAAGTAAAGTAAGTTCTACTGTTAGCAGCATAGCGTAGGGAATATTAAATATTAGAGCTGAACAGAAAGCTGAATTGCGTCACTACTATATTCACTGTTTTTATGACTGCATAGAGTTATGTGGCAATTTATATTTAAAGGCAAAAAGAGGCAGTTCTATTAATCAAGTAAGTTTGGGTTGGTTGGTTTGTTTTGTGGTTTTGGTTTGTTGTGTGTTTTTTGTTTTTTTTTTTGTTGTTTTTTTGGGAGGGGGTGGGGTGAGGAAAAAGACACTAATTAAAAAATTTTAAGTATTATTCTATTAAAACTCATTTTCACTTAACCTTCACATGGTTTCCTATATTCTTTATTTACCTATCGGACCAACCTTCCCTCCTTTCCCACCACTTTGGTGCAATGACTTCTTGGAGGAGCGTCAGGTACACCCAAGACCTCAAAGGCAAACATGGCTTTTTTTCCACGTGCCAGAAGGCATAATGTGCCTTTGCACAAATGCACAAGTAAGGGAAATAGGCTGACTGCAGCCTGCACTAGTCTCTACACAAAAACAAACAGTAATAAATATACTTTACTAGGAAAGTAATGTAGGAGTAAGTGCAACTATACCCATGAAGTTCTATTTCTTTTTAATGCAAAATTTTTAAAATTAATTTGATATTAAATTTTAAAACAAATTTTGTATTTAATACAATTTTTTTAAAAAACACATTGTTATCAAAATGTAATGCATTTATGTAAAGTATGTGTACATAGTATAAATTTGTCACCCTATGTTGACATTTCACAATTTCTCCATACTTTACACCTTACTCCATAGTATGTCTATCTCTAGAATATACATCTAGTTATGATACTTTGCACTGATAATGTGAGAAGTATTGCTGTTCTCACCAGTCACCGAGTCATACACATGTACATTCAAATGTTGTGTATTTTTCTTATTATTGAAAAATGAATTCTTGGGGGAATTTTTGTTGGAACAGTTACTTCCATAACAACAAAAACATCATAAGGATTTTAAGCAGAACTGCTGGCACCAATTATTATCAATGTTTGCTAGCGGTTCATATTTTCAGTTGATTATAACTTTGCTTAGGTTCACAGTCTGAACTCAAATTTTCTATGACGAGCGAGCAAAGCAGGATGGATTCAGTTGCACTTTTTCTGCCATAACTGTTCAAACAGATGAGCTATTCCCAAGAAAGTATCTAAAGATTACAAAGGAAAATAAAATAGTTTCATCATACCAAAAAAAATCTGCGATGACACACATTTTGGAAAAGGGATTTTTGCAAAGTCTGTCAAGAATGTGTCTGTTGTTATCCCATTAAAATCTTTAAATTTACTCAAAGTATAATCCCCTGAAAAGCTTTCACATGCTTATCATTACAAAACTTTTAATAAAAGCTATGTGGAATTGACTGAACCTTTCCTCAGATAACTACTACTGCCTGGAACTCCTGTGTCCTGGGTTCAGCAGTAGCAGTCATGTTTCTCCTCCTTGGTAGCTGGTGCAGTGCAGTGTTTTGACTTTCGGCTCGGGAACAGAGCTGATAGAGATGTTTTGGTTTGGCCAAGGACTTTGTGAGCCTCATGCTCTGCCAGGGAGGAGGGGAAGCCAGGAGGAAGCAGAGACAGGACACCTGACCCAAACTGACCAAAGAGATATTCCATACCACAGCACGTCATGCCCAGGATGTAACTGGGAGTTAGCCGGAAGGGCTGGGAGACTGCAGGGTTGGAGGAGGTATCGGTCGGAGCTTGGTCGGGCTTGGGGGGCGAGTTATCGGTCAGTGGGTGGTGAGGTGTTGTATTCTGTTCCCTTGTTATTTCCTTTATCATTATTATCATTGGTGGTAGCAGTAGTGATTTGTGTTATACCTTAGTTACTAAACTGTTCTTATCTCAACCCGTGGGAGTTGCATTCTTTTGATTCTCCTCTCCGTCCCTCCGAGAGCAGGGGGAGGGCAAGAAAGGGGGGGAAGTGAGCGAACGAAATACCTGACTGGGTTTAAACCACGACATCCTGTCAGCCATACTCATAATAAATTCAGGGAGTTCACTTTCTTAGGCTACTCTAATAGAGAAGTAGCCTTTTTCAGTGCAGAAATAGAAAAAGACCTGGAGTAAGTTTGGAAGAAAGGAATGAGAATTGGAGTTAGGAACATGATAGACAAGGAATTCTGGGCTCTGAGCTCACTTTTTCATGAGAAGGAGCATGGGACTAAGATTGAAAGAGAAGAGGTCAGCCGGTAGACAGAAAGCTAACACATTGAACTTGTGATGGCAAACAAATGACAAGGCAAGATCTGAGATTAAGCAGAACAAAAGAAATGGAGATGACTGGTGAGGAGCCAGTATCTTTGGATTAACCCTGACTGACTGCACAGAGGACCTAGGTGAAAGAATAAAGGAGATAAGTGAAATATGATGAGCTGGAGAACTGGGATCAGAGAGAAGGCAATTTGGTTAATGGTCAAACTATAATGGGACAAAATGGGACTCTAGGCTTTAAAGTATCAGTGCAAGCCTGTGATTTCCACAGTTGGATGATGAACTGAACTCTGTTATAGTTCACTGCATTGTGTACTCCATTGCATGCTCTTTTTATAAAGGATGGTTGAAAAACTTGGAAGCAGTACTCCAAACTAAGTACTCTAAAAATAAGTTTCTAGGTACTCAAACCAGTCTTAGATTTATCAAATAATGCCTTTCAGTGGCCCCATCATAATCTGAAGGTAATTCTGACTCTTAACCTCTCCAATCTCTTTTGGAAATAAATTCAATAAAGATTGTGAGGCAGTGAAGTATCATAGTTATGGCTGCTGTAAAAGATTATGGTAAAATTAACAAGCTTGTTAACAGTCCAGTTCAGAGCAGATTTTTACTACTGTGAACTGAATAAAACATATGGCCTATGTTGAAGAAAGCTCTGAAATTAACAAGACTGGGAGTCCTTTGGAAAATACACCTAATGTTCCTCTTGAAAACAGTATGAAGAGAGTAGATGTTACTAAAGGTACAGAGCCATTTAAAGAAAAAAAAAAAAAGCAGCTTGGTTACAATTTATAGATCCAGTAGTATTTTTTCATAACTTTTCTAAGCCAACATAAAAGATATAAGGACTAAGTTTGGCCATATAAAATTAACAGAAACTTCTGAGTTTGAAGAATTTGGAAGAGTAGAAGCAGAGCAGAGCCTACTCCTGACCTGTGTCTGGGTGAAAATATTCAGATCCCTAGTACTGTGCATACCCACAAAAAACAGGCTTTCAAGTCCTTTGAATTTTTATACTCAAAGTGTAAAATTTATTAAGAGTTTTTGAGGTGCATTTCACACTTCGCACTTTGTGACTGTGTACAATGAGAACAGAACTGGAGGACCCTTATCTCAAGTGAAAAAAAAAAAAAAATCAATTTTTCCTTTTGCTTTGTCTTCCTTATTTGATACACGCAGGTGTAAGGTAGTAGTCAGCTGCAGCTCAGGTGTTCTGAAGTTAAGAAAGCATGTACCAACTTCACTTAGCTGAGTAAAATATTATCCTGATGAGATAAATACTGATTTGTTTTCATTCAGCCTGGATACTTTTATTTCCCTTGCAGTCCAAATCAGATACTGTTGTCCCAGATATTAGTACTTTTCATCCGTGAAAGACTATATAGTTTAAATAGAATAATTTTGGCTTACGTTTATTAAATTCACAGTATATAAAAATATAATTTGAAATTACCAGAAAAAGACATTAAACCACCACCTTTCTTGACCCTTCTTCCATACTTCTTCCTCCCAGCTCCTCTCTCTAACCGAAACGCACATGGGCAATTGCTGGGGGTTACAGTCACCATCTCTCCCTGTGCTGCTTCTCTGCTCTAGTGTGGGTGCACCATGGGCTTTAGTCCTTTTGGAGTAAACACCTGTGTTGGTGGAAGCTCTCCATGGGCTGAATGGGACTGCCATGGAGCACCTTCTCTCTTTCTGACCCTGATGGTTGCACTGTTGTTTCTCACTCTTTCTTCCCTTCTCTTCTCCCTGTTCAGTACTTTTTTCCCTCTGATAAACAACAGGCACCACAGGTCTTGCTGACAGGCTCAGTTGTGTCCTATGGTGGGTCCGTTGGAGCAGACTGGAACTGGCTGTGTCCTCCCAGAAGCTGCCCCTACAACCCTTCCACAGCCAACACCTCATTCAAGTAAACCCGGCACACTTTGAAGTTAATGTGTGAGACAGTAAAAACACATTTTCTATTCCGGGTGTACAGTTAGCCTCAAGTTCCACCTACCTAAAGACCACGTCATCTGTGAGTGTCCCACCCCACCTGGTGGGCGTGGGGGAGCTGATCTTCCGCCACACTGTGTGCTGATCATGGGAGAAGCCACAGGCCCACCAAGGGTGAAAACAAAGCAACAACTAATTTTATTGGAAACTTCCCTAAAACCATGTCAGCAGGAACAAATGTCTTTGCAAGTTCCTATTTTTGTAGAAGATGCTAAGCAGATGAAGAAAAGGAGAAGGGAACAAAGAAGGAAATAAACCAGAGAGATAGCATCACCAACCCATGGGTCCAGCGATGTCTTCCCAGTCAGAGAGTTCAGGCCCTTCCAGCTGTGGTCCCCTCAATCCGTGCCTCTACCAAGATCAAATAAGCAATTTGCTGTCTGCAAATAAGCAGACAGCATGCCGCTGAAGGATGTTTTATACAGTCAGGGTTCTCCTGGACCCTCCCACAGGCAGAAGCTCATATTCACGCTCGCACGTGCCCCGGGAGCTCTTCTGCAAGGTTCCAGCTGGTGGCAGGTGGCAGGTAAGCCCTAGCCCTGGTTCACGCCGAGCCCTGGCAGGCACTGAAGTGTCTGTCGCTGTTTCTGAGTTCTTTCTTGCCAGGGCAGTTGATCTCAGGACAGACACCACAGGAAAACCATCCCTCACCTTGGTGGAGCATGGTCCTGATCTGTCCCCAGCATCTGCCCGAGCAGCAATGAGCTGCTCACCGCCAACAAGCTCAGGCCTTCCTCAGGACCGGCTGTCTGCTGAGCTGCTTTGAGACATACCAGCACAAAAAGGGTCTTTTGACAATGACAGTGAGGTAGCATGCTTCCATTTCAGATCTACCCTCAACATGCTTTTAGAAAGATAGCTTTGGATCTTAATCAGTGTGCAGAATCAGAGCCATCATAATTTTCCATTGCTGTGTTTTTCTCCTGAAAAAAGAGCACAATTATGGACCATCCTGTCTTTTGTTGAGGAGGCATTACCTACAATTATATAAAGTATAGGGCATAATTCAGTTAACAAGTCTAAAAAGTAGACATTTTAGGAGCATTCAAAAATTCTAAAAGCTTTACCAGATTTCCTTCTTTTCAAAACAAACAAAATGAGCATTGCGGTATTTCTGTCATGCAGGATACTGCTAATAATCTAAACACCATGGTTACGAGAATATGCTTTTGAGTTGTAGCTCTGATGCTCAGTATTATTTTCATTACTGGAAGTACATTATTCCATTAATCTATTTCAGAATTCTAAGGGGGTGGGGAGGAAATTTGCATTTTGTACTGTTTGTTCATCTGACATTACATATCTACCTGGTCAAACAGAGAGGCTTTCAAGAATGGATCCATATAAGAATTAAATGTCACAGCTGAATGGACATGAGGGAGTGGAATGATGTCAGCAACAGCTATGTATTTCTACATACAGTAAACCGTGACAGCTGGCATATTTTAAGGCAAAGTGAGACAAAACAAAAATATATGATTTCTTTTCCTATTAACTACTTTTGGCAGTATAAATTAGAAATTAGAAAAATAAAATCTTCGCTTTTTTGTTAAAAACCAAGGTTATGGGTGATATTTGTACCTTCATTTCATGTTTGTATTCTATTTTCAAGGGAGCTTTAGAGGGTTTTTTATTTATTCATGGCATTATATACTTTGGACAAATTATATTCTTTTTGCAGTGTTTCCTTACATTAATTTCTTTTTGATTTCCCCTAGGCAGATCTTTGTAAATATTTATCTGAATGTCAAGCAATATTCTAATACAGCTTTCAAAAAGTTGTCAGTCTTTTCAGACCTTGCTCATAGTTAGAATATTCTTTCTCAAACAGTTGTGATATATGTAATCCTGAAAGCTGCTTTGGTTCCTGAAAGAAGCTTGTTGGAGCTTATCAGTGTGTATTTTGAAGATATCTATACCTCTACACATTACTAGAATCTGCATCTGTATATTTACTAAACTACCCTACTCCTCCAGCCCCAGTAAAAAGTACAAGTTTCAGCACTGTGGCAGAAAATGCAGCATCTGAGCCTTGCTTAGAAAAAATACCTTACAAAAATTTAAATAGTCCTGATCTTGGAGTAAACCATGACAACTTTGTCTTCATACTGATATATATACTCCTTGTACCTGCTGTGATAACCTGCTTTTTTGTCAAGGAATTGTCACAATCACTCACAAGTTGTAGAGCTATAGGTCTTTATCTGAAGGTCATTGTACTATTCAAATAATCTAATGTTTTGTAGCATCTTAAACCGCTGTCTATCCTGAATGATAATCATTGCTTTTAAAATAATATCAAACTACTTCTGTGGGATTAACAATTAAAAAATTTAGAAACTATTTTGATTTTCAATTTTTTTTTGGTCCTTTTGAATATTTTAGAATAAATATAAGAGGTACAAGATTGTATCTTCTCAGTAGAAGAAATACTTTTTTTTCTGTGCTTCTGCCATTCAGGTGCCATCAAAATTTCATCTGACATTGTTTCTGATAACTTTAAAATACAACTAGAAGTGTGAATAACATTGTTGCACTAGTGCTAACTTTGGAGACACAGAGAAAAATTCTGCAGAGATGTCTGGGTAACAAATTAGTTTTAATTGGTATCAGAAAGGCTTTCGGCACAAAGAATAAGAACATATGAATTATATATCATTATTTTATAATAGGTATGCTATTTCTATATGAAACCCAGCTTCAGTTTGTAAATTCCTGGATGTACAGAAAATATTTTCAATGAACACATTGCAATCTCTAGTAATGCAATTAACTAATTACTGGGAGCAATTACTTAGAGATGTAAATATGCACTATTTTATGAGTTTATGTTTGCCCTTATAAATATTGCATCACATAAAGTCCTATCTTGAGGTTAACTGAAATACATTAAAAGAAAATCCAGAATGAATATAGAGACTACTTGTGCTGTTTCATTGCTTTTAGTATTTTAGGCTGTGGTATAAAATATTTTTGGTAGATCTCAGAATACGCCAATATTCGTGACTCGTATTATGTATCATGTAATTTTCTTTCAATATTTTATTCCAATAACTTTCACTGAAATATTCTTAGCAGCAACTAAAACTGACTTTAAATACAATGTATTCAACAAAACCCCTAAAAGCTACATGATGCAAGATTTTCTTTTTATAAATTTTCACAGTGTGGTGTCATCATTAGAGTAAATTGAATAGATTACAAAAGAATAATGGAATAATATAAATTCTTAGAATTAAAGCTATAAAACGAAAAAAGGATTGATTGGCAGCTGAAGAGTTGGATAGCAATTGTCTTCTGTTTTGCAAGACTAGTATCAAGAGACGGAGAGATTTCAGAGGAGGAAGTTAAAGAAAATCAAAACAGGTTGTCTTTTAACAAAGACAAAACAAAAAGGAGTAAATCACTCAAAACAAACAAAAAAAGGCAATTTTTTTTCAAGTAAATAAGGAACTAATTAATAGATAATAACATAATGCTTTGGCTTAACACTGAGAAACAGATGAATTCTTTGATGGGGATTCAGAACTTTTTGGAGGACATGGTTAAATGATGTAGGCATCTGGGAATAGAAAGATTGCATGTAAACCTTTACTATTTACTATAAGATACAGGTTCTGCTGGTAAAATAGTAACAATAATAACTGACAAATGCAGCAAAGCACACATGCCATTCAAACACACACTAATAACATGTTTTGATTTATGAAATTAAGTTCTGAACACTCTGTTCCTTGGCCTGTCAGGATTTTCTCTGTGATCCTGTCCAAGATATCTAATCTCTTAAAATCTTCACTTTAGAGATATAAAGCATCAAGTCAAAATATTTCTAGGTGTTTAATATTTCAAGTATTCATCAGTACATGGGAGATGCACAGTAGCAGACCTGACAGGAACAGTTTGAGTTACATGAATAAAAGTTATGTTTTAAAAGATGTTTTATGTCTAATGTTCTTAGAAAGTTTAAGAAGAGGCATGACATAATAGATCTATTTAAACAAATATTTTTCGTATGGAGGTTGTACTTTTTAGTGAGTGTGTAGATATAAAAAAAATTTGTATTGGTAGTTCTCATGTGAAAACGAACAAACAAACAAACCCCAAAACCCGTGCAAACAAACCATTAAACCCACAATGACTCTGTCTTCTATCTATTCTGTTTATTTTTTGGAGAAGCTGGTAGCAACCATAGCATAATATCAGCAAAATTTAAAACAGTTATAAGGAGTTCTATCTGTAATAGTATCTCTAATAAAATATTTAATTTTATTATGTTTTTACTTCTTTTTTCTTCCTAAATCAGTGGAAGCTGATTTATGTTTTTACTTCATATTTTCTTCCTAAATCAGTGAAAGCTCAGCTTTTGAAGACCCTGCTGTTTGCAGCTAATCAGCTGAAGTTGGGCTGTCATTTATATGGGCAAATTCATGTGCTATATGTACTGAAAGCAAAAATTTGCTGCCAGGTCTGAAAAATGACATTCCACAAAATACCACTTAACCATAATGCCAAGCAAAAGGATACTGAAAATCAGAATTAACTGTGAAAAGTCTGGTTATCATTCAGTAATAAGATGTACCAATAGAAGAAAGGGTTTCCAGGGTTTCCAAAGTTGCTGTTCCTTTCTGTTCTTTGAGACTGGTTTGGCAGAGGCTGGAAGTTTTTTGGGCTGTAACATATATCCTAGGTATGAAGATTGAATACGCTTTGAAAGCAAAGGTCTTAACTTCTTAACTTACTACATTTTTTATTTTTTTTTTTGGTTCAGAGAGTAGCTGAGTTCACAGAACTTTATTGAGTGAACAACCTATTCTACATTCCTTTAAGGGACTGAGGGAATGAATGAACTGAATGAAAATAGGAACCTTCTTAAAGCATAGCAAAGAGTTTCTGGGAAACTGAAATATCAGTATACTGACTGAGTAGCTTGATTCAAATTTTAAAATATTATAGTAGCTGAAGAAGTTTTGCTTGTGTGGTGTTCACTGCACTCCTGCAGCAAAAATATATGATACGTAGCTTAGCATTTTAAGTATATACCAACTTTAGGTGTATGCCAAACAATGTGTTATGAAATTACCCCTCTGAGGCATAATAAGTTACTTATAATGTGTCTCCACAATAGGCTCATCACCAATTTTTCATCTTCTGCTTGTTTCCTAGCAAGAGGCTGGGTTTACCAAGGAGCAAACTCTTCACATATGGAGAGAGACTATATGACACATATGTTCTAGTCCAGACATAGATATTCAGCCTCATCTCTGCATTGCAACATGTCTGAAGTTAAAGGTCATTTCTAACCTTAATGATTCTATGATTCTGTGTTCAAGTTACTTTCCAGTACTGCTTCCCTATGTGCCTATTGAGCTATCCTACTTGGATAATGACAGCATACATTTACTTTTCATTATTACTGCTACTGATATTATTTCCTATATCTAACATATATTGTTTTACTTACAGAGGGAGTTGAAAGAAACCATTTAATATCTCTTCCACTGAGTCTGATCAAAATGATTAATTTTATTCTGTATGAATTTATTTTAGCTTTTAGTAATATGTACTGGTTTATTCTTCAGTTGAAATTTACATTTGGCATTCTGTCATCATACTCCCTTGGAGGTTGTTGCTTTTCTTTTCCCACACCTTGATTTACACATTCTTGAGTTCTAATTTTTGTTTGCTCTTTTAGGGGGAGGGTTATCACTGGGTTGCATCACTACCAAAAGAAAATTCTCTTCTGTTTTATTGGACATTCAGCTTCTCAACAAGGGCATTGAGAAAAGTTGAAAATTTTACTATTCATTGCATACCACTTTGTAACTTCTTCCTCTGCCTTTCCTCATGATCACTTATTTTAATACTGAGGAGTGCTCTCAAATCAAGTGATCTCAAAAAGAGTGTTCATCTGTATATTCAGTATAAAGCAGGTACATACTTTCTTTGCTGAAACAGTTATAATAGATCATTTTTCACAGAAAAAAAATAAAATTAAAATATGTGCTATCAAATTAGAATTACCTATACTGAAAACTTTCATTGTAAAAATCAGTAGTATTGCTTCCTTTTGAGATTGTATTTACTGGGACCATGACACCTGAAAGAAAATGCCTTATGTTTTTAACTGTTTTGTTTTTTTTTAACAAAAGAATGATAGTTAAAAAAACATCTAGGGCAGAACTAGAAGCTGAAGTACATTCATAAGAAGAAATAAACATGCATTTATTTGTAATTAAAAGAAATGCAATCTTCTAATGCTAAAATTGTAAGTAATTATATAAGACTAAACTATCCATGGATCTCATCAGGGTGGTAAAAATCACAAAAATTCTTGCAGCTCAAAACTATATTGACCTGAATTTTTCTGATGTAATTTATTCTTTTTTGTTTTGCCTGCTAGAGCTGAACACTTGTAGCTATGTGTAACCCTAGAGCCAAAAAGAATGCACAGCTCGTGTAATGCAGTAAGTGCTAACTCCAGTCAGGAAGTCCCTCCTGTGATATATAAGTGCCAAAAAAAGATGATCTGCAAAGTGAAGACAAGTACATAGAATTCCTGAGTATGTGAAACTGCCAACAAGACAAATTGTTTTTATAGTAAGTGCCTAAAAAACCCATTAGTACCACTTCCACTTGGAAGCTAAAATGAATGCAACATAAGAGCATGGTCTGTTTGTAAAGCAAGCCCATGGCATCCAATGACATTGTTGGCAACTGCAGCATAAAGGAGGAAAGTGAGAAAAGTTGTCCTGGGGGTGGAGATAACTAATTCAGCAGTATTAAAGTGAGCTGCATCTGTGGCTGAATTGAGTTTTACAAACACACACACACACAGAAGCACTGAATCCTGCAAGCTGCACAACAGGATCCCTGTACTCAAGACTGTCTATTCCGAGCTTCTACTCTTTACCTTATGCAACATACTTTTAAATGAATGAATGTCAAGATGCAGCAACTACATTCAACTTCACTGGATAAATACCTTTGCCTGATTGGTGTCTCTGGTAATGGGGTCCGTCCAGAAACAGATAACACTAAACAATGGGAAAACCTTCTATTCCTCCTTGGCTTATGTTTCACCTAGCCTTCACAGTGATTTTATCTTTAGACTGTCATTCACAGATAGTCAATGACTAAGTAGAAATGAAAATTTAAGACATTATTTTTTAGATAATATCCAACTATATTCAGTTTTAACTGTCTGGAAAACAGCCCCCACACAATTTTTTCTCTATTTGTCTCTGTATTTTTTTAAAAGGTCCTATATCACTTGTATAAATAACTTCTATATGCATTCAATTATAATTGCTGCTGTTCCAGCTAGATTTTTATTCATGTTAAGCAAATTCATTCTCTTAAACTTGCAACGAAGTTCTTGTTCAGCTCAGTAGGACCTGAATTATATAGCTTCTCTACAGTTCCTTGGCATAACAGATCTTTCACAACTTTCAATAGATGATTCAGAATTGACAAAGAATAAAAAAAGGAGCAATGGGCAGATATTTTTTTCTGCCATAGATGAAAAATGTTATATACTTATTCAATGAAAACATGGAAGGAAGCCCAGTAAAAATATCAAGAAAGAGAGAGAGATCTTTCTCTCTATATATACATTTTTGAGCATATATGTTTCATAATTTTTACTTGTCTACAATCTGGAGTTTACTTGTCTATAGATCTGGAAAAAAAGGAAGAAAGCAGTACTCTATTTCACCAATTGTAATGCTGAAGCAGACCTTCTAAAAGTCACAGAGCAAATTGCAGTAAAGTCAATATTACAATCTACTTCTTTGTGACAGATACCTATTTCACTAGATAGGTAGATAAGTATGATACAGGTATAGATATATAGATATATTTATATATCAAGAAGTTATAGTTGGGCCTTGTTTCTTGTATATTATAAAATGCATATTCTTTTATGTGTATATACTATATACATATATATTCACAATTACACTGCTAACATAATGCCATTTTTTAAGTCAACATACATTTTTTCATGGCTTCACAGCCAATGGCTTCTCAAAGTGTGATTCATTCTTCAAAAAACAAGCATGAAGACTAAAAGATACAGTCATGCACTGTGGAGGAAGTCTGTACCTCAAGTAGTATACTTGCAGTACTAATTCCTTGATTTTGTTGCCTATCTATCAAAGATATTAACCTAGAAGGATTCACACAACCACACCCGGACACAGGTAGCGAGAGTTTGTTCAAGGATCTTCCTGGTTGCCTTGTCTGCCACCTAGGGTAAAGCCAAGTTTATAGTTTTGAGAGCGTAGGGGGTTTTTAATATTTATTTGATGGTTATGAATCATTTGGAGATCCACATGAAGGAAACATCTAAAATTCAAAATAATATTAAATGCAAATAAAAAATACATTCTGTTGTAATCCAATACTTTCTGAAGTTGATATTTGATATTCCAAGTATGAATTTCTAAAGAAAAAAAAAAAGTGGTTAAAAAGTACCAGCCAACATGACTTTTATGCCAATTCCACATGATTTTTATGCCAATTCCAGAGTACACAGGTGGAGAAAAAGGGGCTTATAGACATGTTAAAATCAAAGTGGCCTAATTTTAAGGCTGTTAAATACTCATAGATCTCATTGGCTTCACAGGCTTTATGAGGAGCATTAATATTTCAGAGTAGAAGAAAATAATCTGTGAAAAAGACCTACAGTGGGAGTTCTTATTTAGTAATTTATTATTTTACTACAGGGTTGATCAGATTTGATTACGTTTAAGATGCATTTTAAATATTACGCAACAATTGAAATATCTATTCTGGCTGCCTGCAAAAGTGGCAAAGTGGCCTTGATGACTCTGGTTCCTATTCCTGTAGCAAAACATACATCCCCAGTATTTATTATACAGATAATCTGGTCTCACCTGCTGATAAATTATAGTTTTAGATTCTGGTTGTCACACAGCCCAGGCACTGAGCTCTGCAATGTCTCAACCTTTCCCAAGTGTAAAGGGTGTTTGTCTCTTTTCTCTTAAAACTTCTGTTTTCTGCCTTTCTCTTGTTTTGCTTGTCCAGTTTATAGAAAATTTTTTCAAATACTTGTCTTTTGGGAAGTCCTGAAAAGTTAAGGAAAGAACAGCATCTTTAGTCAGAAAATAGCTCGAGGATGTTCAGCTACAATGTCTAAAGGACTTTCTCTTCATCTGTAGCAGGCAGCTGCAGAAATTGATCTTGATCTGATAGAACGTGCCTAGTACAGAAAGCTAGATACATTTTCTTCAATCAAAGGAGGATGTCCTTTGGTTTGCACATGCCAAAATAGCAGCCATCTTCTGTTTCTCATCATGTTATTCTAAAAAGTTTATTAAGAGATCAACTGAATCTTTTGTCATGATCTGTGGCTAAGCTATCCAAAATACTTTATTCAGATTTTTGTGAAAGAATCCTTTCCGAAGGACTGGGCCTCCACTTGTTATTTTTGGGTCAGAAGCCCATAGTGCAAACATTCTTTAATTGAGCTTCCAATATATACTTCTTAGGCTTCCAAACACGGAATCAGCCAACCTCAGGACTTGGCACCTGTAAAAATTTCCCTTGTGAGTCTGCAAGCAGGAAGTGTGTCCAAAGATTAGAAGGCATCTTTGAAAACAAAACATGATTTAGTTGCACACAGAAGGGGTAATCACTGATGAAAAAAATGCATATGCATACTTTCCTGCTTATGTTTGGCATTTCCTTCATGTCTAAATGAAGACACAATTAGCCTTGTCTCCATTTTGGTCAGCTGTTAGACCCGTTTTCTTACTATGTTTCTCAGCTATATTTGCCATTCATCTGACTGATTCAGACTATAGTCACTGACAACTTCCCCACATTTCATCCTGCAGAATAGATCTGTTATCTGAGTAATTCTTTTGGCTTGGGTTATATTTTTAACTACTGTAAAGTGCTGAAGTCTGAGTCAGCTTTCCACAGCTATTATAGTGGCTACTGTGTTCAGATGTGTCCATCTGCTCCTCAGTCAGTCCTTATAATGCTTTACATGTTTTCAAATTGTCTACATTATGTGTGAAATGCTATAGGACAAACAAGTGATGGTATAACAGAATATTATTTAATATCAACAAGTATGTGTTAATTCCCATTACAATGAACAACTGAGAGTAATCTTCCTGAGCTAAAATATTATTCAATTTATTCTGTTTTGTTCAAAAGTTTTTCTCAAGAAATTCATACAACATTAATTAATGAATTTGTCTCAACTTTAATTAAAGAGTTACAATTTAATATAACCAGAAGATAATAACATATATAGATAAATACTACACAATTAAAAATAGTTCAACCAGTATAGTGAGAATAAATGTTACTTCGAGGATCTCTAAGCATGGAACATTGGCTCACTGAGATAACAACAATGTGTAGCCCTCTTAAAGGAAAGTACTCTTTTAGGAGATTTCATAGCTAAGTACTCTTTTAGGAGATTTTATTGCTATCTGACTTGGGAAAAAAATATTCAGTCATCAGTAGAGGATACACATATTTCATGTTTGAAAGTAAACTAACCATAATATTGCCATAGTTCAATAAGATCTTATTCTACCACAGTTTTGTTTTTTCTTAGTTGACAGTAACTGCAATTGCAAATGACCAGTAATAATTGGCAACTACAATAAAGTCGAAAGCAAGGGTGAACTAAAGACTAAAACTATGTCGCTGAGATCAAATTTAGGCAAAGCAATTGTCTGTGTGTTGTGAGTAAACCCTGGACTGAATCATGCAATGTTCCTAGAAAAGGATGTTCGCAAACACGACTTCAACGATCTTTGCCTGACTACAGTGTTCACATATGAGAGCATAGCCATGAATACCTTGAAAGGCTCACTCACAGTATAGCTTCATTAGCTCAGTAAGACCACAGTTGTGACTCTGCAGATTTTAGTTTAGATTCAGTTTGCATCTGTAGAGATTTGAAAGATGTGTATGGAAACATTTGAAATCTTCTGCAGAAGTTTCTACAGACATGCCTCAAGAATGGTTTTAATTACTTGTGTAATCAGACAGTGGCTTTTCCTATCCAAATTCCAACAGTTCTGCATTTTTGCAAATTCTAAAATCAAATTTTTCTGAATGAGAAAATTAAGATATACCCCTAATGAAGATATATAGGGTATATTTGTTTAAAAATTTTCCCTCTGAGACATTTTCCTTTTATTTTCTTCTGCATTTTAGCTATCATTAATAAAAGGAAATTCATATAGAAAAAGGAAATGCATTAGTGTTGTTTTAACGAATTGCCTTTAACCCAAGAAAGTAAGAAAATTCAAAGATAAGCCTTTTGATTAACCTTTAACTGATGACTTAAAAGCACTGATTTCAAGCCTTAACAACCTTGTAATTATGAAGGCACAGGGGGGATGTACTGTGGACATAGTGAAAATTTTAATGCAAAACATGTCTGGCTTTTGTGAATTTCTTAAAGTTTTAAAATTTAACATCATTTCTGTGTGTGATATAAACATATGTGTTCTTGACCCACTTCGACAAACAACCACAAGTGAAATACTATTTGCATTAATCCTTCAAGAGCTTTGCAAAAAGACTGCATCTCAAGAGATGTCTTTTCCACTGAATTTTACACTATCCAGCTTGGTTTCATTACTTTTTACATATATTGAATTGCAGCTACTTGTTGTTCAGAGCATTGGTTTATGAACTTATTCCCATTATTTCATTCCAAGTGTATTAATTTCTATGTAGTTATAGTTTTATCCTGAGAACTATAAAAATGTCATCGTAAACTAGTACCTTACAAATTAAATTCTATTTTCACCCTTTAATCATTATGTAATAAGACCATGAATATATTTGTACCCCGCTAAAATAATAAATAGGCACAACAAAAATTTTTCACAATTTTTACTAGATCTTTTATTGTTTTTTTTAATGGGATTAGGGACCCACACTAGTGGCTCTCCATACAAAATTAACACCTAAGATTATTATGTATTTGTAGAAATTACTTTTTCTATCCATGATATAATGTTATGTTGGAACTACTCCAAGACCGTTATTGGTGCTAATAAGTCAGTAGGATTTAAGGAACCAGAGTAAAAAAATTGTTGAAGCTATATATATGGATACTAGAATTAGCAAAATTTAGCAATTCTGCACTGCAGTTTCTTTATGGATGTAGCTCTGAAATCCATTACTCATGAGGCGCAGATTTAAATCAGTGTTGAACATTTTAAAATCCATATTTTCTATTCACCTGCCTGTTCAATGAAAAGTATAAGGAGACTGAAAAATACTGATAGTTGAATGTTTGTGTTCAACCTTAGGAGGCTGCATAATCCTTGATACCTCAACACCTATGTCAGATAAGGAAGATATCCTTGATTCTTGAACTGAATACTAATTCTGTTTTTTTAATAAATAGAAAATTTGTACAATTCTAAGCTCATAAGATCAGGTGATGCAGAAAAATTTAAATTTAATATGAAAGATGCAAATTTTCAGGCATAAATCTGCACTACTATGCTTGAATTAGTGAAGGTCAGTGCCTTCAGAAGGGTTTCTGGAATGCTAGATATTGCAATATGAGTTTAGTATATTTTGTAGGAAGGCCTTTTCCAAAACTGACAGGATTGGTAAAATTATCCAGCATTAATGTTTTCAGGTGCTCTCTGGACTAAGATATTTTCTACAGACACTTATTAGACTGCTGAATGATGATATTTTGATCCAAAATTTTTGTAAGAAATAAAGTGGGACAAGTCCATTTTTTTCTGGAACATAGTAACTATATATATTGTTTTGATAATGTTTAAATACTCTTGACACCTTTTCTTTGAAATGTTCTAGCACCTGACTATTTTGAAACAGGGTCTTTGAATTTGGCAGGAGGAATGAGGCTTTATGGCAATGATAGAAATCTGAAAAAAAAATTCTGCCCAGGATAGAAAAGTCATAATAAGAAAGAATTACTGTTCATGCTGCTGAGCACTTGATAGTGTTTACCTAATAAGCTTCTGGTTATTTTTTTCCCCTCAATAAACATATTTCTATCACAGCTTCAAGTGTGATCAGACTCTGCATACACCAAAATATGCAGGAAATGAACATCCAGCTCAGAGGCAGGATAGAACAGGGGGATTTTTCCTGCTCCCTGCTGCTCTGGGTTAAGCCCCAGTGCTTGAATTAAAAGAGGAGAATCTGCTTCTCCTGTACTTGAGTTACAATCTACATCACTGGTAAAAAGAAATTATGAAATATTCACTCCTTTGATTCAAATATGTAGGGCATTTAGCCTGAAGAAGACATTGGATTCTACAAAGTCTTCCAGAACTATTAGTGGAAGCGAAGACAGAAACAATCAACTAAAAATTCATGGTGGATTGACCCTGGCCAACAGTAAAGCCCTCACTCAGTCTCTCACTCACTCTCCCACCCAAGCAGGATGCGGAACAGAATCAGAAGGGAGAAAAAGATGAGGATAAATTCATAGGTCACAATAAAAACAATTTAATAAGTGAAGAAAATAAAGGAAAAAAAATCCCAAAGGAACAAGTGGTACAAAGAGTCACTTACCACCTCCAACAAACAGACCAGTGCCCAAGCAATGCCTACCTTGAGAGAAATTAGTCTCCAAGCAATGGGTACCTTGGAGAAATTACTCCCCTGACCGCTAGTTTTATTGCTGAGCATAGCATCATATGGCATGGAATATATCTTTGGTCAGCTGGGGTCAGCTCTCCCAGTTTTGTCCTCTCCCAACATCTTGCCCACTCTCAGCCCAGTCCCTGTGGGAGCAGAGTGAGAAAACAAAGTCCCTGATATTATGCAAGCACCACTCAGCAATTGCTAAAACACTGGTATATTATCAACACAGTTTTGGTCAGAAATGTAAAACACAGCACCATATGGGATGCTACAAAGGAAGTTGACTCCATTCCAGCCAGACCTAGTACAGAATTATACTGGTCTGACTGGAAACTGCAACAGAGGAAAAATAGAAACAGCAGGGAACAGAGACTGGAACAAGTTGAACAGGAAGATTCTTCAATATACAAAATGAATAGAGCTCACTTGTATATCTCAATTGGATTTATTTGCCAAGCATTTTTATTTAATTATTTTATTTTTTCTTAAGGGGGAATTATTTATTTACATATTGGCTTTTCTGAATTAATTGAATGTTTCACAAATATATTTCAGTATAATTTCACACCACCACTGTGAGACAATGGAAAGTCAGGGATACTTGTCAGGTAGGGAAAAGAAACATAAATTTGAAGAAGTATTTCTAAATTTAGGATAATCAAATCTGACACTCATTACATGAATTTCAGAGTGCCTTGTATTACCTGGTACTTCAGATGTTCAGAACAGATCTCATTTTGGTTCTAGCTGGAAGTCCTCAACAGTTCAGACTCCAAGATCTCCAGATATACTGTTATTAAAACAAATTTGTTTAAATAATTTTCCTAGGGGAAAAAAAGAAATAAAATCCTACATCAGAGAAAAAAGTATAATTCTAGTATTCTAAGGAAATATCTGCACTTTTTTCTTCATTTTTTATACATTCAATCTGGAAATGATATCATGCAGCCTTATTTTTAAATATGAGATATGAGCCATTTGAAGGTAAAAACTTATGACCTAAGCTAATCCATATTATATTTCTTCAGTAGAGAATAAATGGAGGGAGTGGTGTCTGACATCTTCTGCTTAAATAAAATTGTGGAAATCACTAAAAACCCCATAGATGGTCACTCAGCCCCAAAGCATAAGGGATGCTGCGATAGTCAGTCTTTTCTAAGTAGAAAGACTCAGAGAATACCACATAGTATAGGATCTGTTGGAGCTGAAAAAAGTAAGAGGTACCCTGCTAAATGATGGTAGTATGAACATCGGACAGTTGGCCTGGTCAGGGTATTTCCTATGGCTATGAAAAGCTGCCAAACAAACTAGCCACACATACACCTGCTTTGTACTGAAGGTTGTTTTTTTTTTTTTAATCACATTTAAAGACAGTGTGTCTCCCTAAATTAACATCTTTCTTCTTCTGTGTTCACTGTCATCTTTTCTTATATAAATAATGGTATAGTCAATGAAAATGCAATGGTATGAACAGGTTTATCCTGTAGTTATACTACTATTAAACAAAAAAAATAGTACATTTTGAACATCATTTCTAGTTCTCATTTTAATTTGCACCTCCTAGAGAATGGTTGTTCAAGTAACAAGAACTAGTTGTACTAAACCCCAAATTCACTTTACCTGTTATTATTAGAAGGAGCTTTGAAAGAACATTAGAAGCACCTATATTTTAAATTGAAGCTAATAAAACAGCAAAAGCTGTTGCTGAAGATAATAACCTAAAAAGGGATAACATCACAGTAGAATCAGTACCGTTCAACTGTCTGTCCTGCCATCTGTAAAGAAATGTGCTATTATTTCTTGATTTAAGATTATGAAGAATACTGCTTAGGTGATATTCACTTATTTTGGAAAGCTTTTCATGCACCTAATCAGATAAACAAGATGCTATCTTCTGAGGCTGCTGAAAATCAATTGAACACGGCAAATTCCTTTTGTCTTTTTAAAAAGTCAAACAGTAACCTTTCTCATACTATAAGCATGTTAGCATGTGATTCAAGATCCAAAACTCAAGCCACAAATACAGGTCTCATTGAATTTTAAGATGACTGAAAGAAGAAAGAAATTGCCTAGGGCTGGCAATGCTGAAAAGCAGAAAACAGGACATATGTACAATTCATTGAAAGCAGCTTGCTCATAACAAAGAGAAAAGGTAGCCAGCTACTTTGAAGAAAGCAGCCTTCTATAACTGGTTCAAGGGACATACTTATTTTGAAAGTGTATACCTTTAGACAAAAAAATGTAATACTTTTCAACATTGAGAGAGCAGTTATATATTCTACTTATAAAAGATGAACTGATTAATATTTAAAGAAGAAAAACAAAGGAAAAAACTTAATTCCCTATGAAATTGTTCAGTGTGTATATATCATCCGTGCAGGTGGGTGTACTTGAATATAAGACATTTTTTTACACTTATACATGAAGCAGAATAGCAAGGAGTCACTAGAGGATATCAAACAGAGAAGGAAAGCCTAGACTTCAGCTTTAACCCAGATCATGATTTTTTTCTTATGCTAAGAAGAAAATAATGGCACAAATTGCATCCTTTTTCTTTCCTGCTCTTTAGAGAACTGGTAATTAGAAATGTTGGAGCAATTTTCCTTTGCACACTACAGATTAGTGCTGAGTAATACTCACTGGTGAGGGGAAAATTATTCAAATTTCATGGAACTTTTACCAACATTTGACCTAGTCAATGGTACTTTTGTCTATTAAAATGCACTTAAATAGCATAGGTTATTTCTTCAAAAGCTAAGTGTTTTCTTCTAATCTTTAAGGTATTTTAAGCATGGATATAGATAAGTTTTAGAAAATACTACATTTTCCTTCTCCCAGGTAAGAACTAGTTTTGATTTTCAAATGAAAGACAGATAGCTGCACTAACTACTCTTTGTTTTTAAAAAAACAGAGATGTCACAAAACATCAGAAAAATATCTGGTGTAACCCTTGTTACTGAAATATTTCTTGACCTTCTAAAGAAAATTAAGAAATGAACTGCTATGCTGTCATTAAAGGCTTTATCCTATGGACATGAAAGTTGAAAGGATCATTGTTCTCAAACTTCAGACTCAAATTACATTTGAAAGGGAATAAAGGAAGAACCAAGAAAATTTAAAAAGAGGCTGGAAAATTGCTTTAAACTGATAGATCTAAATTCTAGGAGGCTGTCATTGTGGGAGGGGTGAGGAAACATTCAGTTCTCAGAAAAGAAGAGGATTTAAATTTCCTATTTTATCAATGAAGGATGGGTGTCATTTCTGAAAATCCCTATCACACCATATTAAGGTCAAAAAAATCTCAACAATGTGATTCACTATATTTAAGTTAGGCAGCTACCTTTTTCTATTAGGCTATTCTTTCTGCTCAGGACCTAATTTGTCTCATCTCATTCTGAGATAGATACGAAAGGGTGGCTTTTTTAAAGGAGATTTAGCAGTGGCAGTTTTTAACCTTTTGCTTAATACATTATGTTAGAGCTCTTTCCTAGAAATTTGGAGAGGTGGGTTCTGTGCATGCTTCAGCTGCAAGGGAATTAAACTTACATGTTAAGAAAATACTGAAAGAGCTGAAAAGGAAAGAAGCCTGTCACTTAAACTTATGGGTTTTTTGGTTTGGTTCTTCCTTTTTTTTTTTTTTTTGTGTAGCCAGAAATGTAAAATCCCTGAGGACGGAGTAGAATAAGATGGAGCTAGACTCTTGTCAGGAAATGATTAAAACTGAAAAAAAAAAAAAAAGGAAAAAAAGGAAGCCCAAATACTCTTTATTGTAATACATATTTGTTTTATATTAGGCCACCATTGGCTGGGGAGGGAGGGGGGGAAGAACTATTTGTTGAGAGTAGACCTTCCTGTATGACAGTGTTTAACCATTTGGAGTCAAATATCTTCTCTTTCTTGCAGTACAATATTTCTTCACAGTTCAGCAGAAATGAAAAGGTGGCTTTCCAGAATTTTGAAGATAAGATTTTTTTCTACCTGAAGATGATTAAAATCTATAAAGAAAACTTTCAGGTTTCTCTGACAAGTGCTAAAAGCAGTATGTGACTGTGAAGTGTCCGAACAGCACGACTGACTAAATGATCAGAATTATGGCTGTTTTTTCAGAATGCCCTTGTAGATCTGGGTGCCTGTTTAGTTATGCAAGTATGAAATAGATAATTATATCTGCAAAATAAGTACCTTTAAAATATGTGCAAGCATTCAGTATGTCAGCTAATCTTATGCTGGGCTGTAAAAGGACACACACATATGGAACAGCTGTTTAGAAATTAGGTAGGACTTCAGGTCCCCTTGGTAAGAATCTGGTAGAACCAACACCATTCAGAAACTCACTAAAAACTCCCTGGTATTTTTGGATCCAAGAAAGTAACTTGAAGCAAGAGATTATGTTATCTTTCAGATCAAACCATACCATAATTATACCATATACTAAGTCAAACTAAATCATACTAAGTACTAAATCATACCATATAATGAAAAGGTAGGTACACAATGACAAAAGGAGGAATAATGCACCCCTAGGAAAAAAGAGAATGATTTTATGCATATTTTAGTGGATTTGGGATAGCTACTTTTTCATCTGCCTATGACTCTACTATGACTGAATTTTTCTAATTCTTTCATCTTTTATTTGATTAAAAAATAGCGCTAATGCACAAGACAGTGGAAAACAGAACACAGTCCTCAAGCACATTTCATTGAGTTAGCTGACAAAATGAATGTCAAAAATTTAAAGGTATAAAACATATATTATAAATATGCTAAAAGGCATTCTTGCTCAAGATGTACCTGAGTAATAATTTTTAAAACTGCCATAATTTTACAACATTTCTGAGTGTGTATGAGGGGTGACTGCACTGATAAATGGACACATTCTTCAAAGTCACCAAATGCATGCATATCCTAATATTCCTTAAGCATAAACTTGCAAAGATCAATACATGGTTGAAAATGTGTTTTGATCGACTTCATCCAACTGTGATTATCAGTAGTATTCTCCCTTTGCAAAAATTATTCACCTGGTTAAAAATTCACAAATGCTAGAATGGCAGAAAGTGAAAAACGATGTAATCCAGCCTGTTCCCAGCTAAGGTATAAATTTCCAGTACTTGTTAGCACACATCTGACAAACGCCCTCCCCCTCCTCCAAATATGTAAAGATTTCTGGAAGTCAATACACTGCTTTTCAGGAGATTGCTTTGGACGTAGCATGTAACATTTTGTAATAAATCTAGGATTAAAGTACAAGTTAAAGATCCAAACTTGTCTGTACACAGCAGCATTCCAAAGGAGAAATGGGATCAGGCTGAGTACATCATGATCAGCTTCTTCCCCACTTCTACTTTACAGTTTATTTTGCTCTGAGCTAAAAAAGTTATCTTTCTGTGTCTGCCTGTTCTTAGGCAAGTGAGAAACATAAGTAGTTTGCTTAGAGGAAAATGGTTTCATGTATCCCCTTGTTTCCTGCATTGCCACACAACAAAGTGAACTGGTATTAATTTTAAGGATTTGACTTTTCTGTGAGTAGTGAGATTAGTATTTACACATTCTATCTCTTCATTAACATTTGCTAGTATGAAAAGACATAAATACACCTTTCATACTTCAGAAAAAGGATTTATGGAAATAATTGAGAATACTTGTAATAAACTGAGGTTATATGATTCTTACCTGTATGCATAAGGATAAGAAAGTAAGGGAAATAACCTTTCTCCTCTTTCTTTCTCTGGTGTCTGCAGTATCTAAAGGGGAGGAACAAGAGGGCAAAAGCTATAGAGCAGAGCAATATTGTTCATTAGACCAACAGATAAATTTGGCAAAGGAAAAGAATTTTTTTCACAAAAGGCCTTTATTCAGAGATAAGTAAGTACCAAAGCACTTTTCCCTGAATTGCTGTTTAGGGAGTAAAAGATGTGAAGGGTTTCTTCCCTGCAACTTATTTCTGCTGCTGCACTCAATGCAGCAACATGTGAAAGTTTCAAAGTCACTTATCCCCATTAAAGTTATGCTGTGGTATTGCAAATATTACTGGATGGTGCCTTGCAGGTAGAATCACCCTTTCTGCTGTGGTTCCACTAGACATTACAATGACTCCTCTTGAGGAAGGTGACAAAAAAACAGTCACAGCTCATGTCTACCTCTGTTGTCTACTTGCCCCAGTGCCTGAATACCTTGTCAAATTTAATCCAAGTCAAACAAGGCAGAAAGAGGGCTTAAAACCATGCTTCCTAACCCAGCATGTTTATTCCAGTAATGGAAGCTAGCAAGCTTGTTTTAGAAATATATTTGATTGTGACAAATACAGAAACACTATACACTGCCTACAAACTTTACTGGGATGCACATCACACAATTGTTATTCAGAATTTTTTCAAACGACTATTTAACCATACTTTAAAACCCAATATGCATATGCAAAATATGGCTTTTAAAGTCCTGTGCAATACTGAGGCATCACATTTCAGCCTTATGTAACGTGTGGAAATCACTCCCACAGCTTGGGGCTCACCATGTGTCAAGATTCTAAAAAGTGTCAGGACAATTGTTCCAATAAAATTTCTGTTACATATGGGAAATTAATCCTCAAATTACCAAGAAACAATGTCACACTAAATAGGCACAAATACTATTTAGTATTTTTATTATACCCTCTGTCTGATTTTACTCCACTTGCTGTGTTAATGTCTATAAATTCAGGGACAGAGACCCCACCTGCAGTACTGTGTTCAGCTCTGGGGCCCCCAACACAAGAAGTATGTGCATGCACCTGTTAGAGCAAGTCCAGAGGAGGGCCACAAAGATGATCAGAAAGCTGGAAGCACCTCAGCTACGCAGAAAGGCTGAGATAATTGAGCTTGTTCAGCCTGGAAAAGAGAAGGCCCCAGGGAGACCTTAGAGCAGCCTCTAAAGCCTAAAGGGGACCTACAAGAAATCTGGAGATTTTTACAGGGGCATGTAGGGACAGGACAAAGGGCAATGGCTTTAATATAGCAGAGGGAAGAATTAGATTAGATATTAGGAAAAAATTCTTCACTATGAGGCTGGTGAGACACCAGAACAGGTTGCCCAGAGAAGCTGTGGCTGCTCCATCTCTGGAAGGGTTCAAGGTCAGGTCGGATGGTGCTTTGAACAACCTGGTCTCGTGAAAGATGACCCTGCCCATGGCATGTAGGTTGGAACAGGATGATCTTTAACGTTCCTTCCAACCCAAACCATTCTATGACTCTATGAAAAAAAAAAGTGAGATAATAATCAGTATTTCCTTAACATAGGAATCTTAATGGTTTAGACTCATACGGACACTAATTATTGCAGGAGTTTGGAGAAAGACACATCATGTCTTATAGATTACAGAAATGTCTTCAGCTTTTATCCTGTGATATAAAAGAAGGAAAGTTCAAACAGGTCCAAATTTCTATAAATAAACAATACTGTATTACAGTGTTCTGTGAATGTGTCAAGTCTTGAAGAGCCAGATTGTGATCCTGGCTTTGTGCCCACACCAGAAATTGAAGCTGTTTAGCATTCATGCTGCCTAAATTTGCTGCCTATGTAACTGTTATCAAGATTAGAAGCAAGAACCCTCTATAAGACCATGTATTAACCCTCTTTAAAGGTGGATGGAGAATGATCAACTGGAAAGCTGACTGTAAATGGCATAAAGGTCTCCAGTGTATGGGCTGAGTAGTGACACAGTCATCTGCTCTAAATAAAAGGCTGATATATATTGGTATATTTCCCTACCTGGAAAAGAGAGTGGGAAAGAAGTGTGAGAACACAAAACTCTGTGGCTTTGAGTCATGATGCAACTTTTTTTAGGCTTGTTAATTATCATTGTTGTTAACCTACGTGTTAATCCTAATTTAATCTTTGCACAGTGGGGTAAGAACCCACTCCTGGCTCCTGGTATCTGCAGTTCCATCTGTCCTAATAAATAAAAGAAGCAGGTTGCTCTATGCCTGCTTAACTGGTAATTTTTTCCCTAGTTATGCTTTAGACTGTTTCAAATATCTCTCTTCAAGAGAAAGCCTGAGCAGGCTTTTGGAGACAATTTGTTTCATTAAATGATCCCAGAAGTCTATGCAGATAAAACTCAGTTTTCTGCCAGTTTTCCCTCCATATACAGTCCTTCTATACTATTCTCACCCAGTTGCACCTCACATATTCTCATGTCATACCTCAAAACTTCCAAAATACGATCCTCTGATTTTTCTTAATATACAATGATATTCTAGGAAGTTCCAACATAGTTTTGACATTAGTTCAGACACTTAAATTTGGGAGGAGAAGGAAAAAAAATCTGTCCAAATCCCTAGACCTGTAAAATAGAGGCTATCTCTCAGCACTTTAACGGTTTAGCTGAAACACAGAGGCAAGTACTATGCAGTGTGGATCTAGTAAACTTATGCAAGGCTGGCTATCTCTAACCAGTGTGGAAAGGAGCTGGTCCTTTTCACTAGATCTCGGAAACTCTCACTCATTAACTATTTTTTGCTTAGTAGTTTGAACATAGTCTCAAATTGCTGTCTGTTCACTGGCCATTACTGTCTTTCCCCTGCTGTCTATTAAGTTATGAAAAATATCAATAGGAGAGCACTGCCATAAGAAAGCAAATCTGTGAATACGGGGATCCATAAATACAAATCATAATTTAAAAAGCAGACATTTACATCATTTGGGGGTCTTTTACACAGATACAGTTTATTGTGTTCTTCTTTAAATGCACTAACATATGACTGTAACAACTTCTAGTGCTATTGTGAAGGCAGACCTCTCTTTTATAAGCTGAACACTTCAGTCATCTTCCCACTCATTACATCCTACATGTTGTCAATCTTAGTTTCAAAAACTGTCAATCAGAAATGCAGTAGGTGATATGTGTAGTATTTTTTTAACCACATGAAGGTGGGCTTTTCTTTGATTTTCTTTTATTCTTTTGATTGCAAAATACAGTATGTGTCTTGCATAGAAGCAAACACAAAAGTACATGAAAAACAGTATTCTGAAAACTGAAAACAGAACTTCGGTATAGTAACCCTTACAGCTAAATAAAGTCTTAATGTTAGTTAAACATCATCCTGATTATTTAATACAGTGGTTCCAGATATTATAATTACCTCTTTAGACTTAAGGTTATTGATTTAGTAAGAGAAATTCTTAAATATTGACAAAAGACAGAAAATAAAAGTCACAATAATTTGCTGAAGCACATTATGACTTCTACAATTATATCAGTATCTGTGATAAAGCTGCCAGAAGGAAAAGGAGAGAAGCTGCCAGAAGAAAAAAGGGGGAGACTAGCACAGGAGTGGAAATAAAGACTGCACTAAGTGGACGATTAATCTCACTCAGTATGAGAGTTTTTATGTTTTAATACTAAAACAACAATTGCTAGTATTGCTATAGATGTACAGATGTGTAACACTGTAAACTACAAGCAAATTGTTGATCTTATTTAATTCACCTATGGAATTTCTGTGAAAGATTAGTCTTTTTTTTTTACTGTTTGAGGAACTACATTGTTGACAAATCCTTCAAGCAATCTCAAGAGGCTTACCCACTGCCATTGGTATCAGAAAATGGCAGTTTCACTTACCCTTATAAAGCCTCTGATGACATGAAATTTAAATAACTTGCCAGACTTGCTGAGCTGGTTTGCCTCAAAGGCATTAAGGCTGACCAGTTGGTGATCTAGTATGGTGTTATGGAATTGGTACTGAAATTATTTAGCAGTAGGTATATACAGAACAAAAAAATCCTTAACAGAAAAGAGAATAAATGAAAGCAATACTGCCCTTTCTATTTTGGCACTAAAACAAAATATTTCCCTCCTGTCCTCCCTAGTAGCTGAATTTTTTTTTTGGTGGCAATTCATAGAACTGCGTGCTGAGGTACATTTCCAGTTCAGACCTGAATAACTTCATGGATTTTGTAGGGTGATCAAGAAGTTAAGCTCTCATGGTGGTTATTACATCTCTAAAAAAGGCTCTACTTAGACAGTTTGAAATAGCTAAAACCTTCATGTCTTACAAATGTTGCTTGTAACATACTCCTAACTATAGAGACTGCCAGATGATTCTACAGTTGCCAGCACTGCACAATACTGAAGGCCACATGAGTGATTATCAGCCTCTTATTTTAGTTTATTTTAACAGGTTCTGTGTTCAAAAAAAGCCTTATCAACTCTAGCTTCTCATCTTTTAAAAAATTCTTTCTCTGCCTCAAAAAGTACTGACTTTCTCTAATAGGGTGTTATCACATCTCTCTCAATCCCTCACACACAGGTTACCAAGAGAATAGAATAATCTTCTATTTGTCTGACCGCTGTTTTCTGCAAGGACACTTTGAACTATAATCTATTGTATGGCTAATCCTAGAGTTTAATTCCTTATTTATTGGGATAACTGACAAGGGAGAGGTAGCTAAACAGCATTCCAAATTCCTCACCCTATTAAGTGGCAAAGGAAGTTAAGAAAACAGAGAATGCAGATATCATACAGATGAGCTATCACACACATCTTTTTTTTTTTTTTTTGTCACTAGATTTTGGACTGCCTCAGCATTCTCATCCATAACTTGCTTTTCAATGTTTCATTGCTTTATTTCTACAGAAAAGCAGATATCTGTCCTCTGTCAAGGAACGGTAGATGCAAAAATCTCTTGAATATACCTCTTGCTTATGTCAAATACAGAAATTAGGGTCATTTCTAACACTGATGTTTCAGGATAGAAGTAAACTAATAGCTCATGTGGCCAGAGTCACAAAGTAGGAAATACTTACAACATGCTAAAAAGCATGTAGAAGATGGAATAGAGCTAATTTCTGAGTGAAAATTCAGAGGTTGGTACTTTTTGCATACATTTTTTTCTGAACTGCTTTTGACTTCATTTTGCCTGGCCTTTCTTACTTTGCAAAGTACTTAGAGGTTTTTGGGAAAGACTAAGGACTAAGGATATAAATACTAAGGACTGGATTTTTAGTTCAGTGAGATGCTTATGCATCGGAGTAATAGAGACTTCAGGCCAAAGGAATACAGGAATATGCAAAATTAATTGCATGTGACACATTCTCTAACTTCTTCCCTTTCCAGAAAACAAAGATGTAAGATGAATGAGATCATTTTCACCTGGTAAGAGCAGGAAATGAGACTTTAATTTGTTGTTACTTGTCAGTAGCAATCCACAATCCTAATGCCAAGGTGGCACAGAGTTGATTAAAACTCTGTAGAACCACACACCTCCCCTTGGAATGCTCAAATAACAACTAAATATGGCAATTTCTCTATTAAATATTTGTAGAATAAATAGAAATATATTTACAAGTACTAGAGAGTCGTGTTGATGTATAAAAGCAAATCGTGAACTGCATGTTAACTTTTCACTCCGTAAAAAGGAAAAGAAAGTGAAAACAGAAAATCTAAATAGTAGCCTTCTGTCCTGGGTTCAGCAGTAGCAGTCATTTTTCTCCTTCTTAGTAGCTGGTGCAGTGCTGCGGTTTTGACTTTCAGACTGGGAACAGCGTTGATAACACCAATGTTTTTAGTTGTTGCTATGGCGTGTTTACTTTGACCAAGGACTTTGTGAGTCTCATGCCCTGCCAGGGAGGAGGGGAAGCTGGGAGGAAGCAGAGACAGGACACCTCACCCAAACTACCACAGCACGTCATGCCCAGGATGTAGAACTGGGGGCTGTTACCCAGAAGAGCTAGATCACTGCTCGAGTCAGGCTGGGTATTGGCTGGCGGGTGGTGAGAGGTTGTATCCACTCCCCCTGTTATTTCCCTTATCATTATTATTATTGGTGGTAGCAGTAGTGATTTGTGTTATGCCTTAGTTACTGGACTGTTCTTATCTCAACCCGAGGGAGTTACATTCTTTCAATTCTCCTTCCCATCCCTCCGGGAGTGGAGGGAAGGAAGGGGGAGGAGCAAGCGAGCGGCTACGTGGTTCTGAGTTACCGGCTGGGCTTAAACAATGACACCTTGTTGACTATCTGTCCACATCCAATTGCTATATAGCATGACTCTTCATAAATCAACTGGATTGCTTCCTGTTTGTGTTTCCCTTAAAAAAAATGGTTCTAGACACTGAGTAGATGAACTGAGAGATAGCAAGATTTTGTTTTGCATTATAAAGATCTACTGGGAAATTAATTAAATTAATTACATTAATTAATTTAATGATGACGAATTCAGCAATTCTTTGAAATGTCATATTTGTAGAACAATCCATGAATATAAGCAATTTTAAATACTTACCAAACCGTTCAGCAAGGAGTAGATTGGGAAAAGAAGATCTTACTAATATAGACTGTATACTTCTCAGCATTAATTTTTCACTCTGACAAAAGCACCAAAGAAGGTTCTCCCAAGTACTAAAATAGACTGTAGCAGAGAAATTGGAAAAATGATGGAACACATACATACCAGATGGCTGTGGTTTTATGTTCCAATAGAAGGGTGTCATAATTCCATTCTTGACTAAGTTCTTTACATGAAAGACACAGAAAAGTGAATGTATCAGAAAATCATTTTCTACGGCAATTTTAGGAGTCCCAGTGCATAAAAGGAAATGACAGGTTACATCACAGTTATTTAAAATGCTTAACATCTTTGTACAATTAATTAAAAATCAGTACAGGCTGCATAAAAAGCCATCTAAAGTTATCTAGCAAAGAAACAAGTACAATTTTGCATTTGGGCTCTTATTCCTTTTTCTAAATGTTAGATGTCTTGTTCTATCAGAGCAGAGCTCTCTTTTAAGAATACCTAGTGAGCTACTACTGGACAATATTCTTCCAACATTATTTTAAAGAGCAGCATTCAAAATGACAGGCCTTCCCAAAACAAGAGAATACTTCAAATTTATTACAGACATATGCTTTCTTACGTTTAAAAAAGAAAAAAAAAAAAGATGGAAATAAGGTTTGTAATGGCATGTTCTCAAAAGTTCTCTTATTTTTCTGTCTAGTCTCTACCAAATGAACCAGGAAAATTTCTCTTTAAAAGACAATTACAGATCAGACAGTACAAGGCAAATATTGATGTAATCTACTACTCTTACTGAAGATACTTTTACTGAAATAAAATTTCTTATAGGAATTTGGATAAGGGGAAGATAAAGACAGAAATGCAATTTTCTAAGAACTGGGTAGAACTAGACAAAAGTAAGATGCTTTGGCAAAAAATAAAAATTTAAAAAATTAACAGGCATGTTAAAAATAGAGATAACAGAAATTATCAAGAGCAACTTTGAAATATATGACAAGACCACAAAGAATGGTCTTTGAAAATAAGGTCTTCTACTGGAAACAATAATTTGCAATAGAAGTAAATTGTTATTTAATTTTTCTATGTTGCATTAGAGATGTATTGGAATGGAAAAATTAAAATATTTTGAACACAAAATACATGAGAAGTAAAAGAAATTGACACCAAAATGCTTTCAAAAACAAGGAGATGGGCATGAAAGAATAAGAACTAGTTATGCTGTGCACGTCTTTGTGCAGGAATCTTTGCAGAGTTAACTCAAGATATGGAAATGGTGTTTCAGGCATGTCTCCTCAGGACATCACTGCCATACAGATAGAGTTGACAAGATATGTGTGAGCCAAGTCACCTATGCATGATGTCAAACAACTTAGCACTCCATTTCACTTCACTCTGCAATTCATTGACTGTTTACACTGCTTGCATGTCAGTTTGCTCCTGGGCTCCCTTTTGAACTGTTACAGCTAGTTTTCTCTCAGGAAAACTTCAGATGGGTGTAATTTACTCCAAAGTAAACCTATAGACAGTATGAACAATCTTGCAACAGGTCTGTCTCCCTATCTGCACTGCCACAGTCAAATGCATACACACATAAACATACATGTACACGCAGAGTCCTCCACTGCAGAGCCAGACCTTGACTGCCCACAAGTTCTCATATCATACTTCCAGCCGTACAAGTCACACTTTTGATGGAATTTTATAAAAGTACCACTTGTGGACTACACAGGGCCTTAGCCTTCCTCAGGCACCTTAAGCTCTGTGCAGATGGATGACCACTTAGACAGCAAAACTCAGGGGAAGAGTACACATCAAGAAATATTTCTGCTTATGGAACCAAAGCATGTTACTATGGGAAGTTTAACTGTTTCCCTAGAGAAGAAAAAAAAAACCCAGATCAGAAAAAAAAAAAACAAACCAGAAGTAACAGTACGAAAGCAACAAGCAAAAACGTTTAAAAAAATGAAGCTTCAGTCTTTACAGTTTTGACACTATGCTGGCTTTCCCCCAAGATTTCCATAGAACAGTGTGTAGAGGCAAAATGTTCTGCACTGCTTCTAGGACATACACTTTCCCTTGCCAAGAACATTGGAACTCAGTAGCATACTCTCACAGGCAACACATTGTCAGTGTTTGAAGTCTAATCTAAAAAAAATGCACCTATTAAATTGAAGGGAAATCAGTGATCACCTCTTGACAAAGATTTGAGTCAAACCTACCTCAATTTAAATCATTGGCTCAGAGGATTCAAACATTTCCATTATGTTTAGAACACTCCTTCCAGCAGCGCCTAAAAGAGCCATTTCTTCTCTCCTTCTTCCTCTCCTTTGAAATCAGTTTCTCTCACCACAGGAAACATGCTGGCAAATTGTGAAGTGCAAAGAATTATTAAGATAAGTCAGTGAAAGATATGGGACTAGAAATCAGGAACTCTAGGCCTAATTCATGTGCCTTGAGGCTAAAAAAGAAGTATATAATACAAGGTTTCCTATATCAGACACCCACTATTATAGATTACAAAAGAAAATGCCTCTCAGAAATTGTTATGGTAATGCTTTTTCCTTGGTTGGCAATGCCAAGAGATCCACATCCTTTAAAAAATGGAATAAGTAACTACTGCATATTTCATGCATCTTAATTTTTCAATCTATATAAAGAATTCACTAAGCTTATTATATCATCTACTTCATTTGAAGGGGGAGGAATTAATGAAAAACCAAAATCTAGTGAGGCATGTCTAGAAAACTTATTAAATTACTTGCTCTGTCACTCTAATGATGACTTTTGAAAAAGTCTTTACTGAGATCAGAGAACTCATTTTTTATCACAGCAATCTACCTGTAGGAAAAGCAAATCACAGAATCATAGAATGGTTTGGGTTGGAAAGGACCTCAAGATCATCCAGCTCCAATGCCCCTTCCATGGGCAGGGATGCCTTACCCTAGATCATGTCGCCCAAGGCTCTGTCCAACCCAGCCTTGAACACTGCCAGGAATGGAGCATTTACCACTTCTTTGGACAACCTGTACCAGTACCTCACCACCCTCACAGTAAAGAGCTTCTTCCTTATATCTAACCTGAACTTCCCCTGTCTAACCTTATTATTATAATAATTGTTTTCTATATCTATATTCAATATACTCTTTCACAACCAGAAAAATAAAGTACATCAATAAAAAATCATTTAAAAATAGAAGGTGACCAGAAAGAGTCATTCCAAGCACAGCAGCTGCTTCTGGTCATTCAGATTCATCATAAAATTAATCTTTAGGAGATTTTCTCACTGCACTGAAAACGCTAGAGTGCATTATATATATGTAGAAAACTTAGGCAACAATGATTTGAATGTTTTTTCTTACTCTATTACTGCTAGGGTAATTTGTAAGGCCTTTGGTCTGAAGATAGGTAGGGAGTTTTCTACTGCCATCTGTTGACGAATTAGGAATAGAATTGAAGTCTACAGGAGAACAAGCTTGCTCCCACCGTCCTTTGGTGAGCAAGAGGGAAATAAAGCTTGGAAAACAGCTGTCTGTTTGCATCAGCTTTCCCTGAGTTCTTAGGGACTCACCAGAAATGTATGTAAATTCCCAGTGGCATGGAAAGAAAGAAAATGTTTGGTTCATGGTAAGGTCTCTAATCAAAGGTCATGCTACTGATCCCATCCTGCCACCAAAGATTTTACAAGGAAATGATACAGATGTGATTGTAGGAAGGCATCTTTACAGTTAAAGAGCACTTTGTTAAAGTGGCAGAGAGCAGCAGCAGAAAACTTAATTATGGTTGTTAACATCCATTCTGACATGCCCTGAATACTTCAGAAGCTACCCCAAAAGTACAATGGATCAAACCACTGTCTTAAACATGCATGGTGTCTCACAGTCACAGTATTGCAAAAGAAAATTAAACATGTATATTCAGTTTCAATATTTGAAGAACAGTGATTCTAGTTGAATAAGAACATTGTTGTTCAGTCATTTTTTTCACAAGCTGAATGTGCCTAAATCTGTATTCATTGCCAATTTTGGACAGAAATATAGTAAGATTAGTATCACAACTGCAGTGTTTATTGGCTTGGGTTTTTGGTTTTGTTTTTTTTTTATAGACATACATTCTTAATGCATAATCTTTGAAGAGTTGCAAAAAAAATCCTTCCTATATTAAAATCTAATTTATAAGAATGCAAGTTTCTATGAGAAGCCTAATAGACCTGTTTTTTTCTGATTGCTTCTAGCAGCAAGTCAGCATCTATAGCACACTTTAGTATTCACTGCATCTTGAGTTAACATTCATCAGTAATTCTACATTGCTGGGAATAATGTAGCTAATTTTCTGCTTATCTTTTGTAGCAAAAAAAAAAAAAAAAAATTACAAAGTCTTACATAAAACTTTGAAAAAATTTAAAATTAACTAAGACTAGTAGAAATCTGCCCCAAGTACCAGTTTAACAGTTGCAAGATAGTAGAAAAAGTTGATAACGAGCTTCAACTGCTCATTAGTACAATGAAGTATAATTGTGTTATCCTTCAGGGAAGAATATTAGTTTCTGTTCTGCTCTCTGCTTCACTGCTAGTGTGACACATATATCCAGCCTTACTGAATGTGAACTGGTGATTCATAAAACTCATGGGGTGGTAAGTGTTCTTGTAAACAACAGGCTAATTTACTCCTGGGACACTTTTTTGTCCTCAGTTGTCAAAGCTTTGGGAGGCTTATGGAAAATAAGTTTCATTCAGTGAAAACAAATAAATAAATAAATGAAGTCAATTCCAAAATAAAATTTAAGTTTTCCTCCTGAAACCATAATACCTCACATCAAACACAAAGGACCAACAATTTTGAATGATGACTTCTTCTCTACAGCAGCCTAAAAACTGGTCCCCTTGTAAACTGCTTAGGTCATGCAAAGACTTAATCAATAAAGCACCATCGAGAGACCTAATCATATAAGAGTACCTCAGCTCTCCAGGATGACACAAAATGCTGATGCCAAACTACAACTAGCCATCAGGAAATTAAGGTGATGTGACAGAGGAGTATTGGATTATCTAAGATGTTTTGCTGTGATCAGAGAAACAAAATAATGGTATCAGGTTTTTCTGGACTACTGTGCTGTCCTTTTCTCCCCCATTTTCTTTTTTTTTTTTTTTTTTTTTAACACTGCTGTACCTGACCATCTTCCTTCCTTCAGTTTGCTACTGACAGCAGTTCCAGTCTGTGCACAGAGACTAACTTAATACATTCTTTGCATTATACTTTGTTCTGTGCCTCACCTTTAATGCTAGCACATTTCTCTGGTGAGAGAAGCAGTCTCACTCACCAGGAATCACTGAACTGAAGGACTGAAGTGCAGTTGGTCTTTTACTAATTGTTCACATAAATCATGATATATTCTTCTGGAGCTTTCCCTACATAGATTATTAGGTTCTTTGATGTAGTGTTGATAGATTTTGCTTTGTTTTATAACTCAGTTCAATACTTGCACTTGAGTGAACATAGCATGTTAAGAGGTCCAGAGAAGGCATTTTGTTTTAACTAAGCCTTTTAAATGGAGATTAAAGTTACATGTCCTTGCAAAGGCCAAGTAGAGATCCAAGAAATTTCCTTCAGATAACTTGACAAAAAGATTACAAGTAAAAGCTTTTGATTTTGAAATTAAAATACAAATTCTATAGTAAAATTTATTCAATTTCCTCCAGTTTTTTCTCCATGAATATTTTTCTTTTCAGTTTGCCTGACATTGTGTCTTTCTAAAGTAGTAGCCAAATCTTCCCCTAATATTTAATTCTTTATGTGCTTTAGAACTACAGCAGTGAACAGCCCAGATTTGGTCACATATTTGATGCTTCCTTTTATTGTATGAGAAAGGCATAGTCTTAGAATGTTTTCCGTATTTCCCCTCCCACTACCTCTACACCACCAGTAACCTTCACACTGAATGAGAATAGCTGGATACAGCTTCCAGCATGGCTTCTCAATTGCTGGCAATTTGGTTGGCCTGATGGGATTTCTGTGGAGAAATGTGAAGGGTAAGTGTGCCCCTGCAGAGTTCTTGGCCCCTGCTGACTCAGCAAATGAAGGACACAGTCAAATAGTACAACTTCCACCTCTTTTCTCATCTTCTTTATATCCCCATCTATTTTCCGTCCTTCCCCTTATCCAGAACTCTGTCTGTACTACTACTTCAGGTAACGGTTTTTTGTTTGTTGTTTTTTTTTTTTTCCCCAATTAGGATCTGCAGTAGCTTGAAATTAAGGGAATCTTTTCCAGTCTCACTCTAAATTCCTACAGGGATAGTGTGAAGTCACAGAGACTAAAGTGAAACTTTAGCAGATGCACAAAGCAGAAGCAGTGTGTGTAGATAATATGAAATGGTAGCACAGAGCTCTTCAGCCAGGAATGGAAGATAGTGCAGTGTCTGCATACTGGCTCTGAGTACCAGAGTAAGGCATCAGTTAGTTTCTGCTTTTACAGATAGCAGGAAAGCATTAAGAGCAGGAGCAGCAGCTGAGATAATTTTTTTCCAGAGAGGTCTTAAAAAAAGACTGAGGGCAGATATTGAGGGAAATGAGATTTAAGCCCCATTATAAATGGAAATGTCTTCAAATAGAGTAATTTTGAAAATGTGCTGAGGCACCAGTCCATTTAAAAGTCATGGGAACATATTCACTAACCACGTTGAAGTAAAGGAAAGTCCCATAATACACACTTACATTTCCAACTGATTGATACACGCTTATGTTTCCAACTGACTTCAGAATGCCTTAAATTGGCACACAGATACTTTTATGAAGGATAAACAGCTCTGGGAAACAAAACACTGAAGAAAGCCAGTCAGTCAAACAAAGACTTTATCAAGAGCAGAATACAAGCGTGATTCTGGCCACAGTATACTTGTACATCAAATAGGAGAGCTTGGTTCTCTGACATCCTTCTTTAAAATGGAAATGCACCCTTTTTTTAGAAGGTATGCTTTTTTTCTTCATAAATATGTCTCAAGTCCCATAGAACAAATGCAAGATGAGAATATTTTTGTCTCTATCCAGTTTGCAATCAGATATAATGAAGAATCACTAACAGAAATCTTACAGTTGTAAAGATAAAGCAAGACCTGAAGCTTTCTTTTCCCTTTATGAAGAGCAAAATATTTTTAAAATAGTATTTCATGGCATGCTAGTCCTCTGGCCCAAAGGTCATTTTTTTTGAATCAGTAAGTCAGATGTGACAGTGGCCTTGAATGGTGGCTTTGATGGTAGTGCTTATGTGATAGGAAAGCACTATTACATAGACTGTTGTCAGTCTCAGACCTTAAATGTCCAGCATAACTGAGGATCAGTAATGATGTTTCAATTCTTCTACAGGCAGTTAGTCGACATCTAATCTTTCTTGCTAATTAAAATCAAAACTATTTTCTAAAAAGCTAGTATGTCTGCTTTTAAGGTATGCATAACAAAAACAAAAGCATCCTAAATTACTAGTTCCAAGTCTTTCTGCCAATGAATCTAACCTGAGAAATCTGACAGTGCACTGATAAATAGTTTTGATGTCCTACTGAAAACACTAGCAGTTTATAGAAGCAGCTCCTTGCCAAATATTTCCTTGCTTTTATCAGGTAGACAAATAGACATATATTTACAAATATATAAATACAATCATATGTGTATATGTTGGGTAGGACTCTCTGAAACTGGGCCTCAGTAAATCAGTTCATCTGGTATGACTTTCTTCCATTTACCTCAACATGAAAATATTTCCAGGTTGTCCTCATGGTGCTTTCTTCCTACCTGACATACAGCATAGTGGACATGAGACTTGCCCTAAGTTGAAGGAAGTGTAGGATGGAGGAAATGTGGGGAGAAAAACTTACCCAGTTCTGTAGCCTAGTAGTTAGGATACTTAATTGAATGTAGGGTGGCTGTATGTCAAATGGCTTTAAATAGTTTTCTGAACTGCCTGTATGTTTTACATTACATATTCCTCTGAGAAAAACAGAGCTATCCTTGGATGACTCAGTTCTTCTCTTTCACAGATTTTCCAGCCTACCCTAACCCCAGTAAACTTACTGATGCCAATTTATGTTTTGTTTATAGAACAATATTTAGTTCTTATTACACCTGTGTTACTCCTCTGGACCTGACCCTAATTTCTTTAATGGAATCCATTTCATGTCTGAATCTTCCATCTTTCAAGTCTTACCACTACATTATATTCCATCTGCAAAGCCTTAATCATGCCTTCTAGCAAATGTTATCACACTTATATAGCAAAAGATGCCCAGAGAGAAGACTAGAACATTTGGGAACTTTTACCATCTGTGCATCTCCCACTTATGCTTTTTCAAAAGTCCTTCCCCTCAGTCCTTCCCCATCCCAGTTCCTTCTTTGGAGTGCTGTGTACCTAAATGCATTTTCTTTTGTAAAGATATGGATCATTGCTGTCCTCTGTCTTCAATAGAAATTATTCTATGTCACACAACTATATTAAAATGACATTGGGTTCAAAACATTAAATGCTTATTTCACAGTTAGAAAATTACTGAAATTAAGTTATACGTAGAATCATAGTTCTACTCACTTATATTGTGCATAGTCTTTCTTTAGAGTCAGATCTTGTACCCTCAAGGCCCCTACTTTCTTCATTGTACAGAATTCTCTGACCTTCTCTGAAGTGAAATCAAAGAGGAAAACAGTGTGTCATAGTGTTAGAACATTGTACTTTAAAGCTGGATACTGACAACGGTTCTATCATAGAATTATTTTGTGACAATTAAGACATGGAATAAAACATTTTTATTGTGATCTCACCTGTTTCTGAGTTTTTACCAGGAATCCTGTGACCATTTTGCAGAACAATGAGCATGCCAGTAAAAGTTTTGTTTTGCAGATGTAAAAGCTATGTAATTCTAAGCTTCTTCCCAAATTCTTCCCAAAATACGGACCTAAAAAACTCAAACTAAAAATCCCAAATATGCATATTTTTGACCCATATCTTTGTGTTACTTTCCAATTTTGAATACTGAAATCATAACGACCCCCAGTATAATGTAATGTAAAGATGTGTGCACATCTATGGGGGTATGATATAATAGGCATCGCATAAACATGGTGGGATGCTCCTATGACTGGAGTGTTGGAATGGAAGGTTACAGGCTCTTTAGGAAAGACAGGCGCTGCAGGTGAGTAGGGGGAGTTGCCCTTTATGTTAGGGATAGGCTGGAGAGTATGGAGCTCTGTCTGGGGACAGGTGAGCAGTCAACAGTGAGTTTGCGGGTCAGGGTTAAAGGGAGAACAGCGACGGGAGACATTCCTGTGGGGTTCTGTTACAGACAGCCTGATCAAGAGGACTCTGTGGATGAAGCACTCTATAGACAGATAGGAAAAGCCTCATGCTCACAGGCCCTTGTTCTCATGGGGGACTTCAACCACCCTGGCATCTGTTGGAAGGACAGTACGGCCTGGCACAAGCAATCCAGGAGGTTCCTCGACTGTGTGGAAGACAACTTCCTCCTACAGTAATAGAGGAGCCGACAAGGAGAGGTGCCATGCTTGACCTTGTGCTCACCAACAGGGAAGGGCTGGTTGGAAATGTGACTCTCCAGGGCAGCCTTGGTTGCAGCTATCATGAGATGGTCAAATTCGAGATCCTCAGGACAGTGAGAAGAGCGTGCAGCAAGCTCACTGCCCTGGACTTCAAAAGAACAGACTTTGGCCTCTTCAGGAGTAAGGTTCCATGGGATATAGTCCTAGAGGGCAGGGAGGCCTAAGACTCTTGCTTGATATTCAAGGATCACCTACTGCAAGCTGAGAAGTGTTGCATCCTAACTAGAAGGAAGTGCAGCAGGAGGGCCAGGAGACCTCCTTGGATGGATAAGGAGCTCCTGAGGAAACTTCAAAGGAAAAAAGAGGCTTATAAAAGGTGGAAGCAAGAACAGGCGGCCTGGGAAGAATACAGGGATGTTGTCTGGGAAGCTAGGGACCAGGTTAGGAAAGCTAAGGCCCAGTTAGAATTAAACTTGGCTAGGGATGTTAAGGATAACAGGAAGGGATTCTATAGGTACGTAGTGAGTAAAAGACAGACTAAGGACAATGTAGGCCCCCTCTGGAAGCTCTCAGGAGAACTGGCTACCCTGGATTTGGAGAAGGCTGAGGTTCTGAATGACTTCTTTGCCTCAGTCTTCACTGGCAAAGGCTCTAACCACACCACCCAAGTCTTGGAAGGCAGATGCAGGGACTGTGAGAATGAAGACCCTAGGCCCACTGTAGGAGAGGATCTGGTTCGAGACCATCTTAAGAACCTGAATGGTGTACACAAGTCCATGGGATCTGATGAAATACATCTGCGGGTCCTGAAGGAGCTGGCAAATGAAGATGCTAAGCCACTGTCCATTATATCTGAAAAAAAATGATAGGTGAAGTTCCCGACAACTGGAAAAAGGGAAATATAACCCCCAGTTTCAAGAAGGGGAAAATGGATGAGCCAGGAAGCCACAGACCAGTCAGTCTCACCTCTGTGCCTGGCAAAATCTTGGAGCAGCTTCTCCTGGAAGGCATGCTAAGGCACATGCAAGACAACAAGGTGGCTGGTGACAAGCCAGCATGGCTTCACTAAGGGGAAATCCTGCCTGACCAATTTGGTGGCCTTCTCTGATGGGGCTACAGAACTGATGGACAGGGGTAGAGCAGTTGATGTCATCTACCAGGAATTGTGCAAAGTATTTGACACTGTCCCACATGACATCCTTGACTCTAAATTGGAGAGACATCAATTTGATAGATGGACCACTCAGTAGATAAAGAACTAGCTGGATGGCCACACACAAAGAGTTGTCGTCAACGGCTCAATGTCCGGCTGGAGACCAGTAACGAGTGGTGTCCCTCAGGAACTGGTGTTAGGATTGGTCTTGTTCAACATCTTTGTTGGTGACAAGGACAGTGGGAGTGAGTGCGCCCTCAGCAAGTTTGCTGGTGACACCAAGCTGTGTGATTCGGTTGATACCCTGGAGGGAAGGAATGCCATCCAGAGGGACCTTAACACGCTTGTGAGGTGGGCTGATGCTAACTTCATGAAGTTTAACCATGACAAGTGCAAGGTCCTCCACCTGGGTCGGAGCAATCCCAGGCACAGCTACAGGTTGGGCAAAGAAGAGATTCAGAGCAGCCCTGCGGAGAAGGACTTGGGGGTGCTGGTTGATGAGAAAATGAACATGAGCCGGCATTGTGTGCGCTTGCAACCCAGAAAGCTAACCCTATCCTGGGCTGCATCAAAAGGAGCGTGACCAGCAGGTCGAAAGAGGTGATGCTGCCCCTCTACTCTGCTCTTGTGAGACCTCACTTGGAGTACTGTATGCAGTTCTGGTGTCCTCAACATAAAAAGGACATGGAACTGTTGGAACAAGTCCAGAGGAGGGCCTCGAGGATGATCAGGGGACTGGGGCACCTCCCGTATGAAGACAGGCTGGGAAAGTTGGGGCTGTTCAGCCTGGAGAAGAGAAGGCTGTGTGGAGACCTCCTAGCAGCCTTCCAGTATCTGAAGGGGGTCTATAGGGATGCTGGTGATGGACTATTCATTAAGGGCTGTAGTGACAGGACAAGGGGTAACGAGTTCAAACTTAAACAGGGGAAGTTTAGACTGGATATAAGGAAGAAATTCTTTACTGTTAGGGTGGTGAGGCAGTGGAATGGGATGCCCAGGGAGGTTGTGTATGCTCCATCACTGCTGGTGTTCAAAGCCAGTTTGGACAAAGCTTCGGTGGCATGGTTTAGTGTGAGGTGTCTCTGACCATGGCAGGGGGTTTGGAACTAGATGTTCTTAAGGTCCTTTCCAACCCTAACTATTCTATGATGGTATAGCATAGTTCTTCACAAACTAAATAACATTTTTTAATTCTTTATTGTACAGTGTTCGTTATTGTATAGTGCTGTACATCATAAAAAATCCACTTAACAGTTCTCTGTCCATGATGTTATCTGAACAATGTGCAGTAAACAAGGCTTTGAGACAAGCTCTGACTATGGAAAAAAATAATTTCGTATTTAGTCCTAACTTTGTTTTGTGTGATTAAATATAAGTATATCTTAATTTATTAAAATGCATTTATTTATTTAATATGTATTTGTTAATTTGTGTTCAATGAAATAAATTGGGTTTTTGTTTGATTGATTCCAAATTGAATCCAGTGGAGAAAGAGTATGTGAACATGTAAGTAGACTGCAGTCAGACATTGCAATGGATGGTGCAGTGGCATCTGAATTAAGGGTCTGCTGACAGTATTATTGTGGTATTTGCTAACTTCTGAGCATTTGATCTAGCAATATAAATAGTTTTCTTTATAACAGTTCTTTTGTTTTATCAAAAAAAACCCAACAAAACGGAGAGCAAAAGTTTAATCATGAGCTATATTAGTGATGTTTATGTAGCTGGTCATCAGGACCATAGAGTTTTGGTCTGCTATTTGAACAACAACTAAACATATACAATGTTATGATTCATGTTACCATGAATGGGATATTTTTATAGCAAATTTCACAGTTATTTTTTGGCATCATTTATGGACTTAGGACAGTCCATAAACTTTCTTTAGCCTTTTCTCTCCATGCAGATCTAACTTTCACCCTTCTGTGTTCAAACATTGCAACTTCCTGCTCCACATTGTAATGTGCCAAAAGAGAGGTCACATAATACTGGAGGACAATAGTTTCTGGGCAAAGAGACAAAATCTTCAAGAAAGTATCATCAGTCAACCACATGTTGACTGACATGATGACATGGGCTGCACACAGTGTGAGTGAAACTTTCAGGGAACTTATTTTCTAAATATGTGAAGTCCTTACCAATTTACAATTTTTTTTGTGGATTGCAAGTTG
Organism: Pezoporus wallicus; assembly: GCF_028554395.1. NCBI lineage: Eukaryota > Metazoa > Chordata > Aves > Psittaciformes > Psittacidae > Pezoporus > Pezoporus wallicus. The sequence goes on from NW_026640026.1 coordinate 73,487, forward strand.
AACAAAATTGGGTGGATGAATTTTAATATTAAGATGAAATACTCAGAAAAGATAGCCACTCAAAAGCTCAAGTTCATGGCAAAATTTATGAAAGTGCTGAAATTATTTAAATAAGATTGTCTATAAATTTGATCATGGGCAAAATAACCCAGCTTCATTGTCAGCTGTCATTGAATCAGTCTGACTTTTTTCAAAAATTCAACCAAAACTTTAGGTCTGGAAAGAAGTTATGTGCTAAAGCTCAGAAAAATAATAAACAACTAAAAAAAAGGGTTATATTATTTGAAGTGTCATGAAGTCATAATAGCGGATGTTATCATTCTTACTTATAACTTTCAGAGTAGTAATAATACTAAGTTAAGTCAATAACTTCTTCCAAGAATGACATATTAGATGAAAACTAGAAAACCTCATCACTTTGAGTTCATAAACTTTTTGGAAGTGTAGTTAATGAAATATATACTTTTTAAACCACACTACAAGTCATGTAGTCTGCCTTGAGAAAAAAAAAAAAAAAGAATTTTAGTACAAAAATATTTTTGAAAGAAAAACAAAAGTTAATGAATGAAATATTAACAACTTAGTTAAACAGTAGATTTACCCAGCTGTGTTGGTGCATAGTTTTAACATTAAAATTGGAATACCCTCAGCCTTCTGAAACCTGTTTTTTCTCATTTCTCCCTTGTAAAATTTTGACTTTATTTGTTCATAAAATCTTTTAAAAAAACACCAACACAATCTGTACACACCCCAATATTTTATTTCTAATCCTCTCTAATTTATCTCTCTAAATTCTTTAAGGTACTTCATAAAAGAATCTTCATGGAATGATTTAATCTAGCATATGGATTTGCTTGTTCATCAAGGACTTCAAGCATATATGTATATGTGTGTGTATACATACATACTTTCTGTCTGGGAAGCTGTAGCACCTGTTTTTGTCTGGATTGACCTTTGACATTCTGGACAGTTCTGTTCTTATTAAATGTCATACTTTTTCAGTTTCTATTTACCTGCTTCTCCATCTCTCTATGCACTATTCAACTCTGAAAGTGCTAAGTTCCTTTTGGCTAGATATCATAGAATCATAGAACAGTTAGGGTTAGAAAGGACCTTAAGGTCATCTAGCCTCTTTTGTCCTACCTTTTCACCCTCATTCTCCTTCTTTTAATATGAAGCATTCAGGCATGCAAATTAATGAACTTGCAGATAAATGATGTAATCAATATGCAGACAATATTTACACAAGACAGACATACAGGCATGCAGTGGCAAATAGCAGAATGTGTAAATAGTATGTCACCTTACTGACTTGAATGAAGTGTCAAATGTAAATCTTCATCTTATCCAGAAAATTGCTAAGAAAACAATGGCTTCACTTTTGCAGGACATGCTATAAATAGGCAAAAAATAAGTAAAATTATAATTATATACCTAGGGATACCCAAATAAAGTACACATTGTTTCAGCTTTCAGCAAGGATCATGATGTCGAAATGAGGAAAACAATCAATGAAAGTAAAGGTGTGGAAGAAGCATTATCATATCTGAAATTAAATCAATTCAAAGACTACAAAATACTCAAAGCAAGGAGTCTTGATAACTTTCACTGCAGAATCCTAAGGGACTAATCTGAAAGGTCTATAACAAGGAGTTTTAGTAAGTATGGCAGGATGGTCATCTATGAAAAATAGCAGATGGCTTGCCTGTATTTGAGAAAGGAAGCTGAAAGGCAATAATAAATCTCAATATGATTTTAGTTGATTTTAGAATTTAAAGTTACAGAGTAATTTTTGAAACAAAGAATGAACAATGAGACAAAAGTACAAAGCAAACAATGAAATCTATCTAAAGGTTTCAAAGAGTAGATTATACGATTTACAAGATACCTTTCTTTAATTACTTATCTTCAAAGTAAGGCAAGTGGAGAATATATCACCTATCTGATTTCAAAAGAGTTTTTGACGCTATCTGATAGAAAAGGTATTAGTTAAGATTGAGAAGATAAAGAATTGACTGGTCAGCAGAGGACAACAGATTGTGTTAGGTGTTTGTATCCTTACATGGAAGCTGTTAAAGGGTTCTTCATGGGCTGTCTTGTAATAGGCCTTTTTGACATTTAAATTAAAGAGTACATCACAAAAATTTGGAGCATGCTGCTGAAATTTGCTGGTAAAACAAGTGTGAGAATCATCAAAATCATAAAAACATACAGGAAGAATCAACTTACCTTGATGACTTCTGTAATAGAAATGGGATTAAACTTAATAACACAAAAAGCAACATAATAAAATTTTCAGCTATAAAGTTCATCAGATAGAAACTGCAGAGAAAAAGAAAGATAAAGACAATTTACTAGAGAAGGACTATCAGACAATACTATTACATCAGGTAGAATACATCTTCATTACGAAAATCATGAACAAACCCTGTTCTGCATATTAAAGAAAGGTTCACTGAAAACTTCACTAAAAATTGAGGCAAAGAGGAAGTCTAACAGCATGATCAGGAATGCAGAACTTAATTCATGCGAGGAAACTAAAAAAACCTTGTATTATTTTTCAAACAGAACTAAGACAAGAGAAATGTTCTCTGTAAACATGAATGGGTAAAAAGACCCTGTGGATGTTCATAGTAATGTACGGAACTTTGAGATCAATAGCAACATAAGAATTTTATATGTGCATATATTTTAAAAGTATGGGGGGTTATGCCACATGAGTGCTTGCATTACCAGAGTATAGGACTCAGCACCCAAGGATGTGCTCCCTGTTTATTCTGAACCATAAACACGATCTCTGTGGTCAGGTAAAATAACATTTACACCACCAAGTGGTTTAATGGCATGCATTTTGATTAAAATGCACATAATTTTCTTCTTCACTCGTCTGCTTAAGATCTACATGAATGCTTTAAACATCATTCACTCACTAGGTGCCTAATGCAAAGCTTATTTAGTCAAAGTGCTTCTATTGACTTCTGTATCCTTACCAATCAACTAGCTGTTGCAGGCTTCCAGTTTTATCACAATATTAGACTGCTTTTCTCTTTTTCCCATGATCTTAAAAGGCAAAGAAAGAGGTATACTTTGGTTTGCCCTGTCTGTTCTTTAATGTGCTTAGATTGCAGTTATTTCCTGCTGAGCCCTGGATGAGGTTTAGTTTGTTGAAGAGCAACTTTTTAATCATCTCAGAGAGTGAATGAACTGAAAGATATGTCAGGCTTCTATCAGAAGATGAAAAATGTGGAAACTTATTGGTGCCTCTTTTCCTCTAGATATATTGTAGGTCATAAAACCCCACTCTGTACAGTACTTATTACTCTTATAAAGGAAGCTAAAAATGTAATTACGCAAAGCATGATCACCAAGAAATTTTGCAAAACAGTTAAAGCAGGCATAAAAGTATGACTGCCTGTGCACGGGAAAAAGTGCAAAAGAAGCAGCAGGAGAACAAATGATTTCAAAGTCAAGCTATGTCATCTTCCTCACAGGAAGGGTGGCTACAACCCCTTCCCTCTTATTTTGAAGAATTAACGTAGCAGTGCAAAACATTTCAGAAGCAAAACTTATCAGAGTTTACCAGCGTACAGAGCAGCACTTAACAGACTAAAATATATTTGGCTACTGGATGGACCCAGCTTTATTTTTTTCCCATTGGTTCTTACAGGATCCTGTTTTAAGATGATATAATCAGGCCCTTCCCCATCCTCTAATTCTCATCTCGGCTAAATGCCGAAGCTCTTCCCTAAACTTGTGCACTACAGGCATGGATCTATAAGTTTATGTTTTAATCTAGTTCAGAGAAAGGTATAAGGGACTCCACCTCTTCACACTTGCTTTCTTTTGCTCACAATTAACAGCAGATGGTAGCAGGTGAATAGCTCTTACTTTTTTCAATGAATAGTCTTGCCTCTGTTAGGGTCAAAAAAAGGATTAAGGAAAAATGGTATGCTCCTGAACTGTACAGCTAACGACGTGACCTCTAAGGGTTGTAATGTTACATTTTTCATATGAAAAGAAATGGCAAGTCTAACATTATAAAACACCTAGCAAAGCAGTTTTAATCATTGCAGAACAAGGCCAAATAAGACTGTCTGATGAGCATTCGACATCTTGGTTCTAATCTAAACTACTCTCCTGCCAACATATTTATTTTCCTAATTTATAGTAACTATGTTTTTGTATGACACTTGTTTCAACCAGAGAGCAATGATTATTTTTGCTGAGGTTCGCAAGTTAAGTAGGTGAGTATATATGTAGACTTAAAAGGATTATTAAGTCTATTTGGCTATTTTTAGGTATAGTCAATAACATATATTGGCATTAACTTACAGAAGGGACTAGAGCACCACAGAATTCAGTTATCCATAACAGACTTTGAATTTTAATACCAAAGATTCCTCCTCTGAACTCAGCAGAGTTGCCATCTTGCTTGGGTATTTTCTTTTCTACTGAACAGGCAGCTGACACCATAGATTCACGAAGATATGCCACATCTTTTATGCTATCCTGAATTATATTAATAATAAATTAAAGCTGCACAGGATGTACTAGGAATATCAGACAAAAGATTTTATGATCTGGTGATTCTCATTTAAAAATAAAAGAAAGTCTTAACTCACAGCAAAGATGGAACTGAAAAATATTAGAAGATTGAGAAGTCATCAAAAGTGTGTAGAGACAAAATGATTTTACAAAGTCTGTTTACTAAGTTCTGTATATAAAGGGTAACTGGCAGAAATAAGTGGGAGCAGGAGCTTGAGAAGTATCTTAATATATCTATAACAGCTTAGTATATTTTATACTGCTATCCATCAAATTTCATGATATAAGACTTTCATTTGAATATGTGGTTGTCTGGAACACAAACTTCTTTTACACTGTCTACAGAATGAGCTACTTTGACTTTCCAGCAGTCCACCAAATGAAGCAGGAATGATTGCCACTTATTCAAAGACAAATATTAAGGTGAATCTGGAATACGTTAAAAAAGCCTACAGAAGTGCAAAACTGTGGTCTGACTAACTTAATCTAGGAAAACCCATTTGTTAGCACCTTGCTGGGTGACTGAGCAGGTCGTTGCACTTCCTTTTATCTCATAGTGATGATTTACAAAGCACTTTGAGACCTTCGGTATGTTCTTTAATGATACCAACCTTGGAACTGTTGTAACAAGAAAATCCTACATTACTTCCAAAAGTAACTGTGTTGTTCTCTGCTAGTGGATTCATATACATGTCAGCCATGCCCACTTAATATTTTCAGCAACAATGAACACATTTTTTTTCCTTTGTCAGTGCTACCTGGCTCTCATACATTTCATTTAAATTAAATTCAATTTTAATTATCTCCCCTGAATGTCTCATTGTGTTTCTTCAAGTAGAAGATACACTAATGATTCATAATTTCCCTTGATTTTTGATGGGAATTCATCCAAACTCACCTTAAATGCTTTTTTCTCCGCTATATTTTGCATTCAGAGCAACTGAACAATACTTCAATTAAAAAAACAACAAACCAACCTATAAAATAATTGGGCTGGATGCAGCACTCATTTATATCCCTGCAAATCCAGGAAATCCAGTAGCTGCATATGAAGCATAAATCTAACCAAAATCTCCCTTCCCTCATGAGAATTCATATGCTTTATGAAGACCTTTCATTATTTTTTTTTCTGATTTTAAACATAATCTATGTGTCATTTCTGCATGGTTAGGCTTTTGTCAACATCTTGCGGGGAAATAACACCAAACAAACAAGTCCAAAAATGCTGTCTGCTAAAGATCTTTCGTAACAGCTTCTACAGAATAATGTCAAAAAAAAAAAAAAGAAAAAAAAGAAAAAGAAAACTTAATCACTGTGAACTGGGGAATTGTAAGGAATATATATATATACACTGCAAGAATCACAACCACTTTAGCTTTAGCTAAATATTACTTTTCATCATTTTCCATAAATGTGAGAACTCAGAAATGCTGATGGAATCATGCCAATGCACGAACTTTTTATTTTGAACAGACCTCAAATATTACTTTAAGAATGAGCAATTATATTCATGCGAGATTTAACCACTGTCATCCAACACAGATTATATTTGCTCTGTCAGTAACTTTTATGGTGTATTATCTAGTTCAGAATTCTGACAGAGTGAAAGAAGATCTAAAGTAACTGGCTCCATGCTTAGCTAGTATTCAGTTAAATAAGCAGAGACGTAGTTATTATCTTCTTAGAAGTAAATCTGTGGTTTCCTTTTTTAAACTCTTAAGTTTTAAAGTCCCCCAGAAAGGCTGCTGCTCAACGAATTATTTGTTCACTTCTGCCTGTTACATGGTACTAGACGGGGAGCAGATTAGCAGCACTGTGAAAGACACCGAGCAAGTGTCAGCACTCCCTGTAATTCAGCCGACCTCCCAGTATATTCACTGCAGCGAACCGTGGGAGCTCTGGAGCTGCCGGAGGGAGGCTGTGGTCGCGATCTGAGGTGAAGAGAGCACAATAGGATCACACCAGAACAGCACGTCGCTTTAGAAAGAGGAAAGGTCAGCGTGGGCTTAGTGCTGTTGTGGTGTCATTTCATCTGTTTGTCCCTTGGTGGAGTTCTTGAGTTAGTTTCTTCCTTCCGCCAAATGGATTTAACCGCTTTGTGTGAGGTTTTTGTCCTTGTTTTTACCCTGCTTTCGAATTTGCTGTCATCTTTACTGTATTTAACCTTTCCCTCGTATTATTATGAATATGTTACTCTCAAGCCGATCTTTTTTTTTTTTTTCCTTTGGAGGCTTTTCCCTAATTTGTGTGAGCGTGTGTGCGTGCAAATAATATGCAATATATATGTGTTACGGTAATGAGCGATATAGATGTGCAAATAATCTGTCTCTCTTTAACCCGAGATGGATTCCCACTGCAGATCCCAGAAGTAATTTTCCAGTGAGAGCCACCGACATTCCTAAACTGCAAAAAAAAAAAGCCCAAATTGTCGTGGGCTGAAAGCGCCAACTGCGGACATGAGTCGAGACACCAGCAGCACAAACGGGACTCCGCCAAGAAATGCATATGAACGAGCCATTAATTGCATCTGCATATTTTAGCCATAACCCCTCTGTCTTTCCAGCCAACAGCTACAACAAAAACAAAGCCTCGCTACAGACCATCGAAGAGAGCTGCGGGGGAATGCAGAGGAGCTGGGAAAGCTCCCAGGCTGCTTTAGGATTTCCCCACGTACAGAAGGCTGTGAATGTCAGCAAGTCGGATTCCTTCCCACACGCAAGATGCCTCCTCGGTGGCCTTATCAGATGTTCCCTTTAAGGACACGAGCTCTTATTTCAATTCCGTATGTCTCTCGCATCTCTAGCTATTTTATTTATTACAGTCGATTACACTTGTGATGCCGTTTCCCACTTGATCTCACCAGTTCAGGAGGACAAACACCGTGTCGTGTCTGAGCAGCTGGGAGCCGGGAGGGGGACGGGGGGGGACTGGGACAACAGAGGGAGGGGAGGAGGACACGGAGGGGGGGGTGGGGCATTTACACTGCGCAACAGATTTGATCGAGAGGGATAGACCTCCCCTGCCTGAAACAGCTGGATTGTTCCTATCGACACCCAGACAGCTGTGCGCGCACTGGCTGCGGGCCGAGAGTTGGGGGCTGGTAGTGTCATTCCTTCTGTCCCTGCACGAACGAGCGGGATGCGGGACACACACACATACGCCCCAGCCAGCACAGCCCTATCCCCCTCCGGCAGCCAGGACACGTGGAGCGGGAGCAGCGCTGCTATCCACCATGCAGCGCACGTCGGGCCCATTTCCCACGCCGGCCGCCTGCCCTGGGGGAGGAAAAGTAGGAGGAGGAAGGGGGAATGGTAGGAAAAGGAAGGGGGGGCCTTTACCTCTGCTCCGAAAGAGGAACCAATCCACTCTGAAGGACGCAGCACTCCCGAGCAGGAAAGACATTGCACATTCAGGGAGATGTTGTATGTGAAAGACACTGAAAAAAAGAAAGAAAGGGAGGGGCGGATGAGGGGCCCAGACCGTATGTGAAGGACACTGTGTGCGTAAGATAGGCCAGCGAGGATAAGAAGGGAAGGGGGGAGCGAATGCACATGGCAAGAGAAAGAAATCACTCATTCGCTTGAAAGAGGCTCTCGCAAGGCAGACCGTAGGAGAAGTAGACATGGGAGACAACGGGGAAGGAGACGTAGACAAGAGACCAGATGTCCGTGCCGTGCAACGGCCCGGAATCCGATTAAAGTTTATGGCGGGGAGCTTTAAAAACGTTTTCATCCCTCCCCTCCCCTGGCGAATACAGGAAGTTTCCTGGCTGCTCTTAAAAGCACAAAAGGGAACAGCGGGAGCTTCGGTTGCAATTGTATTGCTAGTGCAGAGAGCCAGTGTAATGCAGTATGCTGGTATTCCTATGATATGTCTAGATCTTACACTGTGGACAAAATTTCCTCCTCTCGGAGCTCCGGAACAGCGAGGGGAATTTTGATAAATTCAAGTTGCTTGGCAAATATAATAGGGATTTAGTACTAATCCTACTTAACCCGCTGCGAAGACGCTGAGCTCCCAAGCCCCCCTCCTCCGTCCGGGACTGCGGCGGTGAACACTGAGCCTGCGCCGAGCCGTGCTTTCTCGCTGATGCTGCAGATACAAAGCTGAGTGTCTCCAGCGTCGGAGGGGGCGGGTTTTCGTGTTCTGGCGGGGAGGGAAAGCGATCGGTGCCGGTGCCAGGGCCGGAGCCGCCCACGGAGAAACAGTTCTGCTCTCCGGAGCGGGGAGCAGGAGCGGTCGAGCACCATCCCCCTAATCTCCCTCCCATCGCCGACTTCCTGCGGCGGGACTCTGCCCCTCTGTGCCTCTGGACTCCCCAGGGGAAGAGGTGGCAACCTTCCCTCCCTCTCACATTCACTCGCCGCCCCAGATGACAAAGACACACTGTGACCGTTGCTTTGAATCTCCTCGGCATATCCGGCCTCTTTTCTCTCAAATATGTCGCCACGATGAAAGAGAGGCGTTTCACTACAGTCGTCTGCATGCATCTTTATTCAAAATATCCATGTAAAAAGAGGAATGAACACACAGAACCAGCAACAACTTCTTTTCCCACATGTGTTCACAGGAGGAGAGCAGCTGGATTCCTGCCTCCCCCTTGCTGTACATACACACACGCACACGCCGGTTCTGTTCCCACTGGTCGTCCATGCTCGCCCGGGTCCTCCCTCTCCCGCCATCCCCGCGGAGGCCAGCCCCGCAGAGCCCCTCTCTTTTCCCCCCGGGATCCGGGTGGAGAGAGCAGGTACGGGAGTCAGGCATCACCCAGGGCTCAGGGGCACACGCACACAAAAGCCATAGGCGCTTAAATGACACAAAGTCAAAAGAAGAGAACTAGGGACGCTAAGATAAAGTTGAGCAGAGAGCTTTAACATTAATTTCCCACTTATCCGAGTAGGTGACGCTAAGTTTTGGCAATCATCTAAGCAGCAAGTCTCGGCTCAGAAATAAATGTTACTTTTTACATGTGTTTATTCTACTAACCCTTTCGCCCCCGTCCTGATCATCTTCGCGTTTTTTTGTTGGTTGTTTTTTTTTTCTGATTTTTTTTTCTAGGAAAGCACGTGAAAAGGCACATTCAAATCATGGTAACAGGAAAAACACGAACACAAAGATTAAAAGGCTCAAACAACACTGGGAAACAGGAAGAAATTCTAAGATCTAAGGCAGCCCCCCTTCCTCCCTGGAGTTTTATGCAGTTACAGTGACTGCAGCTCTTTCACAAAAAGCACCGACACGTCAGAGGAAGGTGGGAATCTGCGAAACGAGTTTTCTTACCAGCGTGATTCCGCAAAATGCAGAGCCCCGAACGTGCATCAGCTCTGCTTAAGAGAAAGACGAATAAATCTTTCCTTTAAAAAAAATGTTGCTCTATTCACAGTCTACAGCGGAGGTGGGGAGGGAAAGTATAGGAGCGAATCACTACAGATCGCGGGTTTGAGGAGGCAACAGCAGCAACACTCGGGCGTGTAATGAGGATCGGGTTTAGGAACTGAACTGGTGGTGTGTGATGAGCAGCTATCCCACTTGCAGCACTAGCAGCGACAGAGACAGAGGGTAAGATTGGGCTTTCTGGAGTGCAGCGCTTGACTCGTCCTCCTCTCTCCTCCTCCTTCTCCTCCCTCCCTCACTCCCTCTCTCTCTCTCTTTGCTCTCCCTCTTTCTGCCTCTCTTTCTGTGTGTATGTAGTGCAGGCGGTTCTGCTGCTGCAGCAGCAGGGAAGAGCTGCTGAGAGAAGCTTCAGCAGCTCCCACCACTTCGGGCAAACTTGCTGGTTTACTGCTGCTTTCCTTTTTTTTTTTTTTTTCCCTTCCGAGTGGGAAGCTTCTCAGTTGCCATTCAACATTTTAAAGCACAAGCCGCTCTGCTGTGAAAGCGCCTGATCCACACTTCTCTGAGGCACAGGAAGGAATACACATTGCAGATTTCACCCACCGTGGCGGTGCAGATCATAGGAAACAACTGACTGATACAATTTTATTTGCAAATAGAACTCTGGGGTTTGTTGGTTTCTCTTTTTTTTTTTTTTTTTTTTTTTTAACCGCGCCGCGGCTGTCTCCTCCTCCCCTTGGCCATTCTGCTTCTATGGATGTAATTCAGAATCTGTGTTAATTCACGCGGGGGATCCAGTTACATCGTGTTCCGCTCCGGGTATATTTACGAGAGACAAGTAATCGCCTTTGGACACATAGTTTTGTTGCTAACCTTTGAACTGAAAGGATCAAGTTCAGATCTGGTTACCTGCATTGGGACGGGAAGGAAGAGGAGAGAGAGAGGGGGAGAGAGAGACTGCAATCTCATTTGTGAGTCGCTCTCAGTGCTGCAGATCCAGATTGCTATAACACATGCAGTGCAAATGCAGGTAAGGCACACACACAAACTGCGGATGCTAAAGCAAACTTGGGACTGTTGTGTGTGTATATATATATCTACAGCCTTGCAAATTCTGGGCAAACGGCTTCTGCAGTTTCTGTATCGTTGCTTTGTGACTAATGACCTTGCGCAGAGTTGTTAAAAAAAAATCCGCTCCGGAGAAAGAGCTGAACATTTAACATTTTAGGCGATCTCTGAAGATGGATTTGGGTGCTTTTCTGCCAACCAAAGGGGATATTCTGTGGACTGCTGTGTAATACACGGTTTTCTTCTCTGCAGCTACCGACATTATTGTTTTTTTTTCTTTCTATTTTTTATTTTATTTCATTTTTTAAGAACTCACCATTGCTAAGAGGATTTGGAGTTTTCCCGGACACAAGCCCATTGAATAAAGCGAATCACATTTTTTTCTTTATTTTTCCCGTGTGTGCAGAGCAGGGGAAGAATAAAGCTAATGCCTTGGTCGTAAACGGCTGAGAGAGAGAAAAAAGAGAGAGAGCGTGTGAAATGTAGTTAACTCTAGTGTCGAAGAAGACGACCAGGGGGCTTCGAATCGCATAGTGCTTCTCCAGCTTTTATTGCAAACCTTGCAAAACGATTACAGTAAAATCAGAGAGGAGGAGGAGAAGGGGAGGAGGAGGAAAATCCCATCCTGTCTACGGAGATGAATCTTTAAAAAGCAAAATACACTGTCCCGTGAACTGTAAGTATATCGCAACTGGAAGGCAGGGAAAGCAGGAGAGGAGCCAGCAGCAGGGTTTTGACTACCTATTGCACCAGCCACGAGACACTAAGTTTCCAGGTACAGAAGGTTTTTATAATTGATAGCCCGGACACTCAGCCGCTCTGTTGGCTCATCAGGGGAGTTATTTGGGGGGGGGGGAGGGCAGGTGGGAGTGAGGGGGGGGGGGGGGCGAGGAAGATGAGGAAGATGCGGACTCTTTTTGGCTTTGTGCATTGCTGCTGCTGCTGCTTCTTGCTCCTCCTGCCTCCGCCACTCTGGGTCAGCCTGGCATCGGCCAAGCAGCTCCTGAGGTACCGGCTGCCCGAGGAGGGACCCGCCGACATCCGCATCGGCAACGTGGCTTCCGACCTGGGAATCGTGACGGGCTCCGGCGAGGTGACATTCAGCCTGGAATCTGGCTCCGACTATCTCAAGATCGACAACATGACCGGGGAGCTGAGCACCACGGAGCGGCGCATCGACCGCGAGAAGTTGCCGCAGTGCCAGATGATCTTCGACGAGAACGAGTGCTTCCTGGACTTCGAGGTGTCAGTCATCGGCCCCTCGCAGAGCTGGGTGGACCTCTTCGAGGGCCGGGTCATCATCTTGGACATCAATGACAACACCCCCACCTTCCCTTCCCCTGTTCTCACGCTTACCGTGGAGGAGAACCGGCCCGTGGGGACCCTCTACCTGCTCCCCACCGCCACCGACAGGGACTTCGGCCGCAACGGCATTGAGCGATACGAGCTGCTGCAGGAGCCCGGCGGGGACGGCGGCCGCCGGGGCGGTGGAGGGGGGGGTGGCGGGGGGGGCTCTGCCTCGGCGGGCTCTGAGAGCGCCCTCTACCCCGGCGGCAGCAAGCGGCGGCAGGAGACGGAAGCGGCGGCCCGCAGCAGCGTCTTCGAGCTGCAGGTGGCCGACACCCTGGACGGGGAGAAGCAGCCGCAGCTGATCGTCAAGGGGCCACTGGACCGGGAGCAGCGGGACTCCTACGAGCTCAGCCTCCGCGTGCGGGACGGCGGCGACCCGGCACGGTCCTCGCAGGCTATCCTGAGGGTGCTGATCACCGACGTGAACGACAACAGCCCCCGCTTCGAGAAGAGCGTCTATGAGGCAGACCTGGCAGAGAACAGCAGCCCCGGAACACCCATCCTGCAGCTGCGAGCCACTGACCTGGACGTAGGGGTGAATGGGCAGATCGAGTACGTCTTCGGGGCCGCCACCGAGTCCGTCAGGCGCCTACTGCGCCTGGATGAGACCTCGGGCTGGCTCAGCGTCTTGCACCGCATCGACCGAGAGGAGGTAAACCAACTTCGCTTCACTGTCATGGCCCGAGACCGGGGCCAGCCCCCCAAGACAGACAAGGCCACGGTTGTGCTGAACATCCGTGATGAGAATGACAATGTGCCCACCATTGACATCCGGAAAATTGGGCGCATCCCACTCCGGGACGGGGTAGCTAGTGTGGCCGAGGATGTGTTGGTGGATACCCCCATTGCCCTGGTGCAGGTGTCAGACCGGGACCAAGGTGAAAATGGTGTGGTGACCTGCACTGTGGTGGGTGATGTGCCCTTCCAGCTCAAGCCAGCCAGCGAGGGCGAAGGGGAGCCTCAGAACAAGCGCAAGTATTTCCTCCACACCTCGGCCCCTCTGGACTATGAAGCTGTCCGCGACTACAATGTGGTGATCGTGGCGGTGGACTCTGGCAGCCCCAGCCTGTCCAGCAACAACTCCTTGCTGGTGCGGGTAGGGGACACTAATGACAACCCTCCCGTGTTCAGTCAGGCCGTGCTGGAGGTCTCCTTCCCAGAAAACAACTTGCCTGGTGAGAGGGTGGCCACAGTGGTAGCCACAGATGCAGACAGTGGCAGGAACGCTGAGATCACCTACTCCCTGGAGGCCTCGCCCCTTTCCTCAGACGCACCAGGTGGCATCTTCATCATTGACCCTGACTCTGGGGATGTGTCAGTGCAGGCAGTACTGGACCGTGAGCAACGCGATACCTACGAGTTTCAGGTGACAGCCCGGGACAAGGGGGTGCCATCGCTGCAAGGCTCCACCACAGTGGTGGTGCGGGTGGCGGATCGCAATGACAATGAGCCACGCTTCATGCAGGATGTGTTCACTTTCTATGTGAAGGAGAATCTGCAGCCCAACAGCCCTGTGGGCATGGTAACTGTGATGGACTTTGACAAGGGCCGCAATGCTGAGCTCAGCCTCTCCATCCATCCTGGTGACCGTGACCATGACCAGGCAGCCAGCATTTTCTCCATTGAGAATGACACTGGAACCATTTTCTCCACTGTCTCATTTGATCGTGAGCAGCAAACCAGCTACACTTTTAAGGTGAAGGCTGTGGATGGAGGTGAGCCGCCACGCTCTGCCACTGCCACCGTGTCCCTCTTTGTGATGGACGAGAATGACAATGCACCTACAGTTACCTTCCCCAGCAACAGCTCTTACACCGTGCTGCCACCCTCCAGCAACATGCGTACTGTGGTGGCCACTGTGGTTGCCACAGATGCTGACACTGGTCTCAATGCTGACCTCAACTACAGCATCATTGGGGGCAATCCCTTCAAACTCTTTGAGATCGACCCGGCCAGTGGTGTGGTATCACTGGTGGGCAAGCTGTCCCCCAAGCACTATGGCCTGCATCGCCTTGTAGTGCAGGTAAATGACAGTGGGCAGCCTCCCCAGTCCACCACCACCCTGCTCCATGTCTTTGTCAACGAGAGCCTATCCAATGCCACTGTGGTGGAGAGCCAAGTGGCCCGCAGCCTCCACACACCCCTGGCCCAGGACATTGCTGGTGACCCTAGCTATGAGTTGAGCAAGCAGCGGCTTAGCATAGTCATAGGTGTGGTGGCTGGCATCATGACCGTCATCCTCCTCATCCTGGTGGTTGTCATGGCCCGATACTGCCGCTCCAAGGGCAAACATGGCTACGAGGCTGGCAAGAAAGACCATGAGGATTTCTTCACTCCGCAGCAGCATGACAAGGCCAAGAAGCCCAAGAAGGACAAGAAAGGCAAGAAGGGGAAGCAGCCCCTCTATAGCAGCATCGTCACTGTCGAGGCTTCCAAGCCCAATGGGCAGCGCTACGACAGTGTCAATGAGAAGCTGTCAGACAGCCCCGGTATGGGGCGGTACCGCTCGGTCAATGGCGGCCCAGGCAGCCCAGACCTGGCCAGGCACTACAAGTCGAGCTCACCGCTGCCCACCGTCCAGCTGCACCCGCAGTCCCCCACCGCCGGCAAAAAGCACCAGGCCGTGCAGGACCTCCCCCCGGCCAACACCTTTGTGGGCGCCGGCGACAACATCTCCATCGGGTCGGACCACTGCTCCGAGTACAGCTGCCAGGCCAGCAGCAAATACAGCAAGCAGGTAAGAGCGCTGAACCCTGCGGTCCGCGCACCCCGAGCCGCGCGCACACACACAAGCACACGTACATACTCATACACACGCTCCTCGTGGGGGAGCGGTGATGCCCGCGTCCCCCGTGGCACAAGCAGTCACGACAGTCAGGTCCAGTGACCCATTCAGCCTCGTATCCCCGCGCCAGACCCCAGCAGGCAGTCAAGTGCCCGGACAGCAAAGCAAGGAGAGTCAGGGATATTTATTAGTACATTTTTTACATTTCCCTCCACTTTTCGGCCACCAACCAGCCCGTCCGTGCAACCGCACCGACGGGGGCGCCTGCGGGACCATGGTTGCCCCCCCTCAGCAGGCGCAGCGGCAGCCATCCGCGGGGGGAGGAAAGGGAGAGGTGGACCTCGGATTCGGTCCTCATTCCGGACAGCGAGGTGTAGGGCAAACCGAGATGCCTTCGTCAGCTAATCCCGGTGGCTGGGGGGGGGGGGAGGGGGGGTCAGGAAGCCCCCCACCAGCAGCAGCCGCGGTCGCGTCCTCCTCCCCTGTCCCACTGGCAGCTTCCTTTTCCCCCGCAGTCGTGCCTCCCCGGCCTTAGAGACGGAGATCTCCGAATGAGGAGGAAAGTTTCGCCTCCGTAGCCAGGTGTTCGGGGGAAAAGGGGTCGCTGCCTGTCTGCCGCTTCCTAAAGCTGTGGGCGAGAGTGGATTAGCATCCGCCGTACTGAAGCGATAATGGCTGTAATTACCAGGTCTTTCATTAGGACCAAAATGCTTAAATAATCTAAAAAGCTGCCTAATTTACACTACATAGACTGCACTCATTGCAGCATTTGCTCTGAATACACATAAATGTTAGTGAGCTTACAGTCGCACCCCAGTATGTTTTAATTGCCTTTTTTTTGTGTCCCCCCCCCCCCCCCCCCCCCCCCCAATATAACACGAAATTCATTCATTCATTCTGAGGAGCCCCAATTTGTCAGCCCAGCTGCTGCAGAGCTCTGTCTCTAGAGCGTGATTGCTGTGAGTCCCCTCAGAGCGAGGTGTGTCTTCAGGAGTAGCACAAGGAACTGGTTCTAATCTCGGCCTTGTTGGAGGAGGTGGCTTCAATAAAGTTCCGGTAACCTTAAACTGGTGACGGCAGGGACTCCTTTACAGTCCCTGAAATAAAACAGGGGATAACATAGAGAAGAACCAAGCTCCTAATTGAAAGCATCTGTTTCGTTTATTTTATAAGACACATATGTAGCCTGAACAGAGGTCACTTTTCCTTGGGGAGTACTCTTTGAGTGACAGTAAAATGAAATACATAACACCTAGTGAGTTCCCTTACATTTTTCCAAGTAAGATAATATTCCTAATGTTTCATCAGCTAAAGTGCATATTACACAAGAGTCTAGAGATAAATGTATGCTGATTCATGTAAACGCACAGACAAGTCTGGGACAGGAAAATCTGACTAGTTTGATGAAAATGCTTTCTTTTGATCTTATTCACATGCAAATATGGTACACTTTTTTCATATATAACTTAGAAGTTTTACAGTGTCTTGCCAGTATTTGCATTCTGCTAAGAAATACTTAAAATACTGCAAAAGAAAAGGACTTGTGTGAGCCAGTCTTCCAGATCACAGAAGTGTGATGTACTATCTGCCAGTATTTTTGTGTATGTTGTTTTACAAGCGATACAGATTTATAGAAAGTTTGACACAGTATTTTCTGGGTGATAGATTCCATTAACTCTCTCCTGGAGAGTACATTACAATTTTAGTTTGAAAATAGTCTGGTTAACTTACAGAGCACTAAGAAAATTCCTAAGCTTGTATATGCTAAGGCTTATTAAGCACATAGTAGATTATGCTGGTTTAGTGAACAGTCGAATAACAAAGTAGCAGTAGATCATAGGCTAATCAGATACTACTTTTTTCTTGCTGCTGCAATCGATCTGAACATATGAATTATAAATTGTCAAAGTGTAATTTATTTTTAGTATAAAAGAATGACTTGCATGCTAAGTGTAGGAATGGTAAAGGATTACACTACACAAATGACTATTCTGTTTAATAAAAATAGTATTTAAGATTATATTACAGAAATATGTTTTGAATTACTCAACTTTTTTCAAGGATATATTTTTATATACCTTAGGAGACTTCTTAGTAGAAGAAAATGGCTTTATTACACTTTTACTTGCAACAATCAAACTGAAGGAAGTACCTGCAGAAAACTGATGCTACCACTTTCCTGTGTGTATTTGCCAGTTTGTTTCTGGGTGACATTTATATCATTTTGTTCATGCTTTTGCATAATAGTGGGGACATTAAGACTTATTTGCATAAATAATATGGAGACTTTTCACAACTCAAACATTGATAGTACTCAGTTTATTAGGCAAAACACATGAAGGTTTTTAACACTAAACCCACATGGATCTCCTGTTCAGTACACTGCTTAGACAGAAATGTGAAGCAGTTGCAGATAAAGGGTTCTAATGTGGTGTGTATCAGGTTGTTTCAGAGTTCAGCTGTACATGTGAAATAGAACCAGTGGCATACTGATGTTACCATGATAAGGAGACTGGCTGAAATCTCTAAGGCTGCCTTTATTTACTCATTGGCATTCCCTTTAAGGACACATTAGAAGGTGTATAAAGTTTTAGAACAAATACTTCAGCACAGCAGAACGTACCTGCTCTTAAGTTACTGGAGATGAGAGCAATACTAGATTTCCATTAGTGTAATTAGAATTGGTAATTGATACTTTTGTATATCTACAATGTAGCAGTCGAGAAATAAAATCTCTACTTACATGACTGATTGGTGTACCCCAGTGAATGCAAGTTGTTTTCACTGATTATTCAATACTTCCTGTTTAAGGTAATGTATTGAACTTCTTAAATGAGTTATATGAGTTAGAAACCTGTGTTAAGTCAGGAGACTATGATCTGGTGGCAATTACAGAGACGTGGTGGGACAGCTCACATGACTGGAATATAGTCATGGAGGGCTATGTCCTTTTCAGGAAAGACAGGCCAGCCAGGTGGGGTGGTGGGGTTGCTCTTTATGTACAGGAGCAACTACAATGCACCAAGTTCTGTCCAGGGACAGATGATGAGCGAGTTGAGAGTCTGTGGGTGAGAATTAAGGGGCAGGCTGGCAGGGGCGATACTGTTGTGGGTGTCTGTTACAGACCACCAGATCAGGGTGAGGAAGTTGATGAGGCCTTCTCCAGGCAGGTGAGAGCGGCCTCACAGTCACAGGCCGTGGTCGTCACAGGTGATTTTAACTTCCCTGATGTTTGCTGGAAGGACCACTCGGCAACCCAGCCACAGTCCAGGAGGTTCCTCCAGTGTATGGATGATAACTTCCTCCTGCAAATGGTGGATGAGCCAACCAGGAGAGGAGCGCTGCTGGATCTCATCCTCACTAACAAGGAGGATCTGGTTGAAGCAGTAAGGGTTGAAGGCTGCCTTGGTTGCAGCGACCTCGAGATGGTGGAGTTCAGGATCTTGTGTGGTAGGACTAGTAGAATACCAAGTAGAATTGCAACCCTGGACTTTAGCAGGGCAAACTTTGGCCTTTTCAAGCAATTGCTAGGGGAAATCCCATGGGCAAGGCTGCTTGAAGGTAAAGGGGCCCAAGATAGTTGGTTGACATTCAAGGGTTGCTTTTTCCAAGCTCAAGATCAGAGTATCCCGACACGTAGGAAGTCAAGGAAGAGGGCCAGGAGACCTGCGTGGCTAAATAGGGAATTGCTGGGTATGCTCAAGTGGAAGAGGAGAGTTTACAGGTCATGGAAGGAGGGGCTGGCCACTTGGGAGGAATATAAGGCTGCTGCTAGAGGATGTAGGAAGACAGCTAGGAGGACTAAGGCCTCCTTAGAATTAAACCTGGCAAGAAGGGTCAAGGACAGCAAAAAGAGCTTTTTTAAATACATGGCAGACAAAACTAACACCAGAGGCAATGTAGGCCCACTGATGAACGGGATGGGTGCCCTGGTGACAGAAGATACAGAGATGGCAGAGTTACTGAATGCCTTCTTTGTCTCTGTCTACTCTGCTGCAGGCAGTCCTGAAGAGCCCTGTACCCCTGAGACCTTAGATGAAGTCAGGTCGACGGAGCGGTTTGCCTTAGTCGATGAGGAATGGGTTAGAGACCAGTTGAGCAATCTGGACATCCAGAAATCCATGGATCCAGATGGGATGCACCCGCGGGTGCTGAGGGAACTGGCGGAAGTCATTGCTAGACCACTCTCCATCATCTTTACCAAGTCTTGGGAAATGGGAGAGGTGCCTGAGGACTGGAGGAAAGCAAATGTCACTCCAGTCTTCAAAAAGGGCAAGAAGGAGGAGCCGGGCAACTATAGACCAGTCAGCCTCACCTCCATCCCTGGGAAAGTGATGGAACACCTTATCCTTGGTGCCATCTTAAGGCATATCAAGGATACGAGGGTTATGAGGGGCAGTCAACATGGCTTCACCAGGGGGAAATCATGTTTGACCAATCTCTTAGCCTTTTATGAGGAAATAACACGGTGGATGGATGATGGCAGAGCAGTGGATGTGGTCTACCTTGACTTCAGCAAAGCATTTGACACAGTCTCCCACAGCATCCTCACAGCTAAACTGAGGAAGTGTGGACTGGATGATCAGGTAGTGAGGTGGACTGCGAACTGGCTGAAGGAGAGAAGCCAGAGAGTTGTAGTCTATGGGGCTGAGTCTAGTTGGAGGCCTGTAACTAGTGGAGTGCCTCAAGGGTCAGTACTGGGACCGGTATTATTTAATATATTCATCAATGATTTAGATGAGGGAATTGAGTGTACTATCAGCAAGTTTGCTGATGACACTAAGCTGGGAGGAGTGGCTGACACGCCAGAAGGCTGTGCTGCTATCCAGCGAGACCTGGACAGGCTGGAGAGTTGGGCAGGGAATAACTTGATGAAATATAACAAGGGAAAGTGTAGAGTCCTGCATCTGGGCAGGAACAACCCCAGGTTCCAGTATAGGTTGGGGAACGACCTGTTAGAGAGCAGTGTAGGGGAGAGGGACCTGGGGGTCCTAGTGGACGACAGGATGACCATGAGCCAACACTGTGCCCTTGTGGCCAAGAAGGCCAATGGCATCCTGGGGTGTATTAGAAGGGGGGTGGTTAGTAGGTCGAGAGAGTTTCTCCTTCCCCTCTACTCTGCCCTGGTGAGACCCCATCTGGAATATTGTGTCCAGTTCTGGGCCCCTCAGTTCAAGAAGGACAGGGAGCTGCTGGAGAGAGTCCAGCGCAGGGCAACGAAGATGATTAAGGGAGTGGAGCATCTCCCTTATGACAAAAGACTGAGGGAGCTGGGTCTCTATAGTTTGGAGGAGCCTGAGGGGTGACCTTATAAGTGTCTATAAATATATAAAGGGGGAGTGTCACGAGGATGGAGCCAGGCTCTACTCAGTGGCAAGCAATGATAGGACAAGGGGTAATGGGTACAAACTGGAACACAAGAGGTTCCACTTAAACTTGAGAAGAAACTTCTTCTCAGTGAGGGTGATGGAACACTGGAACAGGCTGCCCAGGGAGGTTGTGGAGTCTCCTTCCCTGGAGACATTCAAAACCCACCTGGACACATTCCTGTGTAACATTATCTAGGTGTTCCTTCTCTGGCAGGGGGATTGGACTAGATGATCTTTCGAGGTCCCTTCCAATCTCTAGCATACTGTGATACTGTGAGTTCCCAAATACATCTTGTTTGATATAGTACTGTGTAGGAGATCTTCTGTGAAGAAAATTACAATTTGTAACCCTCCTCCTTCTTGACATCATATGTTTTATATAAAGTTTTAAACTACAGTCTGTGTCTAGTTGACTTCTGATATTTCACAGTCACCTTTTAGATCTTTCTCAAATTTGGCTTCTATTCTTGTCTTATTTAGCATGGTATTTATTACACTGAAATATTATTTTAGTCTCCTATTTATCAATTCTCTCCTATTCAATAAAGCACTAACATACCTACTTAATGGGAAACAAATGTTTAAATCACTAAATATTCCATAGGTGTTAATCACTTGCTAAAAGTTAAAGATGTACAGAACCTGAATGGGAGTGAGTTCAAACAAGTGTTTTTCTGGATGATAGATTTAAAATCTGAACCGTCCAGGTGCTGCACATTGCCTGTGAGCAGCCTGGATGCTACTAACTTCCAGGAAAGACAGCCAAGATAAGGAAAGCTCAGTACCTAAGAGGAATCACTTGGGAGCTTGGAGAGTTGCATCCTTAATCCTAACTCTAATAATAGATTTTAGTTGTAAATATTTGTTTATTTTTCTCTTATTAGTTGCAGATATATGTATGTGCTAGCTTTTCCACTTTGTTTCACAATGCAAAATAGTGACATATAAGTAGGTTTACTTCACTGAAACTTTAAATCATGAATATGAAATCAGCATGTTAACAGCCACTGTTTGAAGAACAGGCCTTTTAAACCCTGTTTATGTTTACATTTTTGGCCATAATATTTTCTTGGTTTCTTTTTTTCTTGCTCTGCTCAACAAATGATGCCTATTGGCTAATTAAAGCGCTGTAGTTGCGTTGTTGGTTTTGTGGTTTTTCTTTGGTTTTGCTTTGTTTTGTTTCTTTAAGAAGTATTGGTCACTGTCGGTACAATTAGCAGAACCAGTGCAGGAATTTTAAATCAGCGTTATTTTTTTTGCTTGGTGTATTGGCTTCCTGTCCAATTCTGTAATAATTTATGAATTATCCTTTTGCCTTTTCTCATTGTAAATGTACTGTTTAATGAAGAAAAACGTTTATCACACCAGATTGTGCTGACTAGTTAAACTATTAGTTAAAACTAGATACATTTCCTGTAGAGTCTTATTTCCATGAAATTAAATATGTAGAAATTAATTTCTGGAAAGAAAAAGATTGCATGGTCACCAGATAATTTGTTTCGTAACATTTCAAACATTAATCAGTCTATTACAATGTAGAAGCATTTGACTCCTTGGTTATCATGATGTGAATTGTACCTATAAACTGAATGGGTCAATTTTCTCGTAAATATGCACATATAACCAGCAGCCTTAATGGACCCAAAATTCATCCATTAAGGGGGTAATCAGTTTAACCATGAAGGAAAGCATCATCTTTTTTTTTATTTGCCTACACACACATGCACACTTACATGCTTATTTCAAAGACTGATTTTTATAATCACAAAATAACTCACGAGAATAAAGTTTTTCACAACTTTTAGCTAAGCAAATGTCCCACAGTATAATAATCATAAAAATATGATTTTGATAGCAGTAAGTGCAATGCAGATAAAAAAAAAGTGGGAATATTGTAATTAAGTGTAAGCATTTACTTTGAAGACCTCTTTCATACGTTTGACTTTAATACTGTTTGGTACAAAGTGTATAGAAGTATATCTCAATTTTTCAATCTCGATTTGCATTACATTCAACACTTCACAATCAGTTTTTAAAAGTGACCCAGATTTGACCTTCAGTAACAATTCATGATGAAAGAAGGGCTAATTAAACATTAAATCAATGGATTGTTGATGCTTTAATTATCTTTATTTAACAGGAAGTGTTTCACTGGTAAGTGCAGCCTTTATTATTTTCTCCTCATTAAAATCATCTTGTGCAGTGCCCAAATGTCTAAGTTGCCACTGAATCATTCTGCATTCCCAGGAGATGTACAGAGCTAAAAGGGACAGGATCTGAGTAACTCTGAATAAGTAAAGAAATGTACTGTTATAGGCAAGGGATAGTAAGAAACATCTTTAAAAGGATAAAATCTGATTTATCAACTCAGACAGCTCTCTGGCATTGTACATACCAATACGAACCTGGGTTAGCAGTTTGACTGTTACTGTGTCAGTCTTTGTACTGTAGCAGTGTATTTCTGAGCTTAATTTTTCTTCTTTCTCTTTTTTTTTTTTTTTTTTCTTTTTAAACACTTAGTTGCCTTGTGTTGTGGTGTTTGGGATATTTGCTAGTTTGACCAACTGTCAGCTGTGTTTCAGAGAAATACCAGTCCTGCAGTTTCAGGCATATTTATTTACCTTTAATGATTTTCTGTTACAGGTTTTAGCAGGTTTATGTAGTTATTGATCTGCTGGGCTACGCTGAGATGTAAAACTTATTGAATTGGTTTTGCGTTAAAATATAAAAGAAAATCATCAGACTTCAGAAACAGCTGGCCAACATTGAGCTTATGAGTCAGTTAACTAAATCCTTCACAAGCGCTGTAAAGTCTTCACTATATTTACTGATCATTTTAGTATTGCTATTGCTAATTGCTAATCTTAACAGGACACATCACTGTCATTTTCAGTGACTATATATACAGGAAACACTGGTGCAGTCATTTGAGCAATTTGGTACAGTACTTAGGCTGGTTTTCTAAGTTTTCTAAGCAAGTCTGCTTCCAGCAGATATTTAGAAACTGTTAAAGCTGCAAATCAATTTTATTTTTTCAGTCTTGGGCTGCATGCAATATGTTCCACGTAGTTTATGTTCTAAGTTTCTCTATTTTTCTTATTATTACATTTTTAGGTGTTTTTATCTCACTGTGGGCTCAGGAAGTCCTATTTCTGTATTGTTCTCCTCTGATTTTTCTTTCCTAGAAGAGTTGATATGTTGTCTGCCTGGCAGCAGATTCTGGACTTTGCTAGCATAAACTATATATTAATTTTAATTAAAAAGTTAAGATTAAAAAAAAGTTGAACATTTACAGTCCAGAATTTAATAGGTTAAAATTATTATTTTTACACATAAATTTGCATTATTTCAATTTTTTGAATCAAGATTGTAAAAGAAAACTCTGATATTTAAATGGATGTATCAAGTTTATTGACTGTGCAGTTCAATGGAAAACATGGTGTTTTTAATATGGACTGTACTTTTAAGCAATGGAAAACTGTGTGTTTTTAATATGGAAGTTATTCTAACAGTATATACTGAATGGCCCAGTAGAATTATGAGGAGAACATTTAAAATCCTGTTACTGAAAGTACTTTAAATTATTTTCTTTCAGCTGATATCATAATACCCTGTCCTATGAAGCCTTGCTAGCTTCATATCCTACAAAATGCATGTTACTAGGTAAATGGAAATAATGAAAATCACCTATATCCTGTATCCTTTCATGTTTTTTTTTTTTTCTTATTTGTACTAAGTTGCACAGTTTGAAATTTTGAAACCTTAACTGAATGTAGGTAAAAACAGTTTGTGAATCTAAGGTCTGAGTAAAACAGCAGATGAGACAATTATCAAGTTTGTTGAATTTTGACTTAAAAAAAAAAAAATTTCTAAGGAGAAAGGAGAGAACATACACATATTATGAAGAAGCTTGGATGGACTTACTGTCTTCCATATACTTCAGGCAACATAGACTTTCCAAGGTCATTTTTTATTTTGTTTTTGTGGATGACGAAACATCACTAAGGTTAGTTGAGGCATTCAGAATGTGATTTACAGCAGCAAAAGGCGACAAAGGAGGATTTAAAGCTTCTTAATTTCTTATTTTAGTGCAATTTAACTGAGATGTCAAAATCTCAAAACACGATTATACATAAGTATCAGTTAGGTTCCTAAATGATGTCAGTGACACATGTTGAAGTTGTTCATCTGTGTGGAACTGTGCTTAATATGGATTGTTTGCTCACTCTGATGTGCCCATTTTCATTGACATGAATGGTAAAATTACAGTTAGAATTCAGAGCAACTTTTGACTGTATTAATTAAAATAGGGAGTAAGTTTGATGTACACCATATATGACCAGTGTGGAGGAACCACTTGTTTGTTGTCTATTTGTTTGTTTGTTCTTTGTAGAAGAAGATGGGTAAGACTAAAGTTTGGGGTTTTAGAAGTTTGAAAAGAAATAATTTTCCAGGTCCATTTAAAATTGATTTTTTTTATTGTTTATATCAATCAAACAATCCTCTAATTTAGGTATCACAGCTGTTTTGCAGCCATTAGTTTGTGAAATGCTGCAGCATAACCCCAAAAGTATAGTTTAATTTTACTCAGAGTGGATCACAATTATTAGAAGCTGAAGAAAAGCATAATGTTTGTCTTTGAAAACTTAATTTACCTTATTAACTACTGACAAGAGTGAGTATATTTTTTATGGACAAACATTGTTCTGTCAGATGAGATTTTGTCACAGATTTTCTGTTCTGAACCAAACAACCTAATGGCTCAGTTTGTAATCCTAGAATGAAAGAAATGTCTTGTTGCAAGTAGCGTTCTTGGAGTATCTGGAAGCAATACAATTAATAATTATGTAAGTATTTGATCTAGGGTCTTTTCTTGTCTACAGATAATATAAAGTCAGAGAGCACATAAAGTCGATTTTTTAGAGTAGGTAGTAGTTGATGTGCTGAAAATCACTCACAGAATATGTGGTAGAACTAGAATACTGATTCCATCTGCCAGAAATTCAGATTCTTGCAGCCTTGTCTGAAACAGTTCCTTTATGGTATCATATTGTAAGTAACAAAATACTTGTCACCTGACAGGGTAAAAAATTCCACATTACATGATCACATGATGATTATGGGAATTCTCCATAAACTACCCGGAAAGTAGTTTCTTGTCCGGGGAAGGTGGTATATGCCAAATATTTTGTCTGTGGTAGCTCTTCTCAGGGAGAAAGAGGAGAGGCTGCCATAATTTATTCTGTCTGTCCATGTTTTGATGTCAAGCACTTTTCATCCCCGGAGCAGTGTAAAATATGAGAAGGGGCCTCTAGTTCCTTTGGATAGCAAATCCACGGGAGGCAGAATTGCTTGAACGCATTCTTAGGGACTTACTTACCCTTGGGGAAAATATCCTTTATTGGGACAATACTTTTACAGGGATACAAGTCGATGCAGTTTTATACTGAAAAATGAACTATAGGAAATGATGGAGACTGTTATAGTGTTCTGGGTATGATTCAGCTACCTAAACATATGCATCTAAGTGTGACTTTAGATACCCTAAAGTTTCTGAGATATCTGCACAAAGCTGCACAGGCAGGGTGTATGATGCAAGACCGTAGCGTCTTCTGGGACACTACTGTAGCTGCAGCTCAAGGCCAAACAAAGAAGCATTACTAAATCCTTTGGTTTACTTAAAGAAACATTAATTAAAATAAAATTAAACACTCTGTGAATGTAGAGCATTTTGGCAAGGTTGAAAATAATTTTTCCAGCGAAAACTTAGGCATAATTCTCAAATGTGTATGTCACACACATGCTTATTAATAGAATGCACGTTGCAGGTACACGTTCACATATATACTGATGTTAGATTAATAAGTTATTTTTTAATTGACAGAATGTTTTCACAGAAACAGTAGGGGCAACAGTTAGTTTAACTGAATTTCCCTTCATCTTCAGACATCTCAGGCTGATGTTTATCTCATGTTAGGTAAAACTATAGGTAGTTCCATAGAAGTCAATTAAATGTGACAAATATCAACTGCTGTAAGTTAAATTGGGTGATACAATATTCAGTCATCTCTATTAAAAGAAAATGCAGATACAGAAGGTGAGTTTATAATTTTGGAATTTATGCATCATATCTCACACATTTAACTTATCAGCATGTGTATATGTATAATTTGCTAGATAATAGAGTAGGTTTTCATCATGTATTATATCCGAAAGTAAAATAATTTTTGTCACAGGTTCTTGAAATGGTGTGGTTTTAATAATTTCAAAAAATGAGGTTTAGTATGAAAAACATTCTTACTCAAACTAATGGTGCATCAAGAGTATACATGGTGAAACAAGGGGGGCACAAAATCACAAAATGGAATATAGAAACCTTTAGAATTAGATTTATGTTAAGTTTGATGGCTTTGTAACAGTAGCAATGGAAAATTAGAGGTACATGATACATAGAGAAAAAAAGAGTACAGCTAGAGTACATACTGAGAATTCTCACAAGATAAATCGTTACAGTTGTGACATAGTTTAAGAAAAACAGTCTAGAAGAACAGGACACAGGGATAAGGAGTATCTGGGAACTGCAGGTGTCCAGGATGGGCTACAGTTAAACTAACTGATAAGTAGGAGGATAGGAGGATTATTATGTCTCTGGTGCTAACAAACCAATTAAGCTGGTATGAGCATCTACTGTGCATGCTTCAAAGGCTGCCAGAAGTGATGAAGATTGTTGGAAGAAGTAAACGACCCTCAGAGACCACCACCACAATTCTGTATGCATGTGGGGAACTTTCTGGAAAATTATGTAATCCATACGTAGCCTCATGAATATGTAGGTATGCTCAGTGGCTATAAAAGGACAGCTTATGTGGCAATGGGGAGACACACGTTAGGAGGAGCTATCCCTCGTGTCTCCTGGTGCAGCAATAAAGAATACCTGCTTGTCAGCTTGAAAACTTTGTTGGCAAGTTTGTTCCTGGAGTTTTCTCCATATCAACGGCAAGCTACCTTTGTTCTGTTACCTGACAGGTCATGGTGTTTGTGGAGTGGTGTGTTACCCCCTGTAGGCATACTTAGGAGGAAGACTTGGCCTGGAAATTCAAATCCACTTTATAAAGCAAACTTCATCTCTCAAGTGAAATCTGACCATTTGCTTAGAGAAATCTGTTTAATTAGGAGTTCTTTTTTAAACACTTCAGTAGTTTGCAAGCGTTCTAAAGATGAAAGACAAGAATGAAAGTACAGGTAATAAAACATCAGCAAATTAAAATGTTAGTTACTTCACCTGGCTGCTACATTTTCACAGTGGTATTTTAAGTCCCTGTTTTAGGACCTTTACTGTTCACAAATTTTATATCTGCTAGTTTCAACATAGATTTGGTCTCATTCTCCATCATCTCACTCCTGTTCTAAATGAAGTTACATTGTCATAAAATTTGAGTAATGAAATGGTGAATCAGTTTGCTTATCTCTATAAATGTGTCCTCGGTTATAATGACATAACATGTGCCTTGCGTGACAGTGAGGGGGGATATCCATCATTCTGTTAAATTGGAAAATGCTGTTTTCAATGAGCATGTAATTATTTTCCAGTTACAGCAGAAGTTTACAGAAGGATAGTAATTGATTTCTTTGAGAGAAAAGTATTTGTTTCATTTTCAAGTAATATTGTGAGCTCTTTAGCGAGAAGGAATAATTGCACTGAAATCTAGAAATCTTAACTTAAGACAAGTCCCTGTATGCTCAGCCACTGAACCTCAGCCCAGATCTCGGGTAAGATCTGTCATGTGATTTAAGAAATTCACTCAGAAAGCTCATCTGAATACGTACTAATGTTTTTTTCTGCTTCCTGCAACTTAAGGGCCTTAATCTTTCAGTTTATTATAATGGATTTTTTTTTTTTCTTTTTTAAGGCATATAAAATTCAGCTATTTCTAGAGCAGGTGTTAATTCATGTCAGTAAAAGTGACAGCAATAGGTGTGAAACAATGCAGTACTCATTTTTGTGGTGGCTTTCAACTGTAAGTGTATTTCCTAGAAATTACAACATGTAGTCTGGGTCATATATTTTACCAATATAATACTATATACATGCAAAGTAGAACACAATACATATCTGAAATATACATCAGTGGTGCAGATGGGAGTAGTACTTTATAGGAGTGAAGAGAACTACCACTGACATACAGCAGGTGTTTCACCAGGATGTGGGTTTATGTAATGGGTGGGTTCCTTCAGTTGGTTCAGACTTGATGTTAGCAGCTGCCTTGAGCAGATGCAAAACCACTATAGGCTGATGCAGCACAGTAACTCATCCTGTTTAAGTCCTCCAAGTACATATGTGAAATTGTATGTTACTAATAAACCCTGTGAATTAGAAAAAAATACACAAAAGAGATTTAGTTTAGAATTAAGGAAACTTGTGTAAGTGTTTGCAAAAGGGCACTGTGTTTGCCATTCTGTTTTGCAGCGATCATTGGACACTTACATAATTTGTCCTATCTTTTTTGTGCCACACCAGTTCTTTATTTATTAATGAAATGTTGCAAGTGTCCTGCATTTGTTTGTTTGCTTTTTAGCGCAGAGTTAAAAATAAGCAACAGTGTGAAATTCCTCTGTGCAGAATAAATTAAGGCAATTTTGTTTTTCTTATATTGTGAAATATTTTATCACTTAAATGACCTTCAAGGAGTCTGGAGGATGTTATATTCAGACCTTCGGACAACACTGAATGAATTGAAAATTCATCTTGAACTTTGTAATACTGAATATTAGTGCACCTTTCTAGGAACCTTGAATGATATCTTTATATATTTTTTCTGCTGGTTCTTAATTAAATACACAAAGTGACTGAACTCTTCAAATTATACAGCAAACTTTCTGGAGAATTAGTGTTACAGAAATATGAATGGATTGGCTGAAGTGTCACTCTATCAAATGTTTCTAAAAGGCTTTATGTATTTATAAGACTTCATGATTTACTATTGATGCAAATTATGAAGGATAAAAGAAAATCCATCTGTTATCAAAGAAAAAAATAAGTCCAAGGATTTGAAAGACTTAGCATTAAGGACTAAGAATTCATACTCTGTGATGGGTTTACAGTAATTGACAGTAGAAAAGACTTCTTTTTAGCATTCACAATGTTTGGTTTTTTTTTAATTAAAGAAAGTTGCTTTGCCATAAAAGTTTCTCATGTGACATACCCTATTTGATTCCATAATTTCATATTCTTCACTTAAATGTCTCCATTAAAATATGACATGGCACTATTTCATGTCATGTTGGGCATTGCTAGCTTTGTTATTATTACCCTTACATTTACTCAAATTGTCTGTAGCTAAATAAATAGCATTTCATCAAAAGCCATTGGTTTTCAACGAGCTAGGAAACAGATTACTGTCATGAAATCAGATCTAAGGCTAATGTCTTCAGTCTGCAACTAATTGTGCACTGATAATAGTCGTAACCACAGGCAAATCTTACTCACTGTCCTGATCTGTGATAGATTTTCCTGTATGTTAATATTAACCCAGATGGAGACATTTTGTAATACCGTTACAGTTACTATCTTTAACCTTTCTGGTTCTAATTTGAAATATATACAGTTTGGAGATAGTATCTTTGTGTTTCATTTCTGAAAATAAATGAAGAAAAGAAAAATCTCAAAGAAAACAACTATGCTTTTTTCTTTGGCTTCTCCTTTCAAAACAGTCACTTCTTTAGGAGATAAAGTGCTGTTGATGCTTAAATAAGTATTTACCTGTAAAACCACACATTCTACTGCTTGGCTCAGAGGGAAGAGGAACATGTCTGACAAATTGCAGCAGGAAGTAGTGCTTCATTCTAGCTTTGTGGTGCGTGGGCTAGCAGGTGCCAGAGTATTCTCTGTGTCAGTTGCAAACTATGTACTAGCTGTATACCCTATATGTAGATTACTGCATTAGGGCATTATAAACACATTTTTCCAGTGTGAAGATGATGAGGGTGACTACTGGAGTATATAGGAGCCCCTGTGCTGTACCAAGACTCCATTATTTCAGGCTCTTCACAAATGCAGAACATACTGTAAGAGTTGCTTTTAAAGAAGGGATACATAAAGGGTAGAATAACACCTACTGCAGTCAGCATGGTACAGTGCTCTAAAAGAAAGCTGTCTTCTGGTATGTGTACATTGTTCTTGTGAAATGGTTCCAACAGTTTTAAAATCTGTTTTGATTTTTTTTTTTCACCTTGCTAGTTATGCAAACAGCCCTTCACTTTTTCACTAAAGCAAGTGGGAATTGTTCACTGTCACAAATAATAAATAACAAGAGTACCTGCTCTGCACAGCATGGAAGTGATAAAAACACATGCTTATGAGTGCCTGAGATTTCACAGCTGTTAATTTTGAACTTTTTGATTGCAGTTCTGTTTTACAAGAGTGGATGCTGTTAGGGCAGCAGTACACTGTAACAGTGAAAGATTATGACAACATGCATTTATCATTATGAGCTTGATAAATTCAGTGAAAGAAATGGTCAGAAAGTGCCCCTAAACCTAAAGTCATAAAATGAATCTTGTCTTTTCTGAAAATTAAACATTTTTTTACTACTGCTAATAATCTTTAGTGCTAATTTAACACTAACATTAATATCTTTGGGAAATTTTTTTTTTTTGGTACATAATGAGATATATAGCTCTTATCAATGTTAGTGAATTCCTTAACATGTACATTGAGGAACACTAGGAATATATGTGCAGAATGGTATTGTATATACATAGCATTTGCTTAGACATAGCATTTGTATTCACATACAAAACGTATGTATTTACATACAAAAAGCTTCTTTACAAAATGTTAACAAATACTATAGTACATTTGGGTTTAAAAAAAGTCAGAAGGACTCTTAAGGCTTTGAAGAACATTTAAAAAAAAATTAAAGGCACATTGGCATTTAAAGTCTAAATTACAAGTTTTGTCTAAAAATATTCTTCCTATCTACTTGTATATAAATCAAAATGTGGCCGATCATGTCTTCCATTTTGAGACTGCAGTATTCACAGTGTGGTAGGAGTATTTAAAATCAGCAACCACATTTTCAGTTTATGGGTGAACACAGGGATTTAAGTAGTAATTAAGCATCATTCTAAAGCTGTGTACTGCAAGGCAGCAGAGTACAAAGGATCCAACTGCTGAATCTATAGTATTTTTGTTTAAATTTCACAGCCATAACAGTCTGGAAATGTTAGTACTCACTGAGCTGGTATTTTTTTCACGTTTTCAGAATATTGTCAAAGCCATGCTAATCTGGAGCAAGCGCACGTCTCAGAGTCCTGGAATCTCGGAAGAAAACATTTTGCTCTTTTCATATTTTTGACATAATAGAGATTCACTTCAAAGTTTTTAACAATGGATAGAGAGCCCAATTTATTTGTAAGGCAGGTGTTATAGACTGCAATCAACAGTTTATAGTTCACAAGATTAAAAAGAAAGAATTGCAGTTTCAAGAGGCATATGTTGTCAGTGAACATCTAGTTCTATAATCTGGCAATCTGGTTACTGACTGCAGTAACTTGCTGATAATTTGTAATATCTATCCCATGCTTAAGGCATTGTAAGATTGTGATCTGGAGGAGGAAAAGGAAAAATCTCATGAGAAAAGGAAATCCAGCTTGCAGTAAGTATGTCTTTCTGCATACCACTATTTTCTGTAATGGAAAAGTTCAGGTATTTGTTTTGTCTCCCAAAGGAAAGGCCTAGTATTTAAGCAGGAATTTCCTCATAGAAAAGAACAGTTACCCTTTCTCCTTTTTATTTTTAGTTTGTTTCTTTCTTTGCCCCCAAGAATTTTCTTTGCAGCTACTCAGAAAGAAGAACTATTTTTTAATCATTGTAGCACTCTAGTTTCTGGCAAATACTTTTATTAAATAATTGAAAAAAAGTATTTTGGGATAACTTTGTGAAGTAGAACTGGTGCTCTCTACCTTTTTCTTCCTCTTCGTCAAAACCAGTGCACTTTTAAGACACTGGGAAATATAGATAGGAAAGCTGCATCTTTCTGTGCTTTTAGGACTGCCTACTTTTCTTTTTTTCTTTCTATGCTTATATTTGGAATGAGTCTTATATGAAGCATAGGCTAGCTAAGTAGTATGAAGAAATTAATAGATAAAACAAAGAGAACCTGTGATGGAAACATTTTTTATTTTTTTTTTTTCTCTTTGGTTTTTCTTTTATTTAAATATAAAGATTCTGATTAAATAAATAAATCTAGTGAACTTAAAATAATTATTTATATGCTGGCTTTATGAAGAGCTCTTTTGAGAGACAGATAAAGTAAATCTGTTAAACTGTGTGTATTTTTTTGCAGAGCATGTTTCTTGAGGAAGCAGTATGATATGTGTAATTATATGTATGGGAGTTTTCCTCATGTATAAGGTACCTTGGAGACCTATAGGATCTGTACTCTAATCCCAGTTATTGTGCTCTGAGTTTTTAGTCTTACCTTCCCAGTGGCAGTGTGAAAATGTCTAGATTTTCATTTTACTCTTTTTTGCTCCCACCAAACCAGGTTATTTTTCTAATGTAGTAGGAGTCAGATGATATTGCATACTAAGGCATCAAACATTAAGAAAAGGTGGAGACTGAACATTATTTAATATTTGTTCTTTCTATATATTGGTTTCTTAGTGGTGCTTTGTTTGTTTTATATATGATTAACTTCTGCTGGAAAACTAAATATTTGAAGGTCTGAGCAAATATGGTGAAAATTAAGACAGTGAAGATAGGAAAGATCTTAATTTACAAAATTTCCTTGTCTCATACTACCAGTATATGTCTGTATAATATTTTGGATGCTGTTTTCTCAAAAAAAAATCCCAAATTATTATTTTCTGCATTATAATGAAACAAATAATCCAAA
Organism: Pezoporus wallicus; assembly: GCF_028554395.1. Lineage (NCBI taxonomy): Eukaryota > Metazoa > Chordata > Aves > Psittaciformes > Psittacidae > Pezoporus > Pezoporus wallicus. The sequence goes on from NW_026640026.1 coordinate 106,837, forward strand.
CCGAACAACAAAATTTCCCAAATCAGGGTGATTTCTTTTTCCATGAATCAACACCCCAAATTAAATTTGGAATCAGTCTGTCTAACCTATGTTGTAAACAGAGGAAATATCAGTTTTATAACTAATCCTCTGTTTTTCACTACCACTTTTCTTTCAAAAAGAGGCTTATGTATTTCAAGCACAAATGAAATAGTGCCCATCTTCCCTACTTTTCCATAATTCAAGAGCTAGGAAGCCTGATTTGTGAGAAGCTTATTCTGTGACTTTGTGCGTAATTGACAGTGAAGTGGGAAAATGAGGCACTGTTATGCCTCTGCCAGCTCTTTTTAAGGGAAGGAATATACTTACTCATTAATGATCCAAGCTATGAATAGATTCATAGTTTATAGTGCATCCTTAAAGGGGGTTAAGAAAATTTAAGGGTTTATCACACAGTTTTAAAGGGAGCTAAGAGAATTTAAAAGAAAGATACTTAGACTGGAAAATTCTGGGTAAACATTCACCCATCATCTTGGCAGTTCATTATTAAATGATGTGTTGACATTTTGCAGGCATTGAAAGAAAAGAAAGGTACAGACAAAGCAATAGAAACACACTGATGACCTATTGTTTAAGAAGAATAAAAGATTAGCATCTATACTACAGAGCAGAGGCAATAAAAATCATTGCAAACTACTATCCACAGTGGATGGTATCCAGTAATACAGTTTACATCATTACATTAATGAATGATATAGTACTGTATGATGCAATACTATTATACTCTCTTTGTGTCCTGGGCTTAAACTTGATCAAAGTCTTGGACTAGTTCTGAAGAGCAGATATTTCATGATCACCTGTCAACTAATCCATTAATACAATTGTAAAATAATGAAATCACACCAAAATTTGTGTGTGTTGTGTTGTAGGTTTCTGGTTTGGGATTTTTTTTTGGGGGGGGGGGAGAGTGGTTTGGATTTAAAAGGAGGTGGGAAAGAATCCATGTGCGAATGAATCCATGTGAGAAATACAGGACCTTCTTAACAGGTTGTTCTCATGAACGTCCTTTAACATCTGTCTTACTCTAGACATGCTCTCAATATTATGGTTTTGGTTTCTTGTCCATAAGAAGCAGATAATAGCTGCTTCTTTCTTTTTTTTTTTTTTTTTTTTTCTTTTCGAGGATGTTACCAGTTTGGACAGAGGTCAGTAATGGAACCAGTGCTCTTGCTGAGTGCAGAAGTTTGTTCACACTCTGGATTCCAGACTGCAAGTAAGAGTCCAAGTGCTGTGAGAATCAGGATCCCTGATCTGGTTGCACTGTCATAGATCCTGAAGGAAGTGCAAACAAGCACAAATTGTACGGTTACTATATTCAGCTTTTAGAAATGTTAGGGTACTTTCTGTACAACTGGCTTACGGTATAATAGTGTATGAAGTGCAATGGATTTTAATGTCTTACTAGAATTTAAATTTGTTTCTCTTGTGAACATGGTGTCTGTTATTATATATCTTACATGTTTTCCTCCTGTTTACTATGTCAGAACAAAATTCCTATTTACATATTAATACTGATTGTAGGATAATAGATCTCTACATTCTTTACATTCTTAATCTATATTTCATTATTGAAATATATTAAATGTTTCAGCCTAATGTTAGAATATAGTGGTGTTATTTTGTACTATTAAAATAAGCTCAATTTTATGCAAGTTGACTGCACAGTGGTAACATTTTCAAAAGTTCTCTATACTAGTCTAATTCTGTTCCCTGCAAAGATTGAATTAACATACATGATACAATAGAATTATGCTTAACTCATTTGTATGAATACTTGTATGAGTACTTTAGCTAACAAAAGTATTGTCAGACCCTTACATGTACATTAGATTGAGTTCTCAAGGTAAGAACCAATTTTAACGAAGAGTCCTATTTTTTTAAGTTTGTTACTTTAAGGTGTAGTTAAGCCCTTAGGCCAATTTGTCTCACCTCAGCTTGCTTGTCATCTAACAAGTTACTTATCTAAGACCACATCAATAAAAGAGGGGTAAACACCTTCAGAAGCCAAGATTTTCCATCTACTTTAGGCATATACTGTGTCCTGGACCTCTCTCTACATTGATCACAGAAGAGTAGCTTAGGTTTCTTGTAAGTGAGTAAACTGAGATGAGATTCCAGCTGTACTGTGATTTTTCAGAAGCGAACTTCAGTTATGATTTGACTGGATGCGTGTAATATCTAATCTGTACCAATGACTGTGCAGGCCTATACTTAAAAAAAAAATATTTTAAGGTATTTCTGTATGTTTTGACTGTTGGAGCATGTAGAAATGGACAAGTATATATTTGGTGGTGACAGGAGATGGTGGGAACATGGGTAATAGGCCTGCTGAAGGAGACCCTCTCCCCTGTTGGCTGCATATGCTTTCTGAAAACAGGAAATGATTGGGGGAGTTGGGAAAGTAAGCAAAAGGTAGGTGATTTATAGATATCCTCTCCAGATTCCAGGTTATATCATTATTTCTAAAAATGATAATTAACTTTTTACCATAATTATTTTAAATAAAAAGTGACAACGATGGAAATGAATGGTGTCCTGTGTAGCTGGCAACTGGTCATTAGTGGTGTCCCTCAGGGCCCAGTGTTAGGGCCAGTCTTGTTTAATATCTTTACTGGTGATCTGGATGAGGGGATTGAGTGCACCCTCAATAAATCTGCAGACATCACCAAGTTGTCTGGGAGTGTTGACCTGCTGAAGGATAGGAAGGCTCTGCAGAGGGATCTGGACAGGCTGGATCAATGGGCTCAGGCCAATGGTATGAGGGTCGACAAGGCAAAGTGCTGAGTCCTGCACTTGGGCACCAACCACTCCATCCAGTGCCACAGGCTTGGGGAAGAGTGGCTGGAAAGTTGTTCAGTGGAAAAGGACCTGGGGCTGCTGATAGACAGAGCTGAACATGAGCCAGCTTGTGCCCAGGCAGCCAAGAAGACCAATGGAATCTTGGCCTGTGTCAGCAGGCCAGCAGGGCTAAGGCAGTGATCATTCCCCTGTACTGGGTACTGGTGAGGCTGAACCTTGAATCCTGTGTTCAGTTCTGGGCCTCCCACTACAGGACAGACATTGAGGTGCTGGAGCAGGTCCAGAAATGGGCAACAAAGCTGGTGAAGCATTTAGAGAATAAATCTTGTGAGGAACAGCTGAGGGAACTGGGATTTTTTAATCTAGAAGAGAAAGCTCAAGGAGGACCTGATTTTAGTAATGCAGTGTTTCTTCTTTAATCATAATGTCAGTGCTGAAGATTTTGAAACAAGTTTGGTAAATTTACCTCTTTAAATTTACTAATTAAAGTTGAACCTCTTCAGGAACAAAAGGAGACAATGAGATGGAAATACTAGCAGTGCTCATACTCATAAATAATAACAAAAACAGTGAAATTGTAAAGGTAGTTTAAAGAAGTTCAAAGAAATCCAGTTTCTATTTATAAGGTTAACAACGTGTTTTTGCAAAGTAATTTGTGAGAATGTCATTTTGATAAAAAACATGCTATCCTGGCATTATGATAAGACGGTTCTGCAGTGTTTCTTATATTGTGACTTTATAAAAATTGTTTCTGTCATTGATCTTTTTTTACCCTTAAAATACATAACTTACTTGTAGAAATATGAAATAAAGTGACAGCAGGAATACAGTTACTCTAACACACAGTTTTCATTTTGAAAACAAAAAGCTATAGTGTTCTGAATGTCAGATTAATATATTTCCAAAAATCTGTGTCTGTACATTCAAAGTCATGTCCTGTTCCCTCTTTGCTGAGCAACAACTGACATTTTTGAGGTAGAAAAAAATCATGGGGTAGATCCAGGAGATTCAACTGAGAAAAGGATAAGTGTGCATTTTTTAATTTTTTATTTATTTTTTTTTTCTCTGCAGGGAAAAAAAAAACAAATAAACTTTGAAATATTTGCACATAGGAATATACTGGATGTCTGAACAGGCAGATAGAGGTGCATCGGGAATCTTAACATAAATGGTTCAGAGGGGTCCATCCAACTAACATGGATTCTTACATCCGTGATAAATGTCTGCTAGCTGCAGATGAGAGCTATATGTGAAGTTGTTCAATATGTCTTCATGAAGAATAAGATGCTGTGACAGAGAGGTCCTTACAGACTCTCACAGTGGCATTGATAAGGAGCAGTAACTCAGTACAGTGGTTTTTTATGGCAGATTCTGTAACTGTCTTATTTCACACATGAGTTGCGTAGGAGACCAGAATGTTCTTATTATAATATGATTGCTTATACATGATTTATAGACTGTAGGTTTGCTCTCCATGCCCAAACAACAGAATGTATAGGTTGCCTGAACTTTGAATAATCAATTTGAACTTTACTAACCTTTATTTCTTAAAATATAGGCTCCTCTAGATACTTCTCACACATAAATGGTTATATTACAAAAATAAACCTCCTCTTACTGGTCTGCTTTCACAAACTTTTTAGATATGGTCTATGAAGTTCTGGGGGTCTATAAATCTCAAGTTCATAAAAAGAATTTTATAAACTGTGCAACTAGTTCCTGTGTTTGGTTTTTCTAACATTACAGGATATTAATGTCAATCACTGCAAAAAAATTTGTAAGGCCACATTTTGGTTCCTGTTCTTGGAGATTTCTCACCTACAGAGCCATAAAACAGGAAAAGAGCCAGACTGAGCACATTGTTAGAAATGTCATTATTCTTATGTTATTAGTCCCTGATTTAGTGGGTTTGGAGAAGATGTGGAAGATTTAGTTGTGCCTGTTTCCAACCTATTGCTTTAATACAGGCTTAACTTCTGTTAGCAGAAGACCATTTGGGGAGCAGCTTATTCCTGAAATATAGCTGTTTCTGTGATTCAGAGTGGGAGGGTGACCTGTAAAGAGAAGATGACAATGACTGTCAAAATGGTTTTGAGGAAGTATATTCTATCCATTTCTCTGATCTTGAACTGAACATATTTTGAAATAAACCCCCAAGTATCAGTGGCTTACTGTTTCTATCTCCTGTTTTTAAAAACAAAGAAACAGAGTTCACATGTCAAGCATACAGAAACAAGTAAAAGGCACAGCCATGCATACTTTGATGAATGTTGTGTTTACAGGGCTTAAGGTTAATATTTTTTTATATACTTTTTATTCTCAGAGTTACTATTAAATCAATAGAATTGTTTTCAGTACCTAAAGAGCCTGTTTTTTCAATAATTAATGTTTTGTCCCATACTAATCAAAAACGGGTTTTATTTGCCACCTCTGATATAGTTAATTTTTTTACTTTAAAGAATTATTATTCTGTAATGTTGAATTATTTTTTGCATTAATTATTAATGATATACAGTAAAACTATAAGTAAATATTGTATTCATCTTTAGTAAAATAATTTAAAGAGAAAAGGAATAAATTACTTTTAAAAAAATGTTGCTACTCTGGATTTTTTTTCATTAGCTAACATTAACTTTTGAGTCTTAGCACCTGTACATGCATATAATCTAGTTTGCATTTATTATAGTATAACCTTTGAATTCAAGTAGTAAAGAATTTGGAAAAAGAGTTATGCCCATATACACTAGCAGTGTGTTACTTTCTTTTAATAGACTTAATAGACTATTTTTAAACTTGAAAGCATTCATGCAAAATGTGTTATTTTAAAGAAGAGTACTCATGATGTGTAAACTCTGAAGATAAATGGTTGTGGATTAAGAAGGGGTATGAGAAATATTTCAGAGTAAAGAAAGTTGGAGCCAGAAAATGTTTGAAGTATGAGTGTTTTCACAATTTTAGTCAACATTATTAATACAATAATATTTTATAGGACTGACTATTCAGAGGTATACAGTGAGTAGTGTTATTTGTTACATTTCCATTTAATTTTATAAAGAATCTTTTAAAGGGCATGTGTGTGTGTGTTCGTGTGTGTAAATTAGTGTGGGTAGGCAGATCCTGTTCAAAACAAGAAGCTTAATATTACTTATCACCAGACATGGTACGTTTATATCACTCCTTTTCTGTTTTGTGTTTTTTGTTTTGTTTTAAGAAACATAAACTGCCCAATCACAGAGCTACAAATTCTGATGTGAATTTTATGCACTGCTTGATCGCTACTGTGTGTCGTTTGTGGCTGGTGGCACAGTCTCAGTGCAGCACATTAAAATAGTTTGTTGCATTTCCAGCACCTACTGGAAAATTATGGTTTTTGATGTTTCTGTGAGGATTTCAAATTTTTGGACATAAAAATTCTTACTGCCCTACATAAGAAAAGATTCTGGCAAGTTGGAGAACTGTATAACCATTTCATTCACCCTGATGAATCACTGTGAAAGTGATCAGAGGACTGACTACCTTATGTAAGCATCTGTCTTCTGGCTTTCGGAAATGATTGAAATTCACTGTAATATACTCATGAGTATCCCATTCTTCTCTAGTAATCCCAGCAGGCAAAGTCCAGTAGAAGAGAACAGCTAATACAGTATCTGTGATAAGGAGTTACAAATGTCAGCATAGTCTCCTTCTAAGTTATCACATTCCCAGAGGATGCCAGAGGTTTGTATATTACTCATTACAGTTTCAACATTTATTCTCTGATGAGACCTACTTGAGGATAATCTACGTTACGTGTTTGGTGTAGAATCCTGCAATGCAATATCAGTGTAGAATTGTATTTTGATACTCTCTTGGTAGAAGAAAATTAGAGGCTTTTACTTTCTTTTGAAATAGCCTCTACGCTACTTATATCTGTAGTTTTTTTCCATTTCTTTTTAAAAGTTGACCTTGTATGCTGGGGCTTTGACCTTATTCTGCCTATGCATATGAACTGCAGCATTAGTATAGTATTAAAAAAAAACAGGTTGCATTTTTTTTATAAATATGTATGTATGTTTGTAAAATACAGAAATGTCTATTTTCTATTCTGGTACTAGGGACTAGGCAAGTAGCTAATGCAGCTACAATTGCTGCAGAGTTTTGGCAACCATGTTCTAGAATTAGTTTTTTCATTTTGTGCTTTTTACATTTTAATGCAAAAAATTAATTTAATTAGCATAATTTAATTTTTAGGATCATACTTGTTCGTTACAAGACCAGTTACTACACTTCTCTTACCCTCCAAAACAGGATGTCTGGGTTCAAACTGGCTGCTGAGCTGTGGCTAAGCACTCTTGGGGATGGAGTGCTGGTTAGTGTCAGCCAAAACTTTGCACAAGGTCATGCTGATAATCTAGAGCTATAGATATTCATTTGTGAGAAAGTGGACACGTGCCATCACAGCCCTACTATAGATAGTACTTTACTATCCACTCAGAAAGCTTTTATTATATTCTAGTCATGAACATCATTTAAAAAAAAAAAAAGAAAAAAAAACAAACCCACCAAAAAACTGTGTCACAGTGACTTGCCAAGATGTCCGTGTACGTACATATTTCCGTATGGAAAATGAAGTTTTATATGATGACTGAATATAGATATATTTAAAAGATAAAGTAGACTTTTAAGTGACTTTGCATTCACAAATATGTATTTTTGCACACACTTAAAAAAATTACTTATATGCATCAGGATTGTGATTCTGTGCAGACTACTATTTGTAGGTTCATTCATTTCAGATCTCAGCTTAAAAAAAAGTAAAGACAGGAACAAAAAAGCAAAACAAAGTAATAATGTTATTTGGTAGGTATGTATGTTTTTAACTAGATTTAATTTGGCTCTCTGACTCTCTGAAAGCGTTAAAAAGTTGTTGTTTGTTTTTTTTTTTCTAGGTGAAATCGTTCTAGTATAAATATCACTATAGCTACTCTAATCACAGTGCTCTACAGAATCGGGGATATTTTCCTCTTCCCAATATGTGACTTTTAAGCAAAATCTCATGGGAAGAATTCTGCCCACAGCATTTCTAACTATCCACTTGGAACTGCTTTTTGTAGGAATATTACCAGTGGAACTGTGAACTCAATTTCTCATTTCAGCTTAGGTATAAAAGCACACTAGAAAAATTATCCTAATTTTACATTTATATAACTGAAAGTAGAATATGTCCCATGATACTTTTACCATATATCCCTGCAAAGTGGCAATTGAAATATTCCCTCACTTAACACTAAACTGAAATCCCTACACCTTCCTTGAGTAGGAACTTAACTCTTATTGAGAAATATGTTAGCTCAGGACAGCTACTGGTATGGCAAATTGCCAGGAGCTGCCCCTGAACAGAGTGTGACTAGTTATCAGTGGTATTGCATGAACCTCAGGAAATTATGACAATGTAAAGTTCTGAGAGGTTCTTGTTCACTTCTTGAGGCAAGACTGGAATTTCCCATTGCAGTAGGCTAATAAAAATGCATTAGGGTTAATGATACAAGCTCTGGAAAGGCTTTGTTAACCTCTTGATCCTGGGTATCCTCATTAAAATGTGCTAATGCAGATCTGAAACCTCTGAAATGGCTAATAGTAGTGAAAGAGAGTACAACTGCTAATATCACAATTTGATGCAAGCTTAAATTGTAAAGAAGTACTGAATCACTTTTGAAGTGCAAAAAAAAACCCACCTAAATATCATTCTTTCACAGGAAGGTGAGAAGACTTTCAGATTGAAATAAAGGCATTTTTATAGGTAAAGCAAAAACTGCACACACAAGCAAAGCAAAATAAGCAATTAAATCACTATTCCCCATTGGCAGGCAGAGGTTTAGCAACTTCCTTGAAAGCAGGGCTTTATTATGTGTAGTGGTTACTTGGGAAGACAAATGCCATAACCCCAAACATCTTCTCTTTGCTCTTCTTTCCCTAAGCTTTTATTGCTGAGCATGGTGTCATATGGTATGGAATAACCCTATGGTCAATTTGCTCAGTTGTCTTGGCTGTGTCTCGTGGTTTCTTGCTTACCTCCATCTTACTTGCTGTCAGAGAAGGGAAGAGAGAAAGACTCGATACTGTGAAAGCTCTGCTCAGCAACAGCCAGAAGATTGTGTGTTATCAACACTATTTTAGTCACATATATGAAGCACAGTACCACGCAGGGTGCTGCGAGGAAAATTAATTCCATCCCAGCCAGATCATAGAATCATAGAATTGTTAGGGTTGGAAAGGACCTTAATATTTAATACCTTATATTTGCAAAGCTGTTTCCTACAAGTTAGGTGAGCTACCAATTCCCTTGTAGTTTTTCTTCAAATTATTAAGTATAAATTATAGGTTCATGATGTTAATAAATGTTCACATCCTCAACGCAGTAAAATAAATGCATTAAATTCACTGTTATTCCTGGTGTCATGAGGCAGTACAGACCATTAGATAGAAACTTGTGAACTGTCTCAGAACATCACATGGGATGAATGGCAAAGCCATTGGAAGTCTTAACATTGACCTAATAATCAGCTGGAACATCACTTATTTAAAAGTTCACATGGACTCAGGAAAAATATTTCATAGCTGCATATACCTACCCATAGGAGAAAAGGGATGTAGTAAACCTATTTTTCTTTTTTTCCTTTTTTTTTTCATTTACATTAACTCATGGTGTATTTTTTCTGATTTATTTGGTGCTAGCCGTTGCTGTGGTATCATAGAATCATAGAATAGTTAGGGTTGGAAAGGACCTTAAGATCATCTAGTTCCAACCCCCTGTCATGGGCAGGGACACCTCACACTAAACCATCTCACCTAAGATTCTGTCCAACCTGGCCTTGAACACCGCCAGGGGTGGAGCATTCACAACTTCCCTGGGCAACCCATTGCAGTATGCTGAATAACATCTGTAAATTGTTATTTCTGAAGTTACAATAAATGCCAAATTCTATCAAACTTTTTGACAGAATCTTTTATGACAGAATCCTTTATAACAGAATTCCTGAAAGTTTCTGTATAACCTACAGTCAGAGAATATGTTACAGTCATGCAGAATTATGACAAAAGCTAAAAACATTATACATACTCTTCTGGATAGCTAGCACGATGGTATCTTAATATGTCAGGATGCTGTACACAATCCTAGATGAAACTAAATATATAAGGCAGCATGATACTTTGTAATATATGTGAATATTTGATCTAGTAGAGATGGAACAATTTATTTACCTTCAGATGTTTCCTATTTTAGCCCCTGAGCATTAAAGGAGCCTAGGGAGCCCTTTGGGAAGAATAAGTTGATTATTGTTGTTTGTCATTGCAAACAGAAGCTTCTAATTCTGAACTTTAAAGATAAATTGCATTTAGGACACACTCCGACAAGCAATTCCAGTTTAACTGAAACACTTCTTAAATTGTTTGTTTGTTTGTTTGTTTGTTTTTTTAAAGGAAACCATTTTGACAGAAGAGAATTAAGAAGTAGTTGCACATATGGTTCTCTCAGATGTGAGAAACTTCTTACCTCCAACAGAAAGGAGTAGGGAGAAGCAGCTAGTAAAAACAGGGGAGAATAACCTTTTAGCTTAGAACAGCATGCTTAATTATCATCCAGTGGTAGGCATTTCAAAGTGCATTTAGATCATAGATTAACTAGGTTGGAAAAGACCTTTAAGATCAGCAAGTCCAACCATTACCCCAGGACTGCCAAGACCACCACTAAATTATATCACTGAAGGCCTCATCTACACAGGTTTTGAATACTTCCACTGACTGATTCCAGCACTTCGCTGGCCAACCTGACCACCCTTTTGGTGAAGAAATTTTTTTCTAATATCCAATTTAAACCTCCCCTGGTGCAACTTGAGGCTGTTACCTCTTGTCCTATCACTTGTTACTTGGGAGAAGAGACTGACTCCCACCTCACTACAACCTCCTTTCAGGTAGTTGTAGAGAGTGATAAGGCAACCCCTGAGCTTTCTCCAGACTAAACAATCCCACTTCCCCCAGCTGTTCCTCACAAGATTTATTCTCTAAATGCTTCACCAGCTTTGTTGCCCATTTCTGGACCTGCTCCAGCACCTCAATGTCTGTCTTGTAGTGAGGGGCCCAGAACTGAACACAGTATTTGAGGTGTGGCCTCATCAGTGCCAGGTACCGGGGGATGATCACTGCCTTAGCCCTGCTGGCTGTGCTACTGCTGATACAGGCCAGGATGCCATTGGTCTTCTTGGCTGCCTGGGCACAAGCTGGCTCATGTTCAGCTCTGTCTATCAGCAGCCCCAGGTCCTTTTCCACTGAACAACTTTCCAGCCACTCTTCCCCAAGCCTGTGGCACTGGATGGAGTGGTTGGTGCCCAAGTGCAGGACCCCAGCAATTTGCCTTGTTGATCCTCATATCATTGACCTGAGCCCATTGATCCAGCCTGTCCAGATCCCTCTGCAGAGCCTTCCTATCCTTCAGCAGGTCAACACTCCCAGACAACTTGGTGATGTCTGCAGATTTATTGAGGGTGCACTCAATCCCCTCATCCAGATCACCAGTAAAGATATTAAACAAGACTGGCCCTAACACTGGGCCCTGAGGGACACCGCTAGTGACTAGTCACCAACTAGATGTGATACCGTTTACCACCAGTCTTAGGGCTCTGCCATCTAGCCAGTTTCCTACCCAGCAAAGAGTCTACCTGTCCAGGTCATAGGCAGCCAATGTGTCCAGGAGAATGCTGTGGGAGACAATGTCAAATGCTTTAATTAAGTCCAAATAGACAATGTTCACAGCCTTTCCCTCATCAACCAGGCAGGTCACCTTATCGTAGAAGGAGATCAAGTTGGTTTAGCAGGATCTGCCCTTCATCAACCCATGCTGACTGGGCCATTCCGTCAATTTCCTGCATATGCTTTATGATCTCACTTAAAATCTGCTCCATGACCTTCCCCAGCACTGAGGTCAGGCTGACAGGCTGGTAGTTTCCAGGGTCTTCCTTCCTGCCCTTTTTGTAGGGAGGTGTCACTTTGGCCAACCTCCAATCCTCTGGGACTTGACCACTAGACCAGGAATGCTGATACATGATGCAGAGTGGCTTAGAAAGCTCTTCTGCCAGCTCTCTGCCAGCTCTCTTGGGTGTAACCCATCCAGCCTCATAGACTTGTATATGTTTAAGTGGAGCAGGAGGTTGCTAAGCCTTTCTTCTTGAATTATGGGGACTTCAATCAGCTCCTCATCTCTGCCATCCAACTCAGGGAACTGAGTACCCTGAGGATGGTTGGTGTGACTACTAAAAACTGAGGCAAAGGCAGCATTAGGTACCTCAGCCTTTTCCTTATCCTCAGTCACTAGGCTTCCCCTAGTATCTGCTAGAGGATGTAGGTTCTCCTTGGCCCTCCTTTTATTGTTAATATAGTTGAGAAGGTACTTTTCTCTTTTTTGGCAGTGCCCTGATTTAACTCCATCTGTGCCTTTGCCTTTCTAACTTTCTCTCTACATAACTTAACAACAACCTTGTACTTTTCATGGAGTGACTGTCCCTTCCTCCACAGGTGATAAACTCCTTTTTTTTTCCTGAGTTCAAGCAATATCTCCCTGTTCAGCCAGGATGGTCTCTTCCCTGATGGTTTGATTTTTGGCACATAAGGACCTCTTGCTCCTGCACCTTAAGGGTTTCATTCTTGAGGAATGTCCAGCTTCCCTGGACTTCTTTTTCTTCCAGTAATGTTTCCTAAGGAATTCTGCCAACCAGTGTCCTAAACAGGCCAAAGTCAGCACTCTGGAAGTCTAAGATCGAGGTTTTGTTGGCTTTTTTTTCTAATTTTTCCAAAGATTGAAAATTCAGTCATTTCATGATCATTTTGCCCAACATGGCCTCAACCATGACATCACCCACCAGTCCTCCTCTCTCTTTGAACAGCAAATCTAGCCAGGCAACTCCCCTAAGTCGGCTCACTAACCATCTGAGTTAGGAAGTTATTTTCCACACTCTCCAAGAACCTGCTGGATTGTTTCTTCTCTGCTGTGTTGTACTTCCAGCAGACATCTGGTAGGTTGAATTCCCCTAAGAGAACAAGGTCAAATGATTGTGTAATTTCTCCCAGTTGTTTGAAGAACACTTCATCTGTAGGTTCATCCTGGCTAGGTGGTCTGTAACAGACTCCTACCAAGATATCTGCTTGGTTGGCCTTCCTCCCGATCTTCACTGAGTTCAAGGCAGTTGATGCACTCCCTGACATACAATGCAACTCCACCACTACTTTTTCCTTGCCTATGCCTTCTGCAAAGCTTGTAGCCATCAATTGCAGCCCTACAGTCATGTGAGTCGTTCCACCATGTTTCTGTAATGGCAATTATAGCATGATTTCCCTGCTGCACAACAGCTTCCAGCTCTTCCTGTTTGTTGCCCATGCTGCAGGCACTGGCATAAATGCATTTAAGTTGTCCTGTGGATCTGGACTCCAACAGTGGCAAGCTACCTCATGGCTCATGTCTAGCGAGCCTGGCGTTATCCTCTTCCCCTTTCTATAAGCCCTGTTTTCTCCTGGGCTAGAATACTTTTCCCACTTTGAGACAGGTGTACCCCATATGCTGCCAGCAGGCCTTGTGCTCTATAGACCAACCCGTGGTCAAAGCTCCCAGAATTCTGGGATTATTTATTAAAATAAACATAGAAACTGGTCTTCTGAAGAAAAAGGAAAGGGAATAAGGGACTGGATTTTAACTGGGTACTTTGCTAAATGTCCGCTCTTTTGTTTGTTTATTGGTATAGTTTGAGAAATTTGAAAGTTTTGCAATTTGCTTAACGTCTGTGTACAGATGACTACAGTGCCTGCTTTTGCAAGTCAATCCAGATTTTGAGTCATCTAACTGTAAAAGTAATAACACAGTTATGCTTCTTGGAGGAGGGATGTGAAAAGAGCTCTTTTTTTGCATGTGTCTAAATAGCATATTATGAACAGCAAATGTTCAGCAAATGACAGGACTGATAGAGTAAATGGACATCTATATTGAAATTGTAGTAAAGAAAAAAGACGGGCTGTTTTCCTTCAGGCTGTAATTATTACATATGAGAGGTTTGTCTATTAAACCAATAACTTAGAGGAAGTCTCAAATGAGGATTCATAAAAAGACGTTCTGTTTACGTTGACACTACCTAAAAAGAACAAGGGGAAAAGGCTAATGGAACAGATAATATTAAGCAAATGCTGAATGTTGGCTTTTTACATTTGATTTCCCTCATAAATGCCTCAGTTAAGTGTTTTAGCTCTACTTTTTCATTAGTTTAATCTAAGGTAATGAATATTGCTTGCAAAACTTCTCCTCTGTTGCCTTGACCACAGAATGAGAAAATCAGAATGTGCGTGACAGACACAAGGAAGTTTGTTGCTTCCCAGCACATTACTTGCTAGGTATTTTTATTCAAGCAAAGGCTACAAACCTTACAGGAGGAGTAAAAATATAGCACTAGAAGTGTAGTGTTTGATATCTTGTATCTAAATTCTTAAAAAAGCTTCAAAGAGGAGCATTCACTGCTTACCTACCTAGATGTGAGTTAATGTGAGTGCTTCTGACTGTTGAAATACTAACTGTGTATATGACAGCTGATAGTGCAGTTTGTATTTGGCTGTTAATTCAGTTGTCTGGACTTGATCATTAAATCTGTCTGTATTGTTGCTCTTCCTAAAGTTAGGGAAGTGGGTATGGAATAAGTCAGTTGTAGCAACTCTAGGTTCTTCTTGCTGTGGTGGGCCGTGGAGGTAGGCACGTCCTTGCTATTATCATGGTTAATGGCTTTCCTTTTAGCTTGACTCAGTGAAACAGAACATCTACAAAGAATGGATGGGTTTGTTTTTTGTTTTTTTTTCATGGGTTATGCCCATGAGCTTACTCACACCGTTGTAATTTCTGGAGGAGAAATAATATTTTAATTATTATTTTTCATCTCCTGCTCTTCAAAACTTTTTGGTTGGTTTCAGGGAGAGATCTTAATGAATTTGCAAATTCTTTGGGTTTTTACTGATAAAGGGGAACAAGACAGAACTTTGCTATTTTGTTTCCACACTATTTTTGCTTTATTATTATTCTATTGTCAGCCTTTGTTATTCTTTACAACTCTTTTGAGCAAAAAAATGGCAGTAGGATAAAAATGTGACTGATGAGACTAACAAAGCTGCTTATGGAAACAAAGAGAAAGGTATAAGAGAACAATACTGTGTTGAGATCTCAGTCTTGTAGGTATTTACATATGTGATCAAGATCCTAGAGTACAGCTCATATACTTCAGCTGAACCCTTTGCTAAAATAAGGTCTTGATCCGCATGTGCATGTATTTGAAAAGTAGTTTTCAAAATTAAAATAAATAAAAAAAATTAAAAAGCCCCCTTTTTGGAAAACATGGCTTTGATTTTTCAGTTCAACAGTAGAAACATTTCTCATTAAATATACTTGATTTTCAAGTTTGATGCATAAAATGTGACTTACAAAATAGTGTTAGTCTGACATACAAAATGAGATCTACTTTATAAATGTGGTTCTGTACTTTTTTGTTATTATGTTTGGTAAATGCTACTATGCTTCTGTGATTTATAGTTCGTTATCTACTGAAATAAAACATATAGGATTTCTTCAGAAAAAATATGAAAATACACATTTTGATTCTTCAGGTTAAAATACTCAAAGATTTCCTCATATTTTTCATAATTATAATTTTAAAACTTATTTACGTTTTTCCACCTTGTTTCTCACGTTTATGAGTGTTTAGATTGATTACTTTTATCCTTATTCTTATTTGATTGAATAACCCCTCTACTTTTATTAAAATGTAATATTTGCAGATCAGTGGGAACAGTTCAATTAAAGTGGCCAGCCACTAGAAAACATTCAAAGATCAGAAGAAAAGCTATCCTGGGAAAAAATAGCAACAGGAATTTATTTGCCTTATTGATATAATTTACTGATTTCAGGTTTGTTTTTTTTTTTTTTTAAATTTGAACATAAAGTAAAATTCATAATAAAAGTCATTTAATTGAGAAATAGAAATTAAATTAAAGTTGCAAAATTATGTCACAAAAAAGGTCAATGTAATAAAGTTGTATTATGCCAAACCATTAAAAACTTGCTTTTCAGGCAGATAAATAAAGACAATTCTCACCACAATCAGTGAAGAGCAGTGGGTGATTAGTCCCTTTAAATGTAACTGCTGTAGGCTAGACCAGACCCCTGTTAATTATTAGGATGAGAGAACAGAAAAGAAATAATATTCAGAGCTGGAAAAACAAATATTTACTTCAGAGGGCTGTACCACTCACCTGTGTATCCCATCTACAGAGGGCTAAACTGAAGAAAACCTGGCAGTGAATATCTTCTGTGTATATATTGTATTTTACACATTAAAAAAAATAATTTTGAAACACAGCCTGAAGGATTATATTTTAGGGAATTTTCCTTATGGAGCTGGGTTAGTTTGAATTTTCAAGGTGCAAATGTAAAAATTGCCTCTTTTTGTTAGTTGAAGAAGCAATTCAGTATGCTGGAGCTGTTCATTGGGAAGGAAAAAGAGGCAAGTGCAGACTTCTGGCCAGAGCCCAGTTGCCTGTTAGAGTTCCAGAGCTTGTCCTGATTCACTTCTATTTGCTCTTCCCTCCTTGTTCATTCACATCCTTACCACTGAATCACGGAATAAGAAATTGTGAAATCTTTGGCTCAGTGGATTTTGGTATAGTTTTAGGTCTGTAGGCATTCCATGACTGAACGCAGTTGACAGTATTTTTAATTACGTGTTTCCTTAGAGTTTTGTCCTAATGTATTTAGTCATAGGTGGCAAAGTTTTGAATCTAGAAACACTGAATTGAAACACTACAATGGACTTTATTGACAGTTTTTCCAAAATGCTAGAACTATAAAAGAATGAATATGTATTTCTACATACATTTCCTAATGTATTTATAAACAAGTTTCACAAAATAAATATTTTAAATCTATTTCATAAACTAAATTCTGATCCATTGCTGAATAAATACAGTAGATCAATTTTTGTGGTGCAAACTTATTTGATTCTCATTTCTATATAATAGTAGTCTGTTGTTGTTAATGAAATGGTGATAGATGGATCCATGGAATTTTGGATATGTCTCAATCCAAAAAATAATTCCTTGGAATTATTACAAAATCTTGAAACTGACCACATGTTCTGAAGAAGCAAGTACATGGGTTTGGTCTCATAAAATACTGAAGGAAAAGAAATATTTTCTTAACTTTCTGGTTACTAATGAAATAAATGTATAAATCTATAGAAAATATTAGGGAAATATTACATAACTAAGGTAAGATGGAAGGTAGGTGAAGGAAGTCTGAATGGCCAGTGTTTTGAGCCCTAGCTCTAACAGGTTTCTGAAGTCTGGTCATATTTTCTTCTATTGTTGTACTGTTGGACTCTGTCTCAAGTTTAAAAGTGGCTAAGTACCTTTGGTATAAGGGAGACGAAATTACTGCAATATTGCTTGCGCTTCCTCCAAACAAAATACATTTACAGTTGCTTTATACTCACTCCACTTTAAAGGTCTGATTCATGGGTGTGTCTGTGACACTTGCTACCTGTGTTTATCTATCCCTTTGTCACTCCTGAGCAGCAGTTACTGGATCAGTGCAAGATGAAGTCCAAATATTAAAGAATTGGTGCTCTGTAACCTTCTATACCAGGCTGTAAACTGAACCTATTAGCAGCTGCCTCGTAAACACACTTTCTTTTCCTGGTGTGGGAAGAGATATCTGTGAGGGGGCGGTAAGATGGACAGCTGAAGCAAAGATCAGTGCTAGCTATTTCCAGAGAAACTACTCTTTGCCTTGCATCAGAAGCCTTCAGTTCAAACCCATATCTAGTTGTTACCTTTTAGCTTGGCCAATTGATTTTAAGAAAATTTATATATCATATACGCATAATAAAATGCACACAGAAAGTCTGAAAGAAAGTATAAAGTCAACAAGTTTGTGGCAGAACAGATCTCTCTGTTTACCCCTTTGTTATGTACTTAGTGCCCAGTGCAGGGAATCACCTTTTATCTTCCACATCAGTTTAGTTCCCATGTAAAATGGCTAATATGTAGCTCACAGTAACTTCCATAGCACTTTGAATTTTACTGTCAAATTTAGTTAGAGCATGTCAGCCCATCCTGATCTGATGAATTCATGTTTGACTTGAAAACAGTTTTGTAGGTTTGAGTTTAGGTTTGTGCTATTAAGTCAAAGCCTGCTGCATTTTAGTCTGGTCCAGACTTTGAATGTCTATATACAAACAGAACTCTAAAACATCAGAAGTGTCAAAGTCTTTAGACTTTTGTTTGCTTGTTTGTGTTGTTGTTGTTTGGTTGCTTTTTGGTTTTGTTTGTTTTGTTGTTTTTTTTTTTTTCCTGAGTGAGTGGGACAGCTGTAAGAAATTCTAAGCTCTCTTGGAAGGCTCTGGAGGTCCTCTGAGCAGTTCAAAGGATCCCTTGGGTAGTGAAAGAAACTACCCTGTTAGAAGCTTCAGGATGTTTAATTAGTACTCCTTTCTTTGTTCGTGGTTTGCAACAAAGACTCTTTGCCAGCTTTGGGTTAAACCATTAATAAAGAGGGTGTGTTAATTAAACAACTTGCTTATTTCTAATTGGCAACAGTACCCTAGCTCTCCTGAGACATAGAACTAAGCACAGCAATGTCTGCTAAGAGAATTTATAAGAGATGTCATAGAAAATATTGAAGCATTCAGGGGAAGTAGCAAGAATGAAAATCTTGTGTGCTGAATGCTTCACAAGAGGCAAAACGTGAAAACTTGTGGATATTAATATTTTCAGGAGTCTTTTTATTTTCTTCCACAGCATGCAATTTGCACAACTAGATTTACAATTAAAATCCATTACTGGAAATTGGCCAGATGGTTTGAAATTTTCAGGTTTTACTGCAGCATGTAGAAACAATATTCAGCTCTCCTGCTCTTCTCTTTGTTGTGCTATGGTGTTTTTTTTTGGTGTTTGTTGTTTTTTTTTCCAAATCTTTATCTGTTCGTGATGTCATTGATTGAGAGAAAAGGAGACCAGCACATGTATGAAAACAGCTTCTGAGACAGAATGCAGTGATTTTACAGACCAAAGTGGCAGCATTATCTTTTGAGCCAGTATTTTTTGTTGACATTCACTAATTTATTAATGGGGAGTCCTACTGATAATCTCCTCAATTTAGGTTATGATAGGAGCATTAGAAGTTGTGTTGACAGACTTCCACAAAATCATTCTATCTGAGTATTCAATGTCAGTATAAAGAGGAATATCATGAGATGCTATCTGGTTTAGTTTACATTTTCTGAAAATAAAAAAAAAAACACAACAAAAGTGGAGTTAACTGGGGTCTGGGAGAAGCACTGTCTATGCTACTACCTTGAATGATAGTTCATCTGAAATGTTTTGTATGCAGTTTATTTTACCTGCAAACTTAAATACTGGTAACTATTTTCTCACATACATAAATACGTTGAAGAGTCATATTTATGAAAGTGTTGAAGAACCACATTTGTACAGCAGTTTGCTCTATACTGAAACATATCGTAGTGAATTAATATAAAACTAAGCCTCATAAGAATGAAGTTTGAATTTTGGCTTATCACTCATTTATAGATGCTAATCTATGTTGTGCATTTGCTATTTAGCTGAGAGAATAACTGATTTTCATATGGATTTGTAAGCATTTGTTTTATGAATTTAAATATTTTGTGTACCTTAATGGAAACATATTGTGTCTTTTTCTTCTTTTGAGTACAGTAAAGTGCTTCTTTATTTTCACTCTTAAAGGTATCATTTATTACTGAGAAGAAACTATCCTCTCTTCTATACAGTTTCCTATATATGTAATCCCATATGTAGGAAGCTCCTTAAGGACAAAACCCCTTAAAATAGCAAACTAGACTGATTATTAATGCGCTAGGTGGTTAGTTTGATAACTCATGTGACACCTTTGTTATATATGTTTCTTACATGATTTTAGTGTAATGCTGTGTCAATATTTTGAATTGATGCCGACCTTTATGTGGTTTAGTTTGCTAATGACTAATATAGGCTTTCGAAGGACTTTTGGAAGTCTAGGCCACAAGCTGCTGAACCACATTGTTTAGCTTTTGGCAATACAGTAGGAACTGTAACATCAGTACTTCCATTTAATTCAGTAGGACTATTTTTATGAGCAGAATGAGAATAATTTAACAAAAATACTTTAAAATTTTTATGATGAGACACAACACATGCTGTATGTTGCTAGAAAATTCACCTCCAGATGAGCACGAGCATTTTGTCTTTCTAAGTAATATTGAGCTTTGCAGTGGAGGTGTGTAACAATTGTTTAGAAATGGCAGGGTATAGAGGATAGTGGCTTGGGAAGTAACATGCTTGGTGTCACACAAGAAATGATTGCATCAAGTGGTTTAAATAGCACTAAGGAAAAAAAAAGAAAGAGTTGTCCAGAAGAATTGTATATCAGTTACAAATTGAAATCTGAACCTGTGTAGAGAAAGTACAAAAGTCGACCCATGAGGTTCATATTATTTTTTTTTTTAAGTTAAAAATACCATGAAGACAGTAACAGAAAACTTTTCTGTTGGTCTAGAAGGTAATCAAGCCAATGTAGGTTTAGAACTTTCTTCCTACAGAAATATTTATCTTTGTTGTGTTTCTCTCTGGGATATATCTGACTTTATTGGTTCAGTATTTACAGAAGTTGTTCATGGACTAGTTCTTTTGCAGTCAGTAAAGAGTTTTGTGATACATCACCTTAGTTCACTAAGAATTAGTAGAGTAATGAAGCTCAAATGTTCAATTTGAGGCCTATACTCTCTTTTTGTTTTGTTTTTGTTTGTTTTGTTTTGTTTTTTTTTTAATGAGGTCTGAGAGATATGAAAGATTCTGGGAAATAAAATAGTCAAATGGGCATAGATTTGAAATACAGAGATTAAGAAAAGAGGGTACTCTTTGTTCTGTCAGCTGCAGGGTTTGTTTTTTTTATAATGCTTTTTTTATTAAACATCCAAGGTGTATCAGATTGGTCAAGATTGTGCTTATCCATTCCCATGTTTTTAAGAATCCGTATTTTTAAGAATTAATTATGAAAAAACACTGCTGGATTTTGTCTCACCTGCAGATTCCCAGTGTTGTCAGAAATGTCAAGAACTTTATCTCAAGTTCTTTGGAGTATACAGAAGCATTTTTTAAAATGTAAGAAATTGCCTGCTCTTCCTTTTAGTAATCCCAATACTTAAATGATCTTGTGAGAAATGGATCAAGTAACATTTAGAGAGTTTTTTGTACCTAGGCTTTGGGATAATGGTGTTTGATTATACTAAAATATTTATATTAGGTTATATTTGTATTTTTCTTATCCTTTCCTGAAAGGAGACCCCAGCAAAGCTCGAGTAGGTGATGATCTGGTTAGGAAAGAACTGTTAAAAAAAAAAAAGCTTGAAAATGAGGAGTAGAATTTATAACAATGTGCACATAATAGTGTCCCTGTTCAGAACAGGATTTCTAAATGACTTTAACATTATTTATTTAGTTCCTATGTTTGACTGAGGGAAACTTGGAAAAAAAAAAGAAAAGATAAATCTTTTACTTACCTAGGACTGTTTCCTTCTTAGTAAGAAACTTGAAATTGATTTTAACTTGTCACATTTCTTCTCTGAAGTAATATAAAATCTTTGTCTAATAAATGTATACAGAGGCTTTGTGGCCCATCAGGGTACCATGACATTCCAGTATATTGATTCTGCAGTGTTAAAGGATGACATATTTGGTGTTAACAGGCCATCAGAGTATTGGGAGTTGAACTGTACACAGTAAGAATCACTGACTTTCGTGTAACATGACAGGCTTTCTAAAGCAGTGAAGTAACTACAGTAATAAAATATTCTTCATGTGTAACCTTCAAAGATTAATAAGATTTTTGTATAGTTGTGCAGAAATTAAATTCATAAAATCAGAAAAATCTTAGAAAAAAAATAAGGAACTAAAAAATAATAATGACCTGTAACAACCAATACCATTTTGCAGTTTGTCCTCTGTAAAAATTCTTAACATCCAGAATTTCACTCTTGAAAAGTTTGCGTTTCTTTTTCCTTTCTGCAAGGTATAATCTGTATCCTAGGTAAAGACCTTAACTTTTGTCAGTGTAGTCCATTTCAGTCAGCCAAAAGAGTATGTATACTAGAGAAGGTTAAAAATTATTATAGTCTATTTTATTGTCCTTCAAGTGAAGTGTTCTGTTTAGTTTTATTGACCTGGAGTGGTTTCTTTGGAAATAACATTTGGTTGTTATTTGATTGTATTGGGTTGATACAATTATTGTGCAGAAAAAAATATCTAAGTCAAAAAAAGTGAGCTAATTCTAGCTGCCATTGGATACTAATTGTGGGTTTACCAGCTTTATGGATTTAAAAGAGTCTATAAAACTCAACTTCCAGATTTTTGCATGTTCTTCATGTATTGCATGCTTCAGTACTGGTTGTTCTGCAATGGCGTATAGAAAGCATTTTATATGTTTGCTATGTTTTCTAACAACATAAGTATTTTGCTTAAGCAGATTTTCTAGGAAGTGACAGCTCTGAAAAATTGCACACAGTGGTTGCTGGAAGCATTTCAGTACCAGGCAGTCTAAATAGAGCAGAAGGGAGAAAATGAAATATCACCATATTTTAAAGATGACAGTTTTGCCAGAGATTCCTGTTCACACTTCAGCTTAAAACAAATTGAGTAAATCAAGTATATCTAAAATGTCTGCACTCATTGAAGATGCACCACCTTTTTTGTTTTTTGTTTTTGGTTGTTTTTCTTCTTTCCCCTCCTTAAAAGCACAAGGGCAAACACTGACTTAGTAAATGTAAAACACACTGTGAGGAGCATAATTCTTCTGGTTTAATTATCTCTCCATAGTTTTGAATCATAACAGGCTTTCGTGAAACCCAGTTATATTGTGAGAACCTAAGTAAAATCTGGAATGATGAAACTGAAATAAAATATGTTCTTCGGGATTATGTTGGTGCTCAGAAATGAGAACATTTTTTAATTCAGATTAATTTCAGTAACACATATTATATATTAGGAATAAAATCAGGATTTTTTTTTTTTTTGGTCAGATCAGGATTTATAAACATTTCTTGATACTTTGCTTTAAAAGAAATAATGAGATAGCTGTGCCAGATTTTTTACGTGTTATCCATCTCTTTAATAGGGTCATAGTAACTCCTTGCCACGTACATGGCTGAAGCCCTCTAATTAAGCCATTTTTAGAATATATTTTGTAACCATGTTTCACCTCTGATTGTGTGTCTTTGCTCCAAGACCTGGTCACTCTTACAAAGAATGCAGTTTTCTCCTCCTTCATATCAACAGACATAAAAAGTAGCAAGGAAATTTGAGATAAGGCTTATTTCAGAGGCTGCACTCTCTCCCAGTTCCATAGGTTCCTGCTGCACTTCTTGCGTCAAGACTGAGAAAAGTGACCTGGCCTGTTTGTTTTAATCTTGAATGATAACAAACATCCAGAAAGACATTTTTTATAAAGACTGACCTTAAAAGAAGGCGATGGGGGCAAGGAGTTTATTGAAAATGACTCTTCCTACTTGAGCAGATATAATTGCTCATGATGAAATTCCTGTTCATCCCAGTAGCTGTGTAGTGTATGTTCAGTGTATACTTCTCTTCTGCTCCATTTTGATGTGGCACCAGACTTGATGCTATTGTGGATTCCTTTAACGCAAAAGAGAGATAATATGCAGAAACACTTTCTTGGTGTTAAGAGTAGTGCCCACTATCCACAAAGAAAGTTATGCTGGTGTGGTACCCACAGTCTGTGCAGATACTGACAAGGAGACACCAGGGTTCTTCTTACTGCCCTTTTCCTTTTGCT
Source organism: Pezoporus wallicus (assembly GCF_028554395.1). NCBI lineage: Eukaryota > Metazoa > Chordata > Aves > Psittaciformes > Psittacidae > Pezoporus > Pezoporus wallicus. Next base: position 130,592 of record NW_026640026.1, read on the forward strand.
TCTGTAACTTACCTTGGTAGAGAAAGTCTTTTCACACTCTAAGCACACACTGCATACTAGATTTAATTCAATACAAAAGAAGTGGAGACACACTTAAGACAGATTTTGAGTCCTAAAATAAGCATTTCGCTATTTCACTGAAAAAGGTGCTTTTTTTTTTTGATGATGAAAAAGGAGAAAAAAAGCCTCTCAACCCCAAACCTTAAACCAAAATAATATATAGTATTAATTCATATTCCCATGTACCACTTCTGTACATAAACTAATCTGTGTTGAGGATTTTATGAGCAAAAGGATTAGTGGTCACCTAATATTTGTAAGCATGTGAAATATGCTATGTTTGAATTGCCAGAGTACAATCTAATGTGAGGTAATTTAACTGATCTCACAAATATTTCAATGCAACTTTCAATGTAACTTTGTCCTGGGTTCAGCAGTAGCAGTCATTTTTCTCCTTCTTAGTAGCTGGTGCAGTGCTGTGGTTTTGACTTTCGGACTGGGAACAGCACTGATAACACCGATGTTTTTAGTTGTTGCTATGTCATGTTTACTCTGACCAAGGACTTTGCGAGTTTCATGCTCTGCCAGGGAGGATGGGAAGCTGGGAGACAGCAGTGAAAGGACACCTGACCCAAACTAGCCAGAGAGGCTACTGCTACTGTCCTGGGTTCAGCAGTAGCAGTCATTTTTCTCCTTGGAGAGAAGGTTACCCTGAAGGTCTAGATCACTGCTTGGTCAGGCTGGGCATCGGTCGGCAGGTGGTGAGCAACTGTATTCTCTTCCCTTGTTATTTCCCTTATCATTATTATTATTGGTGGTAGCAATAGTGATTTGTGTTATACCTTAGTTACTAAACTGTTCTTATCTCAACCCGAGGGAGCTACATTTTTTCAATTCTCCTCCCCATCCCTCCAGGAGCAGGGTTGGGGGGAATGGGAGGAGTGAGACAGAGGCTGCATGGTCTGATTTACAGCTGGACTTAAACCACAACAAACTTTCATTGCAGTCCATTGTTCAGCTACTTTCAGGTGTGTACTGTTAATACAGCAGCCTGATTTCGACACATAACTTAATTGCACATATATAACTACTGTCAAATCTAGCTTAATTTTGGTCATTTTGGGTTTAATGTAAAAGGATGCCCAAGAAATTAAAGGTCACTTAATTAACTGCTTATTTTTCTTTCAATTTTGTTCTGTATTCTGCATCATGTATTAAAGATAAAAACAACTTTCTCTGTTTCCATTAACAAAAGTGAATAGAGAAGAAAAAGCAATTACTTGTAGAATGTAAAATCCTTTTGATAATTTACCAGACTTTAATTAAAATAATCTACCACGCTGTCCTCATAAGACAGACTATGACAAAAGCTCTTACTTGTTATGAAACACAATATTAGTCATTGATAAAAGACTTAAAAAGTTGCAACTTATTTTGAAGCATGGAATTTATATTTCCTTTGAAAGGCAACACATACATATAAAAACCCCTCTGGTTTCAAACTTAATTTTAAGAAAGTGAACAATTGACAATGCAAACAGCTTTACACTGTCAGTATATTTTCCATAGTGTTTTGCATACATATAACATAGTATCTAAGGATCACCATATTCTTTATAAACTTATCTTGTCATTATGATGCTTCCATTATGTAACTTAAATGAATATGTAGATGAGAGTAACTGAGAATTTATAAATCTTATAAACCATTTGACTACAACTTGGAGGTACACTGAAGAGGGACTCAGGAAAGCTAATTTCAGTTTTCATCTACTGAGCAACACTCACCTTTAAATAATGTTGTTTTATGAATTTGCATGCTTTCTGTAATCTATTCAAATATTAGATTTAGCTTATGCCTATTTAAAAGATACAGCCTGACTCTGCTCTTGACATTTTTTTTCAAACTGGTGATAGACTGGTAGCAGTGCTTACTTTTGTCTTCTAATATTTTATTTTCTTAGTGGTCTTGATTAATTACTATTTTTCTCCTTTTATTACTACAACATCTCTACAAATCGGGAAGTTGCCCTGATCAGTGAGATTTCTGGGGTGAGAGTGATACGTAATTGTACTTTGGAATTTGATATAAAGGTTGGTGAGTCTGCCCTAGCCATCTCCTGCCTACAGATCCTGTATGAAGCAGTTAAACCCAGACCCCACCTACATCTCTCCCCCTCACTTCGTTCCGTAACTTTTTCTTTTAGTTTACTTTAGCTTTGGCTGTTCTGAGGGGACTCTACCTTTAGAGTCTTACTGTGCCTTTGGCATAATCCACTTTGCTGTCTGACATCTGGAGACCAGGAATAATCCACCCAGGAAAAAACAGTGGGTTTCCTGCTGCTCAGGCAGTCTCTGCTCCTCTATGCAGCATTTTTACCTTTGTTCTCCTCTATAGGTAATCTCTTGTTAGCCCCCCTGAAGCAAGGGCAGGCATGGGATAGTGGGGCAAGAGAAGCCCCTGAAGCCTGTTATACCCCCAAGTATAGAAGGAGGGTCTATATTGAACAGGGATTACTGGCCTCATGTCTCCGAAAGGCTGAAGTGTAAAGAATTCCTATGAAATCTGTTGTGCCCATGAGATGAAAAGTAATAGTTCACATTGCAAAGTAAGCGGTAAATGTATCAGCTTGCTATTTCTGCCACATCATAGCAGTCTGTTTTAAATATACCTATAAAGCTTTTAAATCCATGCATAATACTTCTGTCAAAAGCATTTCTCTGAGGTCCCCTTTGGCTTTGCAGTTGCAAATGGGGTAAGCAACAAATTTAACTGGCATATACCATTCCATGCAGATTGTAAATTAGGCAATGATCTAAAAAGTCTTCTTTAAAATAAAACGGTTATTAATGCCATTAAAAGACAAAGCTGCATTAAAAAAACACATATGTGTCATTCACCTCAGTTTTTCTATACATTGGGCACTGAAGTCTTGCCAATTTTTCTTTCTTTCTTGTTTGGTGAGTGGGGATGATGCCTGGAAAAATTATAAATCAGTGTAATACTGTGACTGAAGTGACAAAGGATCACTGCAAAAAATAGAGATGTTCTGTCCCTAGGCATATTAATTCTAGGTCTTGGAAGAGTACATTTCTTTTTCTGACTCTATGGTTTATTCTGTTCCGCATTGGCCTTCAGTACTTGGTATGGACAGTGATTGTAGAGGAAGGTGACACAGAAATAATTTTCATACATAAGTCTCAGAGGAATGATATATCAAATGCCCTTTCAGAGGATCAAATACACAGGTGTTAATTCTGCGGTGTCTATTTTTTTTTCTTTTTTAATGGAATAAATTACATGATCAGAAAAATTAGGAATGAGAAAAGGGAGAAAGGAGGAGAGAATCAAAGAGAAGTACATTATGGGGTTATGGTCAGTATAGGGGTAAAGGTTTGACAAATGTTAACTGAGATAGACACTAAAGGGATAATTAAAAGAAAACTTTATTGAGCTATATTAACAAAACAAGAGTGAGAGAGAAGCAGGGCAATTATTACATTTAGAGGTGAAAGTTAACATAGCTGTGATACAGAAATGAAAGTAAAACTTTGCCTTGGTCTAAAACAAAGGTGATAATATTGTACATAGGAGGCAAAAGCTGGAAGTACCTGAGATAAAAGCAAAACTTGAATTCTGATACATGTAAGTCAAGGAGGAATGGATAAACATCACCACAGAATTGTGGGTGATATAAAACAAAGCATCCCATGTCTTCCTGTCAATGAATCTGTTAGGACAGAAATGGTGCTGTTTTGTCAGAGAATAAAAAGTACAGTATTTGTTTTTAAGTAGGGATGAAGGTGAAAAAAGAAGGGATAAAGGTCTACAAGGGTGACCAATTTTTGTCAAAGTAGAGCAGAATTTATATGAAAAATAAAAAGGTTGCTGACAGAAAGGAAGCAGGAAAATGGGATAAAAACAGAAGTTGAAAATGGCTTTACTGAAAGCAGTTAGTGCAAAGCAATCTGATACCTTCCTTTGAAAAGATAATAAATTTGCTAGATAAAGAAAATTTAGTAATTTCTCTCTTTGGACTTCAGCAAGCAGTTGATACCGTGCCACCTGGGCACCAGAGGAAGATGATAATTACTAGAGGAATTACAAAATATGTAAGAAATTCACTAAAATGAGAGGACAGTTGGTGTTGTCGCAAAGATAAGGGTAAATAGAAGGAAAGTTAATCAAGTCAAGCATGAGTCTTAAGACTGATTTTGCTTTATACTTTGCTTGTGCATAGAGTGCAAATATAGTATTGAAACTTGATCATGAAATAAATATGATAAACATCATGAGTTTGTGTGAGAATTAGACTGTAGCAGACAAAGGACCAGGAAACTCCTTAGACTGTAGCAATTAAAATGAACCTTTACTCCTCAAAATACAATAGCGAGAACAAGACAAGCTGTAAATTTGGTTATGAAATCGTGATATGGAAGCAGTAGAGGATAATTTAATGAATCAGGTAGAGTTACTATGAGCAGCAGTGTGACACAGGCAAACTTGTTTCTGCAAAGTAAAGATGAATCAGGTTGTGTGCTGCTGTGAAAAAAATGGACATATTCATGTGATTTGAGGAGTTATTTATAAGACTTCATCTGAAAATCCTGGTCAACAATTTTGAGGAAGAATTTAGCTGAATTATAAGAATTTCTAATTACATTTTGAGATTCAGAAAGATCTATTTAATAACCATGGAATATAAAGTTAGCTGTGAAAGAGCTGACTAATTCAAACTTAAGTACTTCACAGGAATTCTTTAGGAGTTGACTTATGCAGACATAAGGCTCTTGAGAGACATGCTGTGTCAGGCTGAAATTGGATGGCTCAAGCTGTTACTATCCTCAAGGCATGAATACTTGAACCTCCTTTGAATCACTTTTTGAACCACTGCCTGTTATACTGCGGTAATTCTGGAATTCTTTTACTTTAGTACACCCAGCTGAAGATTGCAGTAGTACATGAACTCATTCATGGGCATACCTTATAACCCTGCCCTGAAGGCTTTATGCCGTTCATGTATGCTACATGTACCTCAGAGCCTTGAGAAAGTAAATATTGAGAGGAGATTTGATTGCTCTTCATAAAAATATTTTGAGTAAATGCCAGCAAAAAAAGTATTAATGAATAATGTTGATATAATAGCAATTAATATACCACTGTATTTTCAGTCTAGAAATTACAGAAAATGTTTCAACCTTCTGGAGATATGAGGTGATGTAAAAATATCTTGCTAGTTTTGAAATGGAATTTCATCAGTTTAGAAAAAGAAATTATAGTTATTTTCTTTCCAGTATGTTCCTGTACTTCTAAGAAAAGGAAGAAAGTAAAGTAAAAAAATAAACATGGGACAGACTTTTCACACCTTGGTTTCTTAATGATGGATGAAATTATTACTAGAATTATCTACACCAAGCTCAAGTTACGTTCTGTAAGCTGTTTAAAGAGCAGCATAAAACTCGCCATGTGAGATTTGAAGCATCAGAGGCATCTAAGGATATCAGTACTTGTTGTACTGTTTTTGTGAGCCTTTTTTTTCTTGACATGGCAGTATTACTCAGTCCGGAGTGTTGCTGTCTGAAGGCTGTAATAACTTGAATAGATAAAATTACGCATTAGAGTGCTTCTTAATGCATTAGTTCAGTAACGTAAGTGACAGAATTTTAATAAATGTATTATGGAAATAATATGCAAGACATATGGAAGACTATATTATTGAGACTTCTTTTAGGTAGATTAATCTTACGTTATTCCACTCTGTGCCTTCAAAAACCTATTAGCAAATTGTATTTCTGAACTATCTGAAATAAGTAAACACATATGTATTGAAAATAGAACAATAATATCATTATAGTGGATTGTATTGAAGACAGTTCTTTGCTTCAGGAATTGCAAGGCATTGTAGCAGACAACATTAAATATGTAATATATTTATTTTCACAGTTCTTATTATGATGGGGATGAGAGAGTTAAATGAGATATATTTATATTTGATGAGATATTATATTTTGGTTTTCATTCCTAACTATAGGTAGCAGAAGGTATATGCTCATGATAAATTTACATTAGGGTTTGTTTTTTGTATTTTTTTTTTAGAAAGAACTGATTTCTTAACGGTTAAGTATGGGTGATTTTTTGAATTCTGAGGTATAAATTCTTTAGTTTGTGGGGATGAATGCATGAATTTCAGGGGAGTGGCACGGACACAGTCTTTCCATGTGTAACCACTGTCTTTGTGAGACAGTGGTTAATGCATCACCACATTACTGCAAAGCATGACTGTGAACATAATTCAATGCTAATATCCTAATAATAGGAAGTGTCAGGATTTGCCAGATGCCTAAATGTTTAAAATTCATTCATAGGCATAATGTAAGCAGGAAAGCAATAAAACAGAGAGTTTGTAAAGGTAGTGAATGATACATGTTTATCTTATAAATTTTATGCTTGTAATGATGGGTTAAAAATGATAATTTATGTATTTTTCTGGTTTTGGTATCAAGTTTTGATGGACTTGATTTACCTTTTACCTAACATTCAGGAGTCAGCAGCAATCATAATTAAGTTGTAAAACTAGACCCAGCTGACACAAAGTAGTTAAGAATATGCCAAATTGAATTTAAGTAAGGTTAAATGAGACTACACTCATCTTAAACCCTGTACTACCTCCAGGTGTTTTACCCTTTTAAGCTTATTTCTTTAATTTTATTTTATTTTTTATCAGGATTATGGATAGGTTTTCTTATATTAGACCATGCCTGCTTGTTACTGGAATTCTAATGACTAAAATCTATGCATCTCTGTGATCTCAGTCCTCACTAATTTCTTTTTCAGACAAACTTTTAATTAATTTCAGTTTACCTATATTTTTATCCTATATATGGCCTTTAATGATTTACAAATATTGTACAAATGGCACAGCATAAAACTGTTTTATTGAACATTTTATTTGATGATTAATTTTATTTTGTTTAAGAATATGAGAATTAATATTCATTATTCAACATGTATATTCAAACACAATGTATTCAATACACTTCCTACAATTCCTCATGCCTTATTTTGATTTCTGTGACAAACTGAAAATGAAGTTGTGTCTGTAAAATGAGTTTAAAAATAGATTAGAAGCATCTTGTGGAAAGTAACAGGAAATCTATAGGAGATATATTTTTATCTGGGATTTGCTGTAGTGGGCAAAAATGAGCATGTTGTGCCCTTCAGTTCTGTTTAAGGCATATTGAATGTCGCAGCAACTTGTCTCAAATTTTTAGTAATACACACACATCAGTCAGATCAATATATGATATATGTTGCAATCATAATGTATTTACAGATACAAATTTAGTGCTAAGAAGAAATAGAGATGAGTGGCAAAAAAAATTAATATAAGGGTGCTCGCAGAAGTCAGTCATTCTGAGTTTTTAGCAATATGTTGTGGCTGTGATCGTCTATACTCAAAGTCTGACTCTCATTTGATGAAAGTTAATTGTGTATAATAACAAATATATATCACTAGTACTAAAATTTCACTTCCCAATAGCAATGTATATATAAGTTAATGAAAAAGAAGAAACAAATATGAATACCTATGAATAAACTTGGGATTATTATTATAATTTTAATATAGTGCAACATTGAAATTATGGAACAGATTTCCCATTGAAATATTCATACAAGAAAAATGTAATCTATCAAGGAAATATGTGAAATTATGCCTATGATAAACAGAAAATGGACTCAGTATGTAATAAAACTTTCAGGCCTGCATTTCAGTGTTATGGACTGGATTAGTGAAGAGCTGCAAGCATCTTGCTCATGAAAACTGAGGTAGTGACTCTCAGTTCTTCATTTAACTCTTTGGTATATGTGCATTTCCATGCCAGGAAATAGGAAGAGGAAAACCAGTCATATGTATTTTCTGGAAATTAGTAAGATTTTTTCAGCTGCCATAGAAAAGTGGGGAAAACAGCAATTCATTTCACAGAAACATAGTCAATGAAAAAAGATAATTTTCCGATTTTTTAATTAATCATTATATATGATGCATCTACATTAATGATACAGAGCACAGGAAGGGTTTATTTGGGTTTGAAGTCGAGTCCATACTTGGAGTCTTGCTGTACATATTTTAGTGCACCACTAACACTTCTGATGCATTGTCTTCCTTCCAGTATTGTCTTCAGGGTACCACATGGTGTGTGGCACTTGCAATGCAGACACAAGGTCCTCCATCAGTTTACTCTCTGTGACTGCGCAGTGTATGCCTAAGATTGGGAAGTGGTACAAACTCTCTTGCCTGTTAAGATGCGATGTAGAAAGGCACAATAAATTGCACTTTTATCCTTCCTTTTTTATACTGCACCAGCAGGTAAAATACACAGACACACTTAGACCACCATGATTATTTGAATTTGTGAGGATATAATATATTACATTTTTGATAAAAAGATCCAACACTTTGTCTAGTACGTGTCAGGTAATTTTCTTGTTTAGCTTTTATTTTGCATTGATTTATGATTTGATTTGTTAACTGAAATAATAGCGTGAGTTTCTGTCATAGAAGAAAGCTCTAATTATAGTAAAAATCTGTTACATTTATGAACCTATTGGACTTCAGAAATATCATATGAATGCACCAAATGCTCACAGATGTATCTGTCTTGGAGAAAGATATTTAAAATACATGTTAGTAGATCCCTGTTTATTGCATGCTGGACAAGTCTACTGTTGGAGTGAATGCATTCCCCTAAAAATTAGCAAAGCTTACATTTGCTATGAATTTGAATAGCTGTTGAAGTTAACAAGTTTGAGGTACTCAATGTACTTAAATAATAGGTAGAGAGATTGATCAATCAAGTTAGATAGACAAGTAAATGTGTTACCTATATTTCTATATATTGTTTTTTGGCTCATTGTGTGTTTTTGCTGTTTAGTCAAGCTAAGACAGTGGAAACTGAACAAAGAGATTCGCATGTAATTGGATTGATGATGATGATGAAGGATTTTACTGTGGTGTAAATATATTTCTTCTGCAACTAAAGCAGAATGTTTTGCTTACAGGAAGCCCAGATGGCTTCCTGTAAGAAGATCATATTTAGACTGAGGAACAGACGTTACTTATTTGAGGACATTTGGGAGTCTTTTATGGATTATGTTCAGAGAGCAAAAGCTGCTTTGTAGAGATGCTTGACATTGCTATCCTACATTTGTATAATTTGGTTTTAACTTTGAATATGTGTAATAGATTAGAAGTGATTCATTAAAACATTGGAAAATAAGGACTTAGTAGTGAGTGATGTGAACTAAACATATAATTATTAATAATTCAGAAACACTGGAAAAACTGAAAAGATTGGTGAAAGCAACCAAACGTTACATAACTGACACACAATGGGTTAATATTTTTTGTGTAGATGACCCATTTCTGAATGCTATTTTAAGAGCTTTTTTTTAAGAATATATTGGACAGAAACCTTCACTGTTTATTAGAAGTGCATGTCTCTTCAGTGTTTTGTTCTGTTCATAAACGTATTGAACAAAGTGATTCAAAGGAAACGTGTTTTCCTATAGATCTCCATTTCCTTTATGTTCACCTTGAAGTGCAATGGTTGATACCTGGCATTTCGAATAACTTAGATGTTCATAGAATTATCACTGTATATTGTATGTTGCCATCAAAATCTGGCTCACTCACTCCCTTCTTTCGGGGGCTGTGTGTGAGGTGGATGAGGGGGAAGAAGAGTTTCCTGTTTGTTTTCATATAAAATCCCTATTCTTTGCTTCTTATAACTGTTTGATATCATTAACGATTTACCACACTATTTATCCCATCACTCCATGGAGAAAAGTTATGCTTGTCACTGATACCCAAAACATACTATTTTTTCCTCTGTCTGTAGTAACTGCAGGTAAGAAAAGCAGGAATACCTAAATCACTACAATTTCTCTATGATTTAAAACCATCCTGTTCCTGGACATAGTGTACTTAATTAATTATTTTTCTTAAGCAATATGTAATACTATTCTTACACTTTTTGCTGCCAAATAGTTCCTTTATGGAGTCTGTTTGGACCAAAGGGAGAGAAGAGGAATCTTTTTACTTGCTAAAATATCTGAGATACAGGATTAGGTTAGCCGAAATCTACTCACATCCCTGTAAGCAGACATATATTTTTGTATTTTTTATAGGTGGATACAGTGCAGACTACACAGTACCCTGGCCACATTGAGGACTCATGTAAAATGAATGTATGTGCTCGTAAGTGAATTATTAATGAAATGAAACTCCAACTCTAAGGGATGTTGGATCACAAAGTATATGAACTCTCTTTGCTCTCATGTTAAGAAATTGATTCCTAGGGGACAGGGTTACTGCAGAACTAAGTGGACCTTGAAAGCAAAGCTATTAAAAAAAAAAAAAAAAAAAGAAGAAAAGAAAAGAAAAAGAAAAACCATGATAAATCATTTTTAAATCCCCTGAAAACAAAAGATTCAAGTTACATTTTGGATACACTGGGAGAGAGATTAAACAGATTCCAGAATCCAAACCAAAAAAACAAATGGTATGTGAGAAAGGTTTGTTAAGCAGAATGATTATAAGTGGAGGAACAGGATCAAATACCATCTAATTTAAGAATATGAATAGGATGAAAAAACTTACAGTTTTCTGCTTTGTACCATCTTTGAAAGGGCTGAAATTTGATTAGATGATTGCTTCAATTAGTAACTCGGAGATGAGTGTGAACAAGACTGAATTTTCAGTGTTTGAGTTAAGGACGTATTTCATAGAATCATAGAATCGTTAGGGAAAGGACCTTAAGATCATCTAGTTCCAACCCCCCTGCCACGGGCAGGGACACCTTATGCTAAATCGTATCACCCAAGGCCTCGTCCAACCTGGCCTTGGACACTGCCAGGGATGGAGCATTCACAACCTCCTTGGGCAACCCATTCCAGTGCCTCACCACCCTAACAGGAAAGAATTTCCTTCTTATATCCAACCGAAACTTCTCCTGTTTAAGTTTTAACCCATTGCCCCTTGTCCTGTCACTACAGTCTCTAATGAAAAGTCTCTCTCCAGCATCCCTATAGGCCCTCTTCAGATACTGGAAGGCTGCTGTGAGGTCTCCACGCAGCCTTCTCTTCTCCAGGCTGAACAGCCCCAACTTCCTCAGCCTGTCTTCATACGGGAGGTGCTCCAGTCCCCTGATCATCCTCGTGACCCTTCTCTGGACTTGTTCCAACAGTTCCATGTCCTTTTTATGTTGAGGACACCAGAACTGCACACAATACTCCACATGGGATCTCACAAGAGCAGAGTAGAGGGGCAGGATCCCCTCCTTCGACCTGCTGGTCACGCTCCTTTTGATGCAGCCCAGGATGCGGTTGGCTTTCTGTTCTGCAAGCGCACACTGCCAGCTCATGTTCATTTTCTCATCAACCAACACCCCCAAGTCCTTCTCCACAGGGCTTATCTGAATCTCTTCCCTGCCCAACCTATAGCTGTGCCTGGGATTGCTCTGACCCAGGTGTAGGACCTTGCACTTGGCATGGTTAAACTTCACGAGGTTGGCATCAGCGCACCTCACAAGCATGTCAAGGTCCCTCTGGATGGCATTCCTTCCCTCCAGCGTATCAACTGAACCACACAGCTTGGTGTCATCAGCAAATCTGCTGAGGGCGCACTCACTCCCACTGTCCATGTCAGCGACAGAGATGTTAAACAAGACCAGTCCCAACACTGATCCCTGAGGGACACCACTCGTTACTGGTCTCCAGCCGGACATTGAGCCATTGACGACAACTCTGTGTGCGGCCATCCAGCCAGTTCTTTATCCACTGAGTGGTCCATCCATCAAATTGATGTCGCTTCAATTTAGAGACAAGGATGTTGTGAGGGACAGTGTCAAACGCTTTGCACAAGTCTAGGTAGATGACATCAACTGCTCTACCCCTGTCCATCAGTTCTGTAGCCCCATCATAGAAGGCCACCAAATGGTCAGGCAGGATTTCCCCTTAGTGAAGCCATGCTGGCTGTCACCAACCACCTTGTTGATTTTCATGTGCCTTAGCATGCCATCCAGGAGAATCTGCTTTTTGTGGTTTGCTGAAAAAAAAAAAAGAACAACCCTGATGATGTGCTAGATAAACAAAGAAAAAAATTATACCTCAGGACTGAATTTCTGGAAATCCAAACATAGTTTTCATATTTGGAAGTCTGTATTACTTGGGGACCTGAGACAAAGTGGGGGAGAGCAATTAGGCAAAGCAGTCTTGGGTCTTCAGCTTTTGCTGAGAAAAATGTCTCTACAAAGAAATTGGGGTAGACACAGAGAAGAAACCAAAACACTAAATGACTCTACCAGCAAACAGGGAAATCAAGTCATTCACAGGTATACACATAACATTTGGTTGTCAGACACAAGTCAGTTCATTGGCTAGAGCCCACTAGACTAGAAAATTGTGCCAAGGATTATGCAATTGCCAATATCCAAACCACATGTAAGGCAGACCTGTGACTCTGCAGTCACTATTAAGCTATATACATCAAATAGAGACTATACCCCAACTCCAGTTTATATACATATGCCAATTTTTATATTTTATATATATGTATATTTGGATATTACATTATATAGAATATCAGCTTATGATTTAGAGAAAGGAATTTCTGAATATTTTCTCCTAAAGAATTTATTCTTTTCTGTACTTCATTTTAAGGAACAACAATAGAGGATTTTTAAGTATTAATAATTTTTCTAAAAGCTCCTTTTCTTATGAATAAAGCATAACTTCAGCCCCTACAATTTTCTGATGTAAAGCTACTATAACTGAGTGAGGAAGCCATATTATATTTGTAACTGAAGTGTACGTTATCACTCACTCTCCTTCATGATACGGCTTTTCAACTGTATAAATGATAATGCTGAAAAAATCTTTTTATCTCCTGATTGTTATGCATTTATGCCTGAATTAGCTCCTGCTTCGTGTTTATTCCTTCAAAACTGGTCTACTACTTTTTTCCACTTGTAAATAGTTCCAAGTAGAGGAATTTATGATACAGTAGGGGCTTTGTTCTCTTTACTGTACTGATATATTATCAAACTTCGAAGCCTGTATACTTCTATTGTATTGATTTTGTTTTCTGTGAGCAAAATCAATGAGCAGATTTAAAATTAAAAAAAAATCAATTCTTCCATTTTTTAATTGATTTGGGTGTTCTACATGTACTTTGTTTATTTAACCTTGATTACTTGTCTGGAACTCATTGAAAGGAGAACACATTGAGACTTTTTATAATTCTGCTTAGAAGAAACCTATGGAAATTAATGAAATACAGAGAAAAAGGAAATTAAAGTTAATACCTACAGGAATGAGAAGGAAAAAACACAAAAGAGATCAAGTAAAGCACTGTTCTCAGTTGGGTGCATTGTTTAGGAATATCAAGGACCATATAAAAATCAGTATAAAAATCAGCTTTATCAGAAAAATCAGCATAGAGATTCTTCTTTCTATTTTCTAGCCTTTTCCTTTAATTCAATAGATGGTTAAAAATGGCATATGAAATACTTGCAATCCATTGACCATGAAGTATCAGTTCAGAGCAGTTTTAAAGCTTATCTCAAGATAAGAAAAAAATTTCAAATAATATTTAACATGTAATATTTTTCAGAAATAAATACATTAAATATGCAAATATATCTGTGAAATTTTCAGCCTTTTTCTGACTGTAGACATTATCTTAGTAAGTAAAAAAAAAAGTTTAACCTGGAACTGTAAAGACAGATGCTAAGGACCTCTGGTCAGATTCTTATCTCAGAAACAGCAACTCTGGTTTTCAATAAAATCATTCTGCAACTGCGAACAAAGAAAAAAAGAAAAAAAAAGTCTTCATTGCAATTTCATTCTCCTGTATTTAGTTTTCTGGTCAGAAGCAATTATCAAGAGAGGACCCTTGAAAAATATTGTGCAACTACTATAATTTTCAGATTTTAGAGTTTAGCAGCCAAGCAATTTGCATAGAATGAAAGCACAATTTCTTTCTGCTACAGCACCAGTGGGGAAAGGTCAACAAAAAATGGGAGACCAAATGATTTTTTTTTTTCTTGTGTGACATCAACTTGCAAGACACTGGGAGTTTCAGAATTGTAAGTGATGATACAGCTTTATTCAACTATTTCTTTTCTATTTGCCTCCTATGGCTGTTTCATTGTTGGGCAACGTCTTTTTTTTTCCATCAGAATGAGGGAGTGAAAGCCTATTTGTGACAAGTGACATTCTACTTTCTGTTTGCCATTGTCTGCATGGGTGAGAATAAAAGTACATCCATATGCTTCTCATTTTCATACCTTTTAAGAGCGTGAGTTCGAACTTTTAAAGCCAAGTCTGACTTGCCATACTTGTATGGACAAGCCAAATAAACCCAGTGAAACTGCTTTTATGAGTAAAGATAACTCATCTTTTAGTGTCACTTTATCCTCATGTCTGCTTTATACAAGACCACTAAAGAACAAGGTCAGTTGCAAACTATCAGAGAAGTTGTGATACACAATTACTTTAGGTAGCTAAAACACAAGTTAGATAAATTATTAGTAGGAATAATACAGAAAGTGGCAACTAGTGGGAAGTGGAGCTGTGTGGCACATGCTCTCTTTTCTCTTATTAATGGTTGTACTTTTGGGGGCTGTGTATTGACACAGCTTGTAGAGGCACTCTTACTGATGCCAATCACAAATTTAAATATAGATGAAGAAGTACTCAATGTGGTAAGTTATCCATCAAACCTAAACTAAAGGATTAACTTAAGCAAACTTCCAACACCTAGACTACAATTTAATCTCAGAGTGAACAAAATAATTTAATTTAATCAAATTGTTTTTGCAAAGGTTCATAAAAACCTTAAAATCTTCTCTTGAGATTTTTCAGGCTTGTTAAAAACCTATGTCCCTACTCTTCCTGCAAGCTTCATTTAGCTCTGTAAGCACAGAGGCTTGGATTTACTCACTCATCATTTAAAAAAATCTGGTGTGATAATCCATACTTTAACCCATTACTCATTTTACTGTTTGAGGATGATTAAGTTCACTGCATTTTGTTGAGCTAAGACAAAATAGCTTTTTACTCTCAAATGCAGTGGCTACATTTAAATTTCCAATGTATGCTTATTATGCGTACTTCCGAACTCAAGATTATCTCCCTTTTGCACTGGGTTAAAAACGTGCTTGCAGACATTATATTTGACTTTTGACATCACATTTAGGGAAAACTATAATTATGTGAAATGCTGTTACAGCTTCTATACTTTTCTCAATATTTTACAAGAATCTACATTGAGTGTAATATGTGATGAATGCCTTAAATAACCCTTTCCAGCACAATGAACATGCTTACACAGTTTCATTGTTTAAAATTAAGCTATTTGTTTTAGTTAGAATGTGTCTGAACATATCAAGAAGCCACAGTTAAATTGCTGTTTTTCATCATACCCCAGTAGATTACTGTTTCAACAGTGTATTTCTAGTATCAAAGGAAAATTGTATCAGAGCTATCTATTACAGGAAAAGTGTTTGCTGCCCTTTCTAAGAGAGTGATGTTGCTAATGGAAAAAAAAAAAAAAATTATTATGTTCCCTGGCAGTTACAACAGAGCCCTCAGTATTCTTCAGCAGTGGAATTCAAGGCATTAATGTTTTCAAATCTAGTTTAAAATTAATTTTCTTCTAAATCAATTTATCTTATCTTCTGCATTTAAGCAGCCTCAGTTTAACCCAGAAACTCTTTTTTGAATAGCAAGTGCCAACCAAACCAATTTCCAAAAGATTTCTATTATTTATTGTTTATACATATTAATACCATGTTTATTTGTATATTATCGTTAAGAAATATGACAGAGAAAAATGTTCTGGAGGACTTCAGGAAACCTAATTATGCTCTGTAGCCTCTCTTATCAGGCTTAATTATCTGTTTATGCTACATTTTGCAGAGTTTCTATTCAGGAAAGTAGCAGGACTTTAAATTAGCTTTTGACGCAAAATAACCTTTCTTTAAACTATGAAACTATACACAGATAATTGTTGTTTCAGGAAAAAAAAAAAAGTATTCAGTTCTTGAATACTGTTGAGAGCAATTTTATTTTAGCAAATGCAAGCAAAAGAGTGGAATATGGACTAAGTAACCTCAGAAGACTGTATAGGCATAGTTCTACATAATAAATGTCCAACTGCTTTTCTTTTTACTGCTAGAATAATGACCATTACTTCTGTTATGTGCCCTGTATTGTGAGAATGGTAGAAGTGTACAGAGAGTAAAGATAGGTCTAGCCAGATGCCAGTCTCACCTTGCACCTCTAAGAAGTGAGTTAGAATGTAACCAGGTACACGTGAATGTTTTTAACTGGTAGATTATTATTATTGTAAAGCTTGGTGTTTCATTTAAGCTAGCTGTATAGTTTCACAATGGAGACATTTTATTATATGAAGTAGGCATCTCTGGACACCCATTCATGTCAGCTTGAGTTGGTTTTCTAATATTTAGGGTGAAACTCTATAATCACTCTCCCTGAGACTAGAGAGTGGCTTGATCTCAGAGGAACATTAAATGTGCTTAAGCTCAATCATAGAATCATAGAATGGTTAGGGTTGGAAAGGACCTTAAGATCATCTAGTTCCAACACCCCTGCCATGGGCAGGGATGCCTCACCCTGGACCATGTCTCCCAAGGCTCTGTTCAACCCAGCCTTGAACGCTTGCCAGGGATGGAGCATTTACCACTTCTTTGGGCAACCCATTCCACTGCCTCACCACCCTCACAGTAAAGAACTTCTTCCTTATATCTAGTCTAAACTTCCCCTGTTTAAGTTTGAGCCCGTTACCCCTTGTCCTATCGCTACAGTCCCTGATGATAAGTCCCTCTCCAGCATCGTTGTAGGTCCCCTTCAGGCACTGGAGGGCTGCTATGAGGTCTCTACACAGCCTTCTCTTGTCCAGGCTGAACAGCCCCAAATTTCTTAACCTGTCTTCAAGTGGGAGGTGCTCCAACCCCCTGATACTTCTCAGGGAAATATAATCTCCATTTTCAAGAAGCGGAAAATGGAAGACACAGGAATTTACAGACCAGTCAGTCTCACCTCTGTGTCTGGCAAAATCTTGGAGCAGATTCTCCTGGAAGGCCTGCTAAGGCACATGAAAATCAACAAGGTTATTGGTGACAGCCAGCATGGCTTCACCAAGGGCAAATCATGCCTGACCAATTTGATGGCCTTCTATGATGGAGCTACAGAACTGATGGATAAGGGCAGAACAGCTGATGTCATCTACCTGGACTTGTGCAAAACATTTGACACTGTCCCTCACAACATCCTTATCTCTAAACTGGAGAGACATGAAATTGATGGATGGACCACTCAGTGGATAAAGAATTGGCTGCATGGCCAAACACAGAGAGTTGTGGTCAATGGCTCAATGTCCAACTGGAGACAGGTAACAAGTGGTGTCCCTCAGGTGTCGGTGTTGGGACCAGTCCTGTTCAATATCTTTGTCGGTGACATGGACAGTGGGATTGATTGCACCCTCAGCAAGTTTGCCAGTGACACTAAGTTATACGGTTCAGTTGGTAAGCTGGAGGGAAGGAATGCCATCCAGAGAGACCTTGACACGCTTGTGAGGTGGGCCAATGCCAACCTCATGAAATTCAACAACTCAAAGTGCAAGGTCCTCCACCTGGGTTGGAGTAACCCCAGGCACAGCTACAGGTTGGGTGGAGAAGAAATTCAGAGCAGCCCTGCGGAAAAGGAATTGAGGGTGTTGGTTGATGAGAAAATGAACATGAGCTGGCTTCACTCTGTGCTCACAGCACAGAAAGCCAACCATATCCTGGGCTGCATCAAAATGAGCATGACCAGCAGGTCGAAGGAGGTGATCCTGCCCCTCTACTTTGCTCTCATGAGATCCCATGTGGAGTATTGTGTGCAGTTCTGGTGTCCTCAACATACAAAGGACATGGAACTGTTGTTACAAGTACAGAGAAAGACCAGGAGGATGATCAGGGGACTGCAGCACCTCCCGTATGGAGACAGGCTGTTCAGCCTGGAGAAGGCTGCAGGGAGACCTCATAGCAGCCCTCCAGTGCCTGAAGGGGACCTACAACGATGCTGGAGAGGGACTTATCATCAGGGACTGTAGCGATAGGACAAGGGGTAACGGGTTCAAACTTAAACAGGGGAAGTTTAGATTGGATATAAGGAAGAAGTTCTTTACTGTGAGGGTGGTGAGGCAGTGGAATGGGTTGCCTGAAGAAGTGGTAAATGCTCCATCCCTGGCAAGTGTTCAAGGCTGGGTTGAACAGCACCTTGGGAGACACAGTCTAGGGTGAGGCATCCCTGCCCATGGCAGGGGTGTTGGAACTAGATGATTTTAAGGTCCTTTCCAATCCTAGCCGTTCTATGATTCTGTGATTCTACAGGACACATTTATGTAGAAATGTCTCATTTCACTTCGTTTTCTTTAGCATATACCTAATGATAGAAGATAGTTAACATATTTGACTTTGCTAACCTTACAATGCCATTTCTATGGAGGGGAAGAAAGATAGGCTTGCATTACCTGTTGCAGGGCTAGAAGTGAGGAGAGACAATCTTCATTCCTAGGTCTGCTACTAGTACTAACCTTTTGGGGGCTATACTTGTGAAATCAGAGAATAAATTTTCATTGTCTCAGTCAGAGAAAACTGTTTGATCTACTTTGTTCTATGAACTGTTTGTAAGGTGATGAGATCCATAGAATGTCTGTAAAGAGTAGTATGATACTATAGAAACACTTTAAAGTCTTCTGTTTCACTGAAGTTGGGAGAACTGGTTTTCAGAGCAAATCCTTTTTTTTTGCTTAACATCTGTAAACTGCCTCCTAGCCAAATTTTTGAAACAGATGTTAATTTTCATTATTATGTGTATGGGACAATTCTGCATATATATTTCAGTGCACTTTCATCAAAGAATGTTTTAAATTTAACTTTACTGCATTGAAGAAAAAAAATATTTTATAGATTACCTTTTTTTTTCCTGAAGTATCATATTATGGAAGGAAATGAAGCTTATTATTTTGTGATTGTTTCAAATATAGATATATTGGTTTTATTCAAGTATTTCATGACTGTGAATTGTGAATGTATTGATAGTGAGTAAAGACTTTCAACAAGCTGAAAAAAGACATCGTATGGAAGTAATTAATTCAACAGTATTTTGAAACCATTGATTACATACTCAGCTGGCAGTGACACATCTATACATAAGCTTTGCCCTTAGAAGCCTACATTATTAAGGGGAAACTAGACAAGCCGTGGGATACTTAGTGTTTTTCTTGTTTGCCTTCATCCTGCTTACATCCCTCCTTTTGAAATACTCCCCATGGAGAACATTAGAAAGTTGTGAATTAAAGCTCCGGGGAGTCTGAAAGAAACAGCTATCAGCTGCATTGTGGAATAAAATGGGTAGAGTTCCTGGTGCAATTAGTCTGGTATTTCTACGCATGATGAAAAGCTTGTAGTGTAGAGAGGCTAGTGAAAGGGGAAAGACCATGCAGTTACATGTGTCATGACATGCTCACCTTGTTTTTCAGATGCTTAAAAGTGTGTGAAGTTGGTTTAAGTATCTTGCAGTGATAAGGAGTGGTAATCGCTGGCTAGCTCTTGAATTCAGCTTGTTGTCTTTCAGAGATCATCTGTTTGGATATTTTTATGAATCAGACTATAGCTTTTGAGGAAAGCTTGTGCCTGTATTAGGTACAGACATCTGAACATTCCTAAAGAACCTGAAGTGTACGTAGGGAGCTAAAACCAGTAAACTCACTTGGGGCAGTCTCTAGTTTTCTTTTATTTTTCTAGTTTTCTTTTATTTTTCTAATGTTGATGGTGTCAATATCTGGCGTTAATATTGAAATACAACATGGTAAAAACACAGGTGAAATGCTAATAAACTGTTTTTTAAATTTTAATCTCCTTTTTAAAAGGTAAAGTTAGTTTCTAAATATAGCATTAGATTTTAAAAATAACATGATTTCGTTTTGTATTGTGTTGTGAAGCTTTCTGCACTTTGCTTTGAATCATTCTCATTAAAATTAGAACTGTCAGTGAGCAGCACCAGACAGATTTTTATTTCACTCAAGAAGTTCTTTCTAGTACGATGACTTTTCATAAATATATAGCAGTTTTTTACACGTTGTTAGGGAGACTTTTATATGAATTTATTTTTGGAAAGCATTTTTTATTTTGGATCATATTGCAATAAGCTGCAAACTCAGTTAAAGGTACTAAAAACAGAGTTTACAATTGTGGGGGGGTCAGACAGAAATGTCAGGACCTCTGCTTTATAGAATTCATTACTGTATATGATGCAAGAAGATGGAACATTAGCGAGGTTTAAAAGAAGATGGAAGATTTTTTAAATGCTATTTAGTCTATTAATTTTCTAAAATTCCCTTGATATTCTTTATCAGATTTCTACATTTCTAAAATACATGCATATGATAGGACATACTTCTGTCCTACCGAGTGCCTGTCTCAGTAAAGGTTGCATTTATGGCATGAGCTACATTAATTTCTAATGAATAATCTGTAACAGTGTGGTTTACTACATAGAACTGGTGAGTAAGAATTTGGGATCTTACATTGCATTCTTGCTGATGACACTGATCTTTTTTTGTGGTGTGAAAGAAGTCACCTTAGATTTCTGTGTTTTGACTCTCTGGTGTAGTAAATGAATATAAAATATCGTACATTACAGGACATGGTGATGATTGCTTAAGTAAATAATATCCATGTTTTGTGAGTGTCAATGGGAATTTGCTAATTGATGCCATAATATTCTAAAGTTCTGGGACACTTATCTGCACATGTGGAGTGCTTTTGTATGCTGGATTTAAAATCTCAGATTCTTGAACTCTGGCATAAGAATTTCAGCTTTGCATTTTCAGAATAATGATTTTTTCCCCCACTATTATCATAAAAAAGCATTGTTCTTAAAATGTTACCATTTCATTTTTGTATAATTCATTAGAAATACAGTAAAAATTTTCTCTTATACTGCACTAGGTACTGACTCTGCTCGATCTCTAATACGCTGGGCATATTGAACTACACCAAGAGAGAATTACAACAGCTATTGTAGTGCATATAGTAAATAGGGTTGAATTTTCATAAATGCTCACTTTAACTTACTTCAGTGATTAACTCTTTAAAAAATATGACCCATAAGTGTCAGTATTAGACAGAAATACAGATGGTTATCCAAATCGTGCAATAACTGGTGTGAATTCAGCCAAATGGCAGGTGAGTAGGTTCTGGACATCTGTATCATCTCTCTGGTTTGTGCATCTGTCTCTCAGAGCCTGAACAGCTGCAGTGGCTGCTTCTTTACATGCCATAACCAGGAAAGAAAAGTCAATTGGATGTCCCTAGACGTAGGCATAAATGGCTGGCACCTTAGAACAAATTCCTAACTCTGTGCACATTTCATGTTTTTTGCACATTAACAGACTTTTTCATATTGCACATATCTAATACTTCAGTGTATGCTTAAGAGTTTTCATAATACTTCTTTGCAGTATGGCACTTTATTTTAGGAGAAAATATACATATTGGGTTTTTTTTTCTGTAGGAAAAAAATATGTGAATAATGATACCTGAAGAAGTATAACTTTTTTAAAAAATGGAAGATCAAATTATCACTAGATCTTTTGATACTCAGTTTCATAATCCATTGAAATTCTGCTGTAGAGATTTGTACTTTGGGTAGCTGGAATGGTTGCCAATCATGCTTGTCTCAACTATTACCTTATTCAAATGAATACTGGTAAGCTTGAAATATCGTAAGTAGCTTTTTTCCTTCTGTAATCTACTTTTAATAGGTGGAATGAAATACAGTCCATATGGTATCCTGGATGATCTGTCTTGAATTGTTTCTGGGATAAGATCAAATGCATACCTGAGTTTTGGTTACATACCCAATCTGAAATTATTTTCATAAAAAATTAAAATCTCCTTTAAATACACTTAGTCTGAGGCCATCTGTTTTCATCTGATTTCGTAAATCCTGTAGTCCTTGTACTGGATAAACCTCTCCTACACTAGCTTGCTATCGAGGTTATAACAACAGAGGTAGCAGTTGTGAGATGGGCTTGGAGTACTGAATGCTAGAGTCAAAGGGTGAAGAGCATTTACCTTTACAAAAGTCTACTTCTGAATCAAGAAAGTGAAAGAAAAATGTGTCCCATTGACTTCAGTGGGTTTTGGATCAGGTCTCAGTGTAATAAACTGGCAAAATTTATTCTAAGTATGACTATGTGATAAACAGTGTAGTACTCATTATTAAAGACTTTTCTATGTAATGATATTGACCTACAAAAGAATAATAACATATATTTTTATCAACTGATGTGTTTTACTAATTGAAAGAATAGGTAATTTCACAGACACAGAAAAAAGCTGATTTTTTTAAAAAAATGTTATATTAATTTAAATCTCTAGGGATTTCAGACTTGTGTTTGAAACAATAGTCCTGTGTTCCTGTTTCTGAACTAGTCATTAAAAAGAATATACAATAATCATAATTTTGATTCCCCTTTATAATTACTGTTCAATTTCTGTATAACACTGTCAAGAGTGTACTACATATGCTTAAAAAGAAGCCTGGCTTCAGCAACGAAAAAGCAGCACATAATTCATTAAAGCTAACACAAAACATACAAATCCTAAAATAATGTGTCATCAGGGTGGTGGTGGTGTACTTCTGAAACAGAGGATTGCAATCAAGGTGTGTGCAGTCTGCAGTGATACAAAGAAAGATTTTTCTTCTTGTCAGAAGGTGCTATGTGTTAGCAGTTTGACAGTGCATTTCAATGGCTATATATGTGAAAAAATTGAGTCTTAATATATATAAAGCTTCCTCATATTGTTTTTCCTCTTTGTAGACTCCAAGCAGCTGAACAGGCAAGAATTTATATTCACTTAGAGTTTTATTAAAGTTAGTGGATTTCCCAAAAATATTGCTACCTGTCACTAAGAGCTGATGAAGTGGCTATATTTTATTGTGATATAACAATAGCATTACATTCCTTAGAGCAATATGTGATATTTGGATAGCATAATGGACTTCCAGGGCCTTTGAGAAACAGCTTTTTTTTTTTTTCTGATTTTGTATTAAATAATACCAGCCTGTATTTGTAGGTTAATGTATGCATACCATTTGGAACATAGATAGTGACATTATGTAACTCACAGATGTTTTATTATTCATAGTACTGTGCATTCATAGCTCTCTGTAGTCACTGTTGTGAAAAATCTAACGAGGGAGATTCTATGTGTCTCTTGCTGGCCTTTTAGGCTTGTCAAACTCTCATTCAGTCAATTCAAATCACAAAACAGTGTGATGTGGTGCCCTTTTCTGATTATTTTCTTATTTGACTGATGGAGTGGAAGGGAGTAAAAATACCGATTTCTCATAATTTTTGCGTGCAAATTTCATGTTGTACAAATACAACTGGAAGGAAATAAAAAATAAGATCTTCTCTTTTCACTGCATATGGATTGTGATGCAATTTATCCCTTTGAGAGGGGATAAATTATAGTTAATAAAAGTATTAGACAAGGATTTTATACACACTTTTCATAGATGTAAATGAACTCACACTGTTACAGATAGAAGTGAACTAAAACAAAATGAGAAAGCTCTTCTGTTTCTCTTCTTCTTGTTGGTGTTTTAAATCATATTAGATATGCTTTCTCCAGCTGGTTTACCAATTCAGTCTCCTTGATTTGATCATCTGATCAGCACCAGGCCACTAGCTGATGAAAGAGAAAGTAGATGTTACTGATAGCAGTGTCATTTATCATTTTCTATTCATATAAACACCATAGTTTCTCAGTGCTGTAGTTCTGCTGAGGAAATAATAAATCATAGGAATTAGATGATGTCCAAAAATTCTTACTGGAATAAGAATTTTAATTTGGAATTTTGTTACTTTTTTTTTTTCCTTAGATTGTTCTTTTTTTGCATTGTTTTCTTATGAGTTATTCCTTTTCTATGTGACCATTTCATTCTTCATTCCACATTTCTGAACGAATTTCTTTCATCTTCATCCCTCTTTTGATGGACTTTTTGGACTGCGTAACTATAAGCTTTGTAATATCTGATTTTAATTCATTTATTGCATGTTATGTTATATTTTAAATTATTGCCATGAAATGCAGTCATTCACTTTGTAAAAGGTTTATTCACACTTTAACATTCAGTGCTCTAGTTTTAGCTTGTGGGTTTTTTACAGAGAGTGGCAAGGTTTTAGGATAATATTTTTTCCTTTTTTTTTCTCCTGTTTCTCCATGGGGAAGTAAATTTTCTTGGGATTTTTTTTTTGTGGAAATTTAATATTCCTGTGTTTCACCTCTCTATTGTACAGCTTTAAACAGAGCTGTCATTTCTGACCTGCTTTTGTGGAAAGAAAGTATACCTGTGTAGCTTAACTGATCATTGGCTGTGTCCTGCAGCAAAAACAAAGCTTTAACAATTTTCTGCCTATCTGTGTTGGGCTGGTGATTGCATTGCCTTTGCAGTGTTTGGAATTAGTATTAGGAAGGTAAATACATTAAATAATGAATTAACAGTTTTGTAAATGAAATGTTTTTCCACTTCAAGTCTTTTTGAAACTATGCTTTTGATTTATTTAATATTCAGTCATTCACTTTGATGTTCTGTTCATTTATATACCACTGCAGTAAATAAACATGTAAAGCTCTTTATAAAAATCATAAACGTCTGTCAGAATGTCCATAGGAGAGTGAAGACAAACCCAAAAACCACAAAGATTAATGTAAAATCTGAGACATGCATGGAAAAGTTGAGATTTCTGTCATTTCTAAGAGGAGTTAGTATAAGAAGCTGGTAATAAAATGATTTCTTTAAACCTTCCATATACAATGAACATCACTAATATGAGATAAGCTCCTGAAAACATCCTTCCTTCTGTGCTGCCATTCTGGCTTCCTATGACTGTGTCAGTGATCGGCAAGCTACAGCCTTCACACTTGATGAGAGTGTAATATTCCAATTTGCTTTTCAGAGCTGTGTTATCTTTGTAATATTTTCTAATAAGGCACTAATAATGTTAGTATCAGGTACTCCAACAAATACTTTAAAGTCTAGCAGTGATCCATACTTAATTTTTATTTTTTTGGAAGCTCCTGCTTTCTTGATTTACAGAAGGGGCAGAAAACATAACACATGCAGTTTGTTTTGCTTCAATTTTAAAATTCATTGAAAAGCAAGCCAACAGTTTTTCACAAAATACCTTATATAAAATCCCACAAATGGTGAAAGGGCCTCCTTTGGAGCCCCAGGTGATATCTATCAGAAAATAATTCCTTCTGCAAGAAGACAATGCAATTCATTCTAATGATGTGCTCTGCTTCCATTGCTAGTTTAGTCTGTGATAAGTAATGGATAAAAGTTTCTATGCAGTTTTATATCTAAATTTGTGGAGCAGCAGAAAGATTTGGTTAACTCCAGTTATAAACCAGGAAATATTTCAAAACAGACATCTGTTCTTTGAGGGCTGTGTTACTTTCTAGCCTTTTAGTCGTTCTCTCTCATGTCCAGGCAGGAAACTGAATGGACATTGCTCAGAAAGACTGATAACATCTTCATCCCATACGAGGACATTGAGATTTCTAGTCATATAGATCACATTATTGTATGCTGGAGCAACACAGGAGTTAGATTCTGTCTCTGGTTCTTGGTTGGAATGATAGCACTTTCCAGATTTAGGTCTGATGAATATAAACGGACAAGAATATGTATTCTGCACAATATACTCAGAGCAAGCTATGTTCCATTTAGTTTTGTATGAAATAAAATGTAAAAAGCAGCAGTTAGTTTCTCCCTGTGTTTGTTCCCCTGCAGTTTTTTTTCTTCATTCACCAAGATCTCCTATTGGAGACAGTTTTGGATTTTTCTTTTTCAGATTTTTCCTTTTGCATACCTAGAGAACACTCCAAAGGAGAAATACAAAGAAGATGGATGAGGCAGCTGATATCTTGAAATGGGGCTGCTCACTGTAATACCAAAGCAACATAGCTGGAGAAAAACACAAATAGTGAAAAAAACCCAACACATGGTTCCCTAAAAGGGAACATTTTTATCTGTATGTAAATAGATTCCAATTCTCAAACTTGAATCCAGCACCATATAATAATACCTCTTAAGTAGAGAATGTTGAAACACAATTAGCTGTTTTGCAATAAATAGTTAAATCTTTCACATAAATAACTCAGTTACATCCTGAGAGGGGGAGTTGGAAAGACCCTGTCCTCTGGCAAAAAATAACCACAAAAAACAGTCACAACAAAATGAAGACTTAAAGACTAAGCACTAAAGACAAGTTTAGAAAATAAGTTTTACATTTCACCCTAGAAACTTGCCACTGTTTCATTTTTATATAACACCATTTTTTAATATGTTTTAAATTAAAAATATAACATAATAGATGTACTGAAGTGAGCACAAAATTAAAATTCATTGACTGCTGTTGATTGTTGTGGATGCTGTACATTATAGGAAGGCAGTTTGGTTGTATTCTTAAGGTGTTGTGAAGAAGTAACAGTACTTGAGTACCATGATTAGGAGATTGTTATATTTTGGTATAATTTATTTATTCTGACATAGAAATTTTAAGCAAATTGTTTTTTTTGGTTGGTTGGTTGTATTTTTGTTTTTTTTTGGGGGGGAGAGAGATCTGTATAGAGGTTCATCGTCTAAATATGAGAAGTTTTCCTCTCCTTTGAGGAGTTCCCCTATGAGCAGAATAATTTAGGGGTTTGTACAAATGACCTCAGAACAGTTGCTTTCTTTTTTTTTTTTCCCTGAAAGGGATAAAACACTTCTAAATGTTTAGAGAGCTGCTATGTATTTTGGGTTGTATCCCAGAGTTGCTGGTTTAGGCTTGTGGTTTTTTTTGGTGAAGATTGCCTGCTGGAGCTCTACACAAAAGAACTGCAAAACTTAACTGAGTACTTGCTCAGTTGCATAACAATCAATCACAGTTGTTATGCAGTAGGTATTTGGTTGAAATGAGATGCATGCAGTGATCAAGACACACTTAAAAAATTTTGTTATTAATTTTATAGTTTTTGTGTTTGTCAGGCAGGTAAACATAGTAGTGGAACGTATTTTGCTTAGGTTTTATCGTCTTTGTTTTGGGGGATGAATTCCAGCCTAGCAAACCTAAAGAAATTTCTCCCCTGTTACACACAATGTGATGCATGAAGCATAAAGGTATGAAATCCTTTCAGCATGAACCTAGATATGAGTACAGGTAAACAGCAGAAAGGGACTAAAGAGGACCCAGTTTACATAATGTCAGTGTAAGAAAATGAAAACTGGATATAAATTTTGCAAACGTAATTCAAACATAATTCTATCAATGCTATGTTTGCAATTTCCACATGCAAGACAGAGACAAAACGGCTGTTCTAATGAATAATTTATCTTTTAGTGCTGATATTTGTAGTTTAGGAATAAATAAAAAAATAGATAAAAGAAAAGATGCACTTTAAAAGAAGTGGTAAGCAGAATACTTTTGTAGTTCTTACAGTGATACATTGCCTGTTCATAGCCTATATGACATCTCTGGCAACATTATAAATCTTTCCAACCTTCTTATTTCAGTTTAGCTATACTTGTGAGCATATATGTTTAGGGCATCTTAAGCATAAAGGAAATAAAGATGCTAAGCTATAAAACAAATATGACAACAAGCATTTTTAATCTGTGTGGATTTGGAAAGGATTTATACTGTATATCAAAGAACAATTTCTCTGTGCCTCTCTGATGTGCAAGAAATTCACCTGTGATTTTTTTCTCAGTGCCAGGATTGTTCTTTTCTGTTATTCTACTCTTATATTCCAGAAAGCTGCATGGTTGAATAGTTGAATATTTAAGAAATGGAGAATATTGTCTATGTTGGCATATATGGAATCTCAGATTATTTGGCAATTAGATTTATGTGCTAGTGTAGCGATACAGAATAATTTCAGTCTCACAATTTTCCATATGGAGAAGGGAAACCTGTGGAAATAGCATATGAGCTTTGGCAACAGGAGTAGATAGTTCTCCTTCCATCCTTTCTTTGCTCTTAACTGCAGACATACTACTTAGACTATAAGGACACTTAAGTCATCCCTGTGCTCACCCTTAATGACTTTAATGCTGGACTTCCAGAAATTAACAGGTTCTAGGGAAGTAGGAGGCAAAGAACTCTTAAATTAGGTACATCAGGAATAGGGTGAAACAGAACTTGAATGGAAGAAAGGAATTGCCCTTCACTCCCCATCAGGAGATAAAGTCAAGAAAACATATAAATGCACCAATAAATAAATAATAATTAATAAAGGTGTATAATGTAATTATGTGGCAAAAACTAAAGAGGTATTTCCATTGTATAGACCTTAAGTGACTTTGCAAAAGAAAAGAAGTCTCAATATCTAAACTGGTAATGAAATAGGGCAAGTGCAGTCCTGCTTTCAGAGCAAAAGATCACTTCCTTTCAGTTTCTGCTTGCTATTCAGCATTTGTTTTGAATTTTACAATGGAATTTAAAAGTAAGAAATTAGTCATTATTTATGGTGAAGTATGAAACAGCCTCTCATATGGTGATGCAAGCATAAACAAAGGAACTGAAAAATGCTTCAGGAGGTAGTGTATTTGTTGATGCTTCTCCTTAGCCCATAGAAAATCTTCTGTATATATTCCTCATAATTAGAGCTTCATGTGCCTGCATGGAGGGTATGCAGCCAGGGAGCAGCCTTTATGCACAGCAACCTGATAGATCTCCAGCAGAAATGTGTGTAGTTAATGCTGATCTTTGCAGAGTTAACCCATTTTTGGAGAGAAGTATTCACAGCTGTTGTGGACTAGTTATCACAGTATGGCTTCTGAAATCCATAGGAAAAGGACTTGGGCAGTGTATGTTAATATTCAGTATAAGTACCTGGCTTTTCCTTCCCTCATCCCCTGAATCCCTGTGTGGAGGGTAATGTGACATTAACCACAGGATATGATACTCTCTAACTGTGCTTTTGACCTGTCCAAGGCTTGCTATTTATTTCTGACCTAAGTGTGATATCAGCTTTGAGTGTGTGTTTTTTTACAGTTACACCAGATTAGCTTTCTAAAACTGAATTTCCTATTTGCAGTTCTAGTACTTCAGAAGAATTCTGGGGAGCTGTTTAAGGGATAGTTGGCTTTAAAGCATTGTGTTATAAACTCTGGCTACCCGGGGTCAGATTTGCACACCTGTCCAAGCTACAGTGGTGAAGTGCCCAGCAGACAGAAATAGCGAACTGAAGCTGAGCTCTGCCAGTCGCAGGAACTAATTTGACTATGAAGAAAGGTAAATGAGCACAGAAATGAGAGCAAAAGGGATGAGGAAAGAAGAGGAATTATTGTGTCTCACTGAAAACTGACTCCAACAGCAATAGTGGTTTGGGACCAGAATGCTCATATCTCTTGTCCTTACACATTCTTCTGCTCAGAGATAGAAAAGCATGACTACTATAGCATGAATAGCATGTATCTTGTGCCTGTGTTATCTGATTCAGTGTTTTAAAGGCATAAAGTAGAACATCCCTTGTGGATGTGCAGGGGATGGGAAATTGCTCTAATGATCAAATGTAAAATAGTAGAATTGTGGAGGAGACACTTTTCTGAATCCCTGGTAGTCTGTAGAGACTATTTGTAGCTTGTGTAATTTAATTTTGAACCACCAGAGAAAGAATTTATGTGCACAGTTTCTGCTGTTTTCTATATCAAAGGAAAGCACCCCTGCATCAGTCTACCAAATCATCTGATATGCTCATTAATCAGCGGAAAAAAAAAAAGATGTGTGTGGTAGGAACCCTATGTTTGCATACAGTCTCAATGACATAAATCTGCAAAATTTCTGATTTTAGCTGTCAATTTCATTGGTGGAATAATTAAAATACTTTCATCAAGATACTTGAGTGCAAAGCTTTGAGTTTCTTTTACAGCAGGGAGTTAAGACTCCAGAATCACTGAACTTGTGGTGATCGGTGGGAAGTAAAAGTTGCAAGAATCTCACTGAAAGTTTTGGATTAGCATATAAAACCTTAAAATTTTGTTATGGCATTCCAGTTTGGAGCCCTTAATTTTTTTCTTGGATTTACTAATCTAATCCAAGTGGAAATTGTTGAAGAAGTCTATTTGGCCTATGTCCTGTTATTTTCCTGAGAAAATTTGAAGTTGGTTTATAAGTAATTAGGTTAATTTGGAGTTCCAAACCCTTTCTCTCTGGTAATTGACTTTCTACCACTAGTTAAAATAGTAGGACAGAATAGTAGTACCTAAATGTGTTGAAGGGAAGTAAACAGTTTTCTGTATGTCTCTGTAGTGTTCCTGGGATGACCAGCGCTTCTCTCCAGACAAGATTTATACGAATCTTTGCGCAACTGATGTGTAAAGGGCTGCTCCATTGGCCAAAAGCAAAATGAAACTCGTGATGTACTAGTTTGCCACAGTGCATCTCCATTATACCTACACATGTCTAAGGTATATTATCTCTGTTGCTGCACTAGGAAAAAGGTAGTTCTCCACCACTTTAAACAGGGAAACGTTGTAGACAGCACAGTCTAATTTCAGTTGTTTTATTTTAATTAATCATTATTTTAGTTTGCCCAGTTGGAGATGTGAGATTTTTTTTGAACTATTACAATCAGCTTTATAGATGAGTAAGTCTTTTTCTGTTATCTGGTTCGCTATCAGTTTTCCAATGTACTCAGAAATCTTATATTGCTATCCTTCAATACTACCATGTATTGGATCGTCTTCCACACAAAATCAATAGCTTTACTGAAATCCCTGCTGAAACTGAAGGGTCACTCCCCTGGAATAGCAAGAACACAGGCTCTGCAAGGTTTTCTAACGATGTCTGTTTGGGTTTACCAGATCCACTGTGCAATATTATTGGAAGCATTTATAAAAACAAGACTATCACTTGCACTGTATGAGAACTGTTTGGTTTGTTGTTTTTTTTTTTATTAATGAAAATGGTGGAACTATAATGTTCAATTTTTATTTTGCACCTTGAATAATATTCAATGTGACATTTTGTCTCGTATATTCAAAACTCATGAATACAGTCTAAATGAAATTTATACTAGTGAAGGGACGCCTTTTGTGTGGTATCCATCAGTTGCTATTCTTGTTCAAAACATCTAACTATTAAGAACATAATCATTGCTATTTAGACTTGTTCTGGCCCCTTAAAAACAACACATCAAAATAAGAAGCTATTCATCTTATACCTGGGTAAGTGCATCAGGCAATTAAATATGTCAGGCACAATTAATCTTTTTGCTCTTCATGATGACATATATAACTGTAGAAGTTAATTTTCTTGTTTTCAAAAGACAGATATTTTAATCATAAGAGGTGTGTTCTGTATGTTTCTGGACACCTGTATATTTATTCATATTAAGCTTAAAGCCTTCAACTCCTATAGTAATGAATGCACACAAAGAAAAATTGTTTCATTTGGCAAGAGGGTCTAACAGCCCCACATTCTCTGTAATTCAGCATTTGTGCTTGTATGATACAAGAATATCAGTTCATACTGACCCTGAACTCAAATTATTCTTCACATATTTCTTCTGTCATTGTATCCAAATTTTCACCAGAGCTGTTGTTCCATTTGTCATATATACTTTTAGACTGAGATTTCTTTGACTCTTTCCTGGACTGCGCTATCTTACAGAATTGATTTCTGAGTCCACACTTTGACAGATGCTGCTTTCAGCCTTTCACAAACACCAGTAATTACAATAAAATTCATTAATTACCACTATGACAATGGCAGCCTGATGCTTGCACTTTTCCACTGACTCCTATTCAAATTCCAGACATTTTAAACACTTTTCAAACGTTCATTTATCTTCATTTGCTTTGCTTCTCATGCAGCTCCTCTAACACCTGCCCCATCCTTCCTACAGAGTCGTGCCTGCTGGTGTGAAAATATGTTCTTCTTCATAATTCCGTGAAACAGCCTACTTGCATTTCTTCTTCTGATCACGCCTTAATTGCCAATCCAAACTTAATTATAAAAAGAGTGCTTTTTCTATTTTTTAATTCTATTTTTAATGTCATTAACTTTTATTTACACACATTTGCTTTCTGTAGTGCTGATATGGGATTATATTACGTTGTACTTGTACATACTTCTGTCTGCTTTGCTATTCTAATACATAGATTTTTAATGGTGCAGGAAATGTGTGTGATGGTACAAATTGGATTGCTGTTAGTGTGACTGTCTAGGGTGGCTGGTCATGTTAAAGTGTATAGAAATAATTACAGTACTATCTGTGGATCTGTTCTGTGTGAATACAGAGGGAGTTTGCATGATACAGCAAGTACCATCTTCTGGCAGGACTGCCTCCAATGTGGCAGCAGTGCTACATGCACTTTTACCTTTGTTCATGTCTTCTCAAACTTACCGTTCAGACGTCAATATTGAAACAGGAGAAGAGATGGAGGCATAGAGTTTGAGAGCACTTTAGGGTGCTGAATAAATCACTGAAGCACTTCAGTCAGGTCTGCTCATGCAGCCTACCAAAACTATGAGATTACCAAATTACAGTGTGTGTACTCACAACACTTTTATGAGACAGTGGGGAAGTGTTTGAGGAGAGTATTTCAAATAGAGTTAAAGTGACTGAGCTGAAATACAAACTGAGTGTGTGTCCTTTAGGTATGTGGAAGATCTTCACTGGGCCTTTTACTTACGTTTGACATTTCTAAAGAGCCAAAATCAAAAATATGACATCACACAGGGGTTTAGAACAAAGTGTTAACTTTTCCCACAACAAGATTGTGTGGGAAAAAATGGAGTAAGAGTACTTAGGATGGATCCAACTTGTAATTTCAGTTGTATCCAGTTAGGAGAATTTTAGCCATGCATACATGGCCATTATGAAAGAATCACAAGCATTCGTAGCAAATTTGCCAAGTCCCTGTAGGACCTGTCTTTAAAATTAGTGTTGCTTCACAGTAATGCAAAGACTGTCTTGAAGTGCCAACATCCTTTTCCTTGTCCATTCTTACTTCAGTTCAAATGATGTACTACACAGGTCTCATGTTACCTAAAATGGAGATCGGGGTATTTCTGTTGTAAGAAGTTTGACATTTCCATGTAATCTGCACTATGAAACAACATACTGTGAACTGCAGAGATCACCCTGTTGTTCCAACTGGTGATGTTATTCCCTGTTGTTAGGAGGTTGACAATTCTTGCATTGAATCAAGATTAGTTCTGCTGCAGAATAATGACACTGCAGTACTTTGGATGTGTGGCTCCCTTAGAATTGAGGTAATCCTTTCTGTGACAGGTTATATCAATGTTGGCTTATGATGATTTTTTCAGAAGCTACAAAAAACATACTGTTATTTTGAAAGTTAAAATGTTTGTAATTAATTCTGATACTCTGATTTATTTTTTGCAATTGCATTCCAAAATCTGTTACTGTCTGAGTATTTGTTAAGAAAGCAAAGTCCACAGGTCGTAAGTTTTGTAAGAGTGTCCTTCTCTTTGGTGGAAGACCATACAAGGCTAGACGAGCTCCATCAGCCCAGGTTTGGCGATAGGAGTTTTCCTTCTCCTATGAGGAAGGCCTGTCTAAGCTGTGGCAGTTAAACCTCAGGTTTAAAGGGTGGGGCCAGTTCTGCGCAAGCTGCGCTCCAACTAAAAAATCCACTACGCAGGTTGGAAGGGCTTACTCTCACTTGTCTGTATGGATGGGTGAGGGTCTAAATGGTAGGTGACAAGGTGCATGGGTAGCTGCAGATACAACGCTGCATGTGGGAGGACCAGCACATGGGTAGCTCGAGTTAGCTCAGGAGTTGACAGTCATGGTCGGACACTTCCTGATTGCCTGAGCAGCCTTTTTTTCCAACCAGAATTGCATATCCAACATGTCCTTGGTCATCGTGCTTGTAGTAAGCGTGGTTAAAGCCCTTCCCAAATCTTCTCTCGTGAAGCCAAGCCATCAATTTGTAAAGAATATAGATCTTATTGTAAGATGTACTACACCTTGCATCTCTATGTTATCAATATCAAAGTCATTGTTTTTCAGTGTATCATGGGATTCCTGGAATATAAAAAGACTGAATTAGTATTTGTTTAATATGACAGAAGACTCTTATGATGCTCTTAATTACTATATAATGTTTTAATAAAGTAAGAATGCAAGGGAGGAACTCTTCATTAGGGACTGTAGTGATAGGGCAAGGGGTAATGGGTTCAAACTTAAGCAGGGAGGTTTAGATTGATTATAAGAAGGAAGTTCTTTACTGTGAGGGTGGTGTGGCTCTGGAATGGATTGCCCAAGGAAGCTGTGAGTGCTCCATCCCTGGCTGTGTTCAAGGTCAGGCTGGACAGAGCCTTGGGTGACATGGTTTAATGTGAGGTGTCCCTGCCCCTGGCAGGGGATTGGAACTAGGTGATCTTAAGGTCCTTTCCAACCCTAACTATTCTATGATTCTATGATTCCAGTTAATAATATTCTATTTCATATTATTAAATACAGAATGAGTATGCTCTCTAAGAATAAATTGTTTTCTGAAGGTGTATATAATGTCTAAAAGTATCATAGGCTTTTATATATCTTCAATTCTTGTAAGTATTGTATGGCTAAGGATGTATATGCATCAGATTGCTTATTAATACTTTTTCCAGCATCAAGATGAAATGCAGATCTTTCCATAAGAGCCCATAAAGAGAGAGCATGCAGACATCTATCTTTACCTAATGTGATCTTCACGGATTTTAGACAGCCATTTAGGTCCTTATAGAGAGGAACAGGCCTGTAAAACGACTTCTGTCCAGGAAAACAGAATTGCAATTTATATTTCTTCTACTGTGTTATTATTTCCGCTACTCTCTACTTATGGATCTGAGGCAATCACTGTCCTTCTCAGTAGCGAGTGATGGCAAGAAAAATTCAGTATTTTATCTTTTTTTTAACGCTGAAAGAACTAGTTATGCTATTTGACTGGGAGTTGGGTTAATCCAAGATGAAAGCTTAATTAGCTACATTAAAAAACAGAATTCAACAGTATGAGATGTACTTGCCGCCTTGTTAAGCAGAATACTATTAAAGTCAATTTGCTACCTTCTCATAACCTTATCTTTCTAGGTGTTGCATCACATGGTTAAATCTATGTGCAGCTCCATTGGCTTCTATGTAGTTGTTTACTTGCTGAGAGTTTAATACATACCGTAATGCTGGGTCCCTCTTATTTGCCTGTATAATCTCTACATGGATTTGCAAGATGACAATTTATGTGATTTCTCAAATTTAGTAAACATTCCTATATTAAATTCCCTAAGTGCTATAAATTTAATTGTACTTTTGATCAGAAAATAAATAAGATGTTAATGAAGGTTAATAAATAATAAATAACCAATGCAAGGTTAATGAAAGCAAGCAAGATAGTGAAAAATAATTGCAATATTATGAAAACAAAACACCTTCTTTATATTGACATTTCCAGCATTGTAAATAATTCTTCATTGTAAACATTAAGTAAATTTTGGATGAGGAATTCTTTTTTTTTTTCTTTTTTCTTTCTTTTTTCTTTTTTCTTTTTTTTTCTTTTTTCTTTTTTTTTTCTTTTTTCTTTTTTCTTTTTCTGGGAATGACATTAAAATGTGAGCTCTTTTAAAATCCTGCTTAGTCTAAAAAGCAATTGATTCATCTTTTCTTCAGCTGTCCAAAGTGAAGAATGTAACCTGCAGACTGACCTGGTACAGTAGATATGTACATTTCAGTACTAGTTTGAGATGTTTATTCCTACAGTAATACATACACAGATTTTATATAAAGGCATAAACTATGATGCTTAATGAGGGAGTAAGGCACATCTTGTTTTCAAAGAAATCATGAGTTCCTGAAATGGCACACAGGATTCAACAAGAAAAACCCAAATTTTTTTATGAACATGTATTTATGTATACACGTTATTTATGTATATGTATTATTTTATGCATACTGAGAAAGAAAACACTTTGTTGAGTCTACATTAATCTTTTTGTAGCTTTTGCTTCCTCTGTAACCTGAGGAAAAAAAAAAATCTTCTTACAGTACCAGTTCCTGCTTCCTGCTCATTAAATGTCTTTTAATTTATTTCGTCCTTCACTATACTTATGATTGAAATGCAGTTGAAGTTTCATCTAGTGTATCCCTTCTCCTCTGATAACAGTAATGATACACCTTTCTTTTTTTTTCTCCTTCACTATTTTTACCTCAGCTAAGATTTTCTCTTTTTTGTTACTGGACTTTTATTTGAAATTAAGTACCTTGCAGTTGATTCTGTTTATTATACTAGAAATAGCTTTTTTTTTTTTTTTTTTTTTTTTCTCTGAAGGTGATGCCTATTTTCAATATATAAAAGTTATTTTAAAAATAGTTTGTATAGTAATATTACTAATAGTGTATATTTATTTGAATGTATATGGTTTATGAAAAGCCTCTGTCAAAATATATGACACAAAAATTTCAGTAAACTTACAAAACTTTTTTAATCATGGATTTAGCACTAGGATTTTTTTCTTGGTTTCTTTCCAGAGACAATTTAAATATCTCAAAATAAATTGGTTTTAAAGTACACCAATGCAACTAAAAAATTTCACACATAGACTTAATAAATGAAAATAATTTCAGAATGTATTTCTAGAACTACATACCTATATAATAACTAGAGGTAAAAAATCACTAAAATAAATTAAAGTTGCCACAACTATTCAACAACTGTCTTTTAGTTACATTATCTTTCCCATAATTTCTTCAATTCTTTCTCCTTATGTCACATTCTACATTCTTTAATTCTTCTTTGCATGTTATATTTATTTGACATTCAAGTAAAAGTTTCAACAGTCTCTTTTGACATCTTTTCATAGAATTGCAGCAAAATTGATTTACATGTGAAGACAGAAGTTGTTTTGGGGGTGGGGGAGCTATTTTAAATAAATAGCTAATAGGTTTAATTTTCATCTTCTTCAGAATATGCGATGACATTCACTAGTTAATATGCAGTTTTCTAGCTGAAAAAATTCTTCTAAGACAATTGACAAGCAAACATGAGTCCTGAGTAATGATATGTGACTCAATTGTGCAAATAGAATTATGACAGTATTTAATATAAGGTTTAAATAATAAAATTGTTAGCCTTTTTCAATGTTAATAGCTCACATATACATTTTCATTGTCTGTCTGCATGGTAGCAGACACTGCCAAAATATTTGAAACAGTGAAGATCATTGTTTACAGCTAAATGAGGAACACCTGTACATGTCTGGAAAGACTTTTATAATGTGTGTTATTCTAAGGGCACATCGGTTTATTTTTAACAGACACAGTATATTATATATAATATATACATCATATATATAGTATATTATATATATAAAAATTATAACAGGACAATTTACCAGTTTACATACTCATATGCGCTTAAAACTCATATACTTACTTAGAACAGATTTTAAAAACTGTTTAAATCTCTGTTACTTCTCTGTCCAGGCTAATTCTTGTATTCAGTGTAAAATTCAGTGAACTCACAGACATTTTTTCTTGATTCAGAAATATTCAGTCATAGACCAGAGCCTGTTATTCTAGGCACATTAAAAACAAGTGTCTTGTGGGTAATGAAGGTATTTGACACTTAGAAATACTGATCATAAGCTAATGGTTCTGCCAATAAAGTTGTCATTAAAATTTGACATAGATTAGAAAAGCAAAAGATCCAAAACACTGCAAAAGTAAACAAATATTTCAAGACAAACTGTGCTAGCTTACTAACTGTTGGGGTTTTTGTCCCAGTCTCTTTTATGGTGATTTCTAACAGGCATTCTATACGTTCTATAAATGTCTGTAAAGACCCTTCCTAAAGTTAATCAACTGAAAGAGATAGTATTATTCTAATGTTTTATGTGCAGACTTCCATTCAGTTTGAATCATCTAGATTGCTTTTGAGTCATTACAAAAAGTTATTAAAGGGTATGGTTTGGTTTGCCATATATAAAACCAAGTTGTGTGTGAACAATTATCAATAAATTCTAACTGTACTAAAAGTCCAGGACTGAAATAAGTTAATTCAATATCTTAAGAAATCTATTGAGAATTATTCGTTCCCACCACCACCACCACCCCACCCGAGCAAAGCGATGGCTTCTGACAGAGAGAATAATACAAATATTTATATTAATGGTAAATATATCTTCCTGTGTTCACTGGATTATTCTTCAACTGCACATTCCCTGTAAGATACCAGCATACATAGTCGGTTGTGCAGTTAGAAGGCCACCAGATATACCCTTCTGAGAGCTGTCGAGCAATGTGCAGGAGTTCTCCACAGTGTTGTAGTGTTCCATTATCCAGTTTTAAAGGCAATTAAATGCTAGTCAGCAATCCTCTTTCATTCATCACCATTAAAATAAAATGGAAATATTCATAGGCAATATAGTGACAAGGACATACAAAGACAGATTTGCACAGAAGTGGGAAGATAGCCATGTCTGTATCTATATTGTATATTTATTAATTCCCAAGGTGACTTGGCTGAAGGTTGAGTTCTTATGCCCCAAATGTCACATCTTCATTTTGCTTTTGTAGGTTTCAGGCCCACACTTTGTTTCATGCTCAACTCCATCTTTGAGTTATTCAGTTAACCCTATTGTTCCCTCCTTCCCATACCACTCTACAAAACATGTTGATAACATGACTAGTTTTGCATGAATAGAAAGTCATATTATTTTGATTTTGAATGATAATATGTCTAAAGTAATAAAGGCAATAAGGGTCTTTAAGCCATATTGAATAAACTAACTTTGAATGAACCATCATGAAAACAGTGAGGACAGAACAGCAGGAATATAATCAAAATACGTTTATCTAAACTACTTTGTATTTTTTCTGCTATCAGTTTCAAAAGCTGGGAAGATAAATATTCTGATTGTGTTTATTGTTATTTTTATTATATTATGAGACAGGGATGGCAACTATTTTAAACTAATTCAGTTAAGAGCTATCTATTTTTTAAAGCTACTTAATAATGGTGAGAGAAATTATTCCCCTCGTGACATTTGTTCTTGTGACCTATGCTCTGAAGTGCTTTTGTTCTTTCACATACATACTGAGGTAAGCAGCTGCTTGCAAGTCTTCAGCAACTGTGCTTGAAACATTATTTTACAGGAAAGCAGGATACATTCTCTTCCCATAAAATGAAAGGTAAAGTTTGTACATCTTAACTGTCTTGAGGGACTATTTCCAGTTCACTCTCATCTGTCTCATTGTAGTAACCCTTTAATGTTATAATAAAACAATACAATGTGACAACTGCAAAGTCTTAACAACAGGCTTTATTGTGCTCAGCATTCTCTATGGCTGCCAAGATGGAAAAGAAGATAAGGCTGTAGAGGTCTTATCATGCTTCAAAGCTTCCTGGAGGTTGGATATTGACTAATTTTTATACAGATTTTATGTCAGTTAAATTTTTTTGTATAGGAACATGGCATTTTTTTCCCAATGGAAATATATAGCACAAATATGCGTGTAGTTATATCAGCTTGCAATAGCTTTGGTGACCCCCATTGAAAAATATTGTCCCTTTACTTACAGCTGGATTGGTCTGGTTTCTAATACTAGTATACCTACATTGCCATTTTTACTAAGCATGGATTTAAGTATAAAGATATTATGAAAGGGATAAAGCTTTGTGTGTAATCAAAACCAGAGTCTTTTTTTTTCAGGAAAAAGCATCTTTGCCCATGTGTCACACCACCTCTCTGTTAGAAGAGATCACTCCATGAAGGTGAACCTCAGAAACAGCCAAACGAATTCTGCAACCTCAGGAATAAAGCAGTTCTGCTCCTTCCAGCACACTAGACAGTTTTCTGGGTTCTGATAATGCCATATAATTTTTCAAACCCCTCTAGCCAGATTCAAAGGCTTAACCAAAATGGAGCTTTGAACATAGTTTCTCTGAGACTAGCTTGAAATAATGATAAATTACTTCACTCTGATTCAATTAATTTAGATATTAATAATATGATAGCTCTTATTTTAATTAAAAAACACCTCTTCTTTTTTTTTTTTCCCAAATCTATTAAGAAAACAAGGAAGATGCATGCAGTAATATCTTTAAGAAAATATCTTTTAAAATTTTTTCACTGCTCCTAATCAACCTGGGTAGCTCTACAGCCTATCTCCTAAATAATCATCTGGCCTGTAAAGCATAGCTGTACAAGTGTGTTAGTAAAACAGCACAGAGAGTTCTTTTCATATTTGCTTGTCCTTAATACAGCATCTATGCATGCAGGAAGTCAGTATCATACTCAAGTGCCAGTTAAATCTCACTGAAGGACTTTGTCTTTTTACAGAGTGGGGAAGCTCTTTCCCTGTACACAAGTTCTAGTATTGCAAAAGTGGCAGAAAATTGTCAGAGCCATTTTTACAGTCTGACAGTATTTTCCAGAGGAGACAAGATCTCCTCCATAGTCTTGCTATGTAATCTACAGGCAGAGAAGGACAAAAAGAAACAGATGGCAATCTCTACTTTCTTCCTGCTCCCACAAGCTGGAGTATCACACACATGCTGTCTTAATGTTATACATTTTGGTAGATGGCAGCAACAGTGTTTAGCCTATATATATGACAAAGTTATAATGGAAATATATCCAGTTAGGAGAATATTTGATTTGGTAATGATAGAGAGTGAAGTATCTTTCTAATGTACTTTGGCCTTTATATTTTCTCTTTAGCTGACACAAACTAGAAAAAAAACAAAAAAAACCAACAAACCAAACTATTTAATGCATTTTTTTTTTTTCTGAGCATTGCTGGTTCAGAACCTTACTCAACAAAACATGAGTAGATCAGTCCCTGTAGACATCTGAGGATTAATGAAATGACAGTATCAATTAAGAAGAATTTAATAAAGCTTTATTGCAATGAAAAATCTTCAATAGGAAACTTCAAAGGAAGAAAGGATACATACACAGTGTCTGATAATTACCGTGGTATTACAATTGTGTGTGGAGTAGAAACCACTAGCTGTTGTAATATTTCTTAACAGATTTAAAAAGTGAGTGAGAGTATGGCATAGCATAGAGTTTTTAATGGGAAGTAATGTGAAATATGGTGAGCATACTAAAATAAGAGCATAGTATTCCACATAGTGCACTTCCTTGCTTATCCATACAAATGAAAGAACATACAAAAGAGAGCATTCTCAGCATCAGAGTTTTTTGACACCAGTCTCTGTTCACATGAGTAGCCCCATTGACTTAATGGGTCTATTCATGTCAAAAAAGATTTCTCATGTGACCATGGTTTTGCAGGGTTGCTTGCACATTCTAAACCAGACCTTCATAGCAGTGCAAATAGCTAAGTAAGGGAATTATATGTTTCTTACCATGCAAGCCTGCAGTTTCAGTGATTTCTTAATCTGAGGCAGGTTGAAACGAATAACTTCAGGCTTACTTAGGCCAGAAATGTATAAATGGTAAAGAATGCCCATGGACATGAGTGACCAAGCTCTTTGAAAATGTGCTTGCCCTCCTCTTTTGTATAAATGACATTCAGGTATAATTATTGTTTCCTAATACAATGAATCTTCATGATGAACAGAGAACAATTTGTAACTGACTTTTTCCCATAGTGGTTCTGTGTTTCTGACAGGTTGAAGAGGGTAAAGAAGTGCACAAAGTTACAATATCAAGTGATATCCCATGGAAATACATGGAAATAAATAGTGTAAATAGAGAAGGAAGAACGGGGATTAGAAATTGCATATTCCAGAGGATTACTTATGAGGTTTCTGAGCTTATTCTTATGTTCAGCTTGTCTTAAGAAGTAAATGGAGAGAACAGTGTAATAGCAAATTATAGAAAATTTTACTTTGAATCACTTCATCTAATGATAAAACTGTCAATATTTTGGTAAGTTTTAAACATATAGAACTAAAATTTCAGAAACACACTGTAACTCTTGATTTCCAAGACTGATGTTATGGATCTAACTCATCAAATAAATTAATGCTGTTGCTCTGAAAGTCAGCATCAATGGAGGCTAATAAGAAAAATCCATAGGCTTGGTAAGCTTTTTGCTAGACATGTGTTTCACTAACAATCCTGCCTAATTAAACCCTTTGGTAGTAAAACAGAGGTCCCATTTGCAGCACTTCAATTTCAAAGAGTGTGAAGTTAGATATTTACTCTTGCGTCTGGCATTTGTTAACTTGCTTTTTTTCTTAAGCAGCGACTCAGCTCAGAATCCAGCTCATTATATTGAAGAGGCACAGGTGAGGGAGCGAGACCACAAGCAATGTTTTTTTCATTCCCCCTTGAAACCAACAAATGCACAAGTGAAATATTCTGTCTGATATATTAGGAGATAGTTTATATTTTTGTGGAAAATGTAGCACTTTGCTTTGAAAAACAATGTTAGGACAATGTCCATAAAGATTTTCTTCTCCAGTAGGTTCTTTACATGAAGTTGTATGTCTTAATACCTATGCATGCCTTACTGGATATATTCTGTCTTTTCCTGTTATCTGGAATTTAGCAGCAGAAGTTGGGTGAGCAGGATTTTAAAATGTAAATGCTATGTGAGATGGAGACAGATTTTTGTCTGTGCATAATATGGCTAGCTAGTGTACTTCTTGCTGTTAACACAAGCATCCTATGATTTCAGTCTCAGTGTTTCTGGAGATTTCATGGTCTTTGTGTTTCTGGACAGACTCCCAGTTTTAGAAGGAGAGAAGCTGACCAACACTTTTCCAGTGGTAACAGAAGCCTATAATCAGAAGCTGGAAAATTAATTGTCTGTAGAAGCATCTGGTTGCTTTTGCTGCCTTGTAGTCATATTCATTTGCAGTGCTTTATGCTTTCCTTGAGGACTCCATCATAAACTGAAGTTAAAAAAAAAGAAAGCAAAAGCAAACCTGCTGCCATCAGCATAAGACAACAGATGCCTCGGTGAGAAATGAGCTTCAAACTGAAAATTCATACAATGAATGGTAGGGCTACAACATGTGGCATATAGAGTGAATTAAAAAAGGGGAAATTCCTCTTTCTCCTGAGCAAGCTTTTTGACATATTTTTATTCATGCATTTGATAACACTGTTATCCTAACATTGTTCTGCTGGTAAAGCTTTTCCAACCATAATACACAAGAGCTTTGTTTTTCCATTCTCTGTGATGACTCTGTCCTGTGGTATTTTTCATAGCTTGACATGAGGCAGTAATGGTTCTATTAGCTACACTGTATTTGCTGAGTTTACTGTTTTCAGGAAGCGTGTCATCACCAGTGCCTTTCTGCAGTTTCCTTATTAGCATGTGCCGACTCTGCAGGAGCTATCACCTAGAATTAAATATTTGCTGCTAGACCTGTCCTTACTCTGTGCAAAATGATTACAATCAATTATGCCACCCTTTTGCTGACAGCCAGATACCACTGAGATTACAATAAAATTGCTCCATGTTTAAGTATGTGTCGTGGTTTAAAACCAGCCAGAGGGCTCGTTCACTCACTCCCCCCCTTCTTGCCCTCCCCCTACTACCAGAGGGACAGACAGGAGAATTGAAAAGAATGCAACTCCCATGGGTTGAGATAAGAACAGTTTAGTAACTAAGGTATAACACAAATCACTGCTGCTACCACCAATAATAATAATGATAAAGGAAATAACAAGGGAAGAGAATACAACATCTCACCACCAGCCGACCAATAACTCACCCCCCCAACCCAACCAAGCACTGACCGATACCTCCTCCAACCCCGCAGTCCTAGCCCTTCTGAGTAACTCTCAGTTACCTCCTGGGCATGACGTGCTGTGGTATGGAATACCTCTTTGGTCAGTTTGGGTCA
The DNA here is from genome assembly GCF_028554395.1 of Pezoporus wallicus. Taxonomy (NCBI): domain Eukaryota; kingdom Metazoa; phylum Chordata; class Aves; order Psittaciformes; family Psittacidae; genus Pezoporus; species Pezoporus wallicus. The sequence goes on from NW_026640026.1 coordinate 174,567, forward strand.
AGTGTCCTGTCTCTGCTTCCTCCCGGCCTCCCCTCCTCCCTGGCAGAGCATGAGGCTCACAAAGTCCTTGGCCAAACCAAAACATCATTGTTATCAGCTCTGTTCCCAGGCTGAAAGTCAAAACACAGCACTGCACCAGCTACCAAGAAGGAGAAAAACGACTGCTACTGCTGAACCCAGGACAATATGATACTAGCTTGCTGCACTGAGCACTGATAAAAGGAAATGTTGGAAAAAATCCTTTCAGTTAGTAACTGGTGATGAACTTCAGAGAAGGAAAATGTGGATACTTATTAAAATGAGTCCATATCAGCTATTCTGCAATAGTTGTGATAACCATAGTAATGGAAAATATAAAACTTTTTGCTTCATTAAGATTGCTAATAATGTGTAGAGTAGCACAGACCTTTAGAACATAAAAAAGAGTTGTAACAGAAAACAAAATTTTTTAAATTATTCTTATTTAATTTTTCTTTTAACACAAGTTAAAGGAAAACTTTCCTTGAAACTCAAGTTAAGTGTTCTTCAGCATTTCCTAGTGCAAGATATTTACATGTCAAAACCCTCTTATGTGGAGACTACTGTTAAGTTTTTTCATTGGAGAAAATGAGCATTGTTGTCGTTAATTTGAATGTCAACATGCTGTTTCTTTTTGGGACATATTTGTCTTCCTTTCAAACCCTATTCCAATAGATCCTCAAAGTATCATTGTACAGTTACCTTTATTTTTACCAAGATACCACTTTCAGCATTGTAGATTATTTTGATGTGAGCTACTCCAAGTGAGTGTAATGCTCTTGCTGCAGCTTCTTTGGAGCTGGTAAGAATTAATGTTGCATACATAAGAGAAAGCAGCTAAGATCTCTCCAAGTACGTGCTTTCTCTTTGTGTTTTTTTGCCTAAGAATTTTGTTCCATACGTGGAATACTACTTGAACTTAAAGCCTCCTGCATCACTACACTGCCTTATAGGCAGGACTGTGTTAGAAGGCACAGTGAAGTCCTTTTTGTAAGTGAAAGCCTAAGGATCCATTTTGTAATTTTGACACTTTTTTTGCATTTATGAACATGTTGCTTTACTTCATCTCACACTAGCCTAAACCATTGCAACTGTGATCAGACTCAGTCCTGCTGTTTCTGAAGAATGGTACTTAATAGATATAAGAAGGAAAACTCCCTGCTATGAAGAAGTTGCCATATAAACTTATCAGCATATTCATAACTTATATTTTGCAAAATGTTTTGCATTTTTAGCCTTGAGGAATGCCTTCCTTTATCACCTAGTTGTTTTTTTTCATGTTTTACACATGATCCTGCATGCAACTCAAGGAAAGATAGATCACTGTCGCATTAAGATTTGCATGTTTGCTTCATAGTAGTCATATGCTTCATTTACGTGGAGTGATCAGCTACAAAGAAACATATTGTGTAATACATCATTTCAAATTAATATCCATTTTGGAGAGCACCTGCCTTACTATCACATTGTAGCTTATGTATGAAGTTTCTGAAGCAGAGAAAGGGGCCAGTTTGAATAGGTCTTCATAGGATATGAAAATGTTTAAAGACATTTTCACCACAGAATTTTTTATATCTAAAGATAAAATAAGTGCTATTTCAGAGATTTGTTGAATTACAAAACATAATTAAATGCATGTGTTTTCTGCCAACCCCCTTAGCATGTGAATATTGTCTTTTGTATCACCGTACTTTTCTTTAAGCTGTGCTTCAGATCTCAGGGATTTACCAAGGGTTATTTCCCTAATTTTTACTGAAAGATGATTTATTTCTTGTTGAAACCACAGACTTATCAATCTCTTTATATTACACTTACAATTAAAGAAAAAACAGACTTAAACATTACCTGTTGTGTCCATTCTTCTGGATACAGAGTATTTTTCAAAGTCATACCCTGCATCATATATTCACATTTAAATCATGCTTAAATTAGGCTGAAATCGAGTTAGTCATGCCTAACCTGACTGGGTCATGAAATTGGGGTTGACAGCAGGACTACTTGAACTGCAACTGCACCATATACAGCTTAAACCGGCTCAAATGTAGGCTTCTCAGTGGTACAGTCAGTACAGACCTGTACTGGAGCAGGGTAATCTGAATCAGTCAGAGAGAGCTGATCAACAACTGCTCATTAAATCAGTATTAAGAGCTTCTCTGGAACAACTCTGGTGCTCAAAAAGCTCCATTCCGCACAGGAGCCCCTGTGAGAAAGCCTATGAGGAGCCATTCTTACCTCCTTTCTACCTGTGAAATAAATCCAGAACTCCTCTTTGACCACTGAATATGTATCATGTGGCTCTTGACCATATGGGCATATTGGTATGTGGTCTATAAGGTCCTGTGCCTACAGCATAACATGACAGCTAGAATCTATTATCACTGAATTATGTGAAATCTGTACAAAAATGCCATTAAACTCACAGACTGTATATGCAAACAGTGAGTGTAATATACTTGGAAAGCTTCTGTGTATGACCTAGGGTTTCTTACCCTTTTCATCAAATAATCCTGTAGATCTAAGGTCTGTATGAGCTACTCTCTCATATGTGAATTGATGTGAACATGAATAGCAATGGAGCTAACTCTGCCTGCAGGCAGGCACCAACAGAATCTAGGAGATGTTTTCCCATTACGCTTTCTGGCAGCTACAGGGCATGTCTTCCAAGTGTGTGGGAATATATGTGTGTGTATTTATTTATTTATTTTCATCTGCACTTGTTTTGTAGACCATTTGCTGATATTTGAACTACCAGTTATCTATAGACCAGAGACGGAAAAAGAATGCTTTATGGAGTCTGATGCAAGTACAAAGAATAGCCATGTATTATGTATTAGACCTCAAGTTATTTCTTTTGCTGGGTAAAGCAGTGAAGTAAGCTCACCACATTGCACCATGAAAGAGAAATACATTACTGAGATATTCTGGGAACCAACACTGGTACTAAGGGCCTAAATCAGTTGAGCTTCAAGTTCTTCTTTCACTGAAGTTGAAAGCGAGGACAAAATCTGAATCAGAAATGGTTGACAAATCTTGTCTTTTATAAAAATTCAGTTTTTAGCTCCAAGCTTATGTTACTATTCACAGGTACGTTAGTCTCACACAGTCTTTTCAGATTCCTAGAGCACAAGATTCCTGGAGAAGGATATTCTCTAATGTAATTATTAAGTGACAGTAACTCTTCTGTTTCATTTAGTCATTTACTAAATCTCTCTAGCATTGATAACAAAAATGAAACTTTGTCCACTGTAAAACACTTCCTAGAGAGTTTTATTATTGCTACTTAAGCATCCATATTTAAAGATACACATTTATTATTTATTATTATTTACATTTTCTCCTTTTTTTCTTTTTTTTTTTTTTGTCTTCAAAACACACAGAAAACTGCAAAAATTTACCATGGCTTGTATGTGACAGGTGCTCCACTGATGATGTCATTCATGTGCATACACACAGAGGCTTATAGTTTTTGTATGCCTACCCAATCAGAAAGTTGTGATGATAGGTGGATGTTTCTGTGCTTTTTGATTTACATTGTACATGTAGTGCCACATGAGGGGGGGAAAAAAAGGTCTAGGATCACAAAGGTAAAATTTAGGAATAAGGAGCAAGAAATCTAGTAAAATTTTAGATATTTAAATAATTTTTTTCAAAATAAAAAGAAACTGCTGTTTATTTAAGTAAGTGTTTCAAGTATCTATTGCATGTGAACAAAGATGAGAATTATACCAAACTATTCCTACTCAATATAAACTAATTTGCTTTCTAATCTAATTTTTTTTTAATATTCTTGTACTATCCTCAGTAGTAGTTACATCCAACTGCATAAAATTTTCAGTACAAATGCACCTATAATCAAAAGCGTACATAAAACCAGAAGTCACAGACAAAATTTTCAGGTGATGGGCTTCTACTTCCATGTTCAGAATTAGCAATAATAAAAGACCTTTTCCATTTTCCAGTTGTCCCATGGAGATTCAATTCAATAATCCATGAGTTTCTTTTTTTCCAGATTTTTATAATAACTTTTTGTATTTGTATACAAAACACATTCCGCATCTTTTAACACTTTTCAGCATCATGTTTTATTAAAGAAAATGCAAAGGAAAGGTAATTCTAGAGCTCTGAGTTATTCATAGATGAGAGGGCAGAGTATAATAAAGATATTTTTTTTCAGGCTGCTCAGAAGCAAGGTTGCTGCTTGGTGGCTACTGTGTGTCTATGACTGCCAGTATTGGCCCTAGTTCAAATAGCTCTAACAGGAGAAAGCAAAGCAACACAGATAGTGTATTAATATGTTTTTCACTGTGTTTTGAAGTCACTCTTAACATGTGAAGGAGTTGTTTTAATAGCTCTAATTTTTTTTAAAGCATATTAAAGGTGAAATATTAAAACCAAGCAACATAAAATACAGACTGTCATGCGAAAAATAATTTGTCATTTCTGCAATCAGCTTTGCATTTTCCATTTTGCTGATATGTCTCTCTCTATTATTTCAGCTATTAATCTGTACTATTATCCTTGCATGTGTTTAATTTTCTGGGAGGGATAAGGTTGTTATAGTACGTTTTTATAGTTGTTCCGCTGATCCATGAGCCTAATGAACAAACCATCATTCAAAATGATGATTTTAAAAGCCTGACCTTGAACTTGATGCCAGACAACATTTTGTTTTCTCTGTGTTATTTCATTCAGAATATACCATTATTGTTTAAATGCAGCTCTTGCTTGTGTACTGATAGTGTGAATGATGGACATTCACATGAACATACCATAGTGAAAATGTAGACTTCTTTGTAGGAAAGCATTGCTTACTTCATAGACAACAGACATAGTTGTCTTTCCAGTATATGAATTCTATGATTCTGTAAATTAGAACTCAAGCATAAATTCAGTAGTTATGATTGGAAAGGTTCACATCCATTGTGTCCCGTGAAAATTGTACCTTGTTTCTGCAGGTGACAAGAGCGCTGGGTAAATTGTTTTGTTGTGGCATTCATGAGCTGTCATTTTACCTGTCTTCTTATACCATTGATAATAATGCCAGCCTGATTAATGTGTCCATCGTTATGGCTTTGTTTTTAAACAGCTTCAAAAGGTCTCATTGTTTTACTTCAGTGTTTCTTGGAGCTGATCGTATCTGGCTTTAGGCAAACTGGAATGTTTTTGGCTACTTGACATAAACTTAAACTCCTTAAGGAGTAGAAACTTGAATTCAGTGCAATCTATAATGCAGAGACAGAAAATCAGAGAGGAAAACATTCTGTTACTTTTAAATGTTTCAAAAATTTTCAGTTGGAGTTTGTAGCGTTCTTCAAATAGAATGGACAGTTTTGTGATATAGGTGAGCAGAAAAAAAACTATAAAAGGAAAAAAACAATCCCAGATAAGATTTTACGTTCATCTTGAACATAAAGTGGTGTGGTTACTAGTGGCTGCCTGCAACGAAAGTTATGCTGTTATAGCTATATGCTACAAGGGAACAAAAATCATTGTGAAGCTGTCTGGTTTGACATTAGACTGTATCAGGAAGAGAGAGGCACATGGAGAAGGCGAGGGTAATCAAAGCAAGCTTGTTTGTTACTAAGCATATTTTTTGAACAGTGATGATCTATGTATTTAACTGAATGAATAACTGGACAACTTTTGAAAATATATGCTAACTTGTGTTTTTGTGCCTTTTTTTTTTGTTTTGAAAGAATATGCATTTCAAATTAAAAAAGGTAGAATACTTAAATGTACTGAGAAAATCAAGAAGCAGTTACGAATACAGATAATTTCAAGGAAATTTTGAAAAAATAAATATTTTTGTTTGAAAAGTGTTTCTTTTATTAAGAAATCTTAGTTTTCTTTGAGATAATTTTAAACTTTGAGATCTTCAACTGGTTCTATTTTCCTTAGAATCTGTTTCCAAATATCTTTTTTTGTTTGTGACTGTTACGTGTGATGCAATATACCAAGATATTATTGGTGTTTCAGTATTATCTGAAATTAGAAATTGTTCATCCCAGTAAATAAGTGAGTTAAGAAATTGAAAATAAAACAGAAACTTAACATTTATCTAAAAATTTTGCATTGCTTGATGCACTAACTAATGTTTCCTTAAACTTGAACCATTTTCTAGTTACGTCTAGTTTAATTCATTAGTCTGGCTTTTTTTTTTTTTTTTTTAGCAAGCTGTCAGTATATTACAGCCAGTAAGCAGCAGAAATTAAAGACATTTAGATATTGACAAAATTGACTTTCATTTATTTACTGATCAAATAAAAAAATTCAAAGAATTGAAGAACAATGACATTCATTAAAAGATGGAAAAGAAAGAAATTAAAAATCTCAGATTCTTTCATGTCATGTCTTGACAACACCTTTTGAATTCTGAAGGAAAAAAGATAGATCTTGTCCTTGAAATCTATATATCTAAGTAGCTTCATTAACATACTTCAGATGACATAATCAGTATGTAACTTTTATGTATATTTACAACAAATCACAGTATTTGTGACAGACAAGTCTTTTGTCTCTTCATGAATTTTGTATAGTGAAAAACTGACATAGTCTTCAAAACAGATCTATCACAAAAATGCATAACTTTGTCTATTGTTACCTGTTTATTTCTTTTTATTCTATTTCTCAAAAAACCCCCTACCCAACCCAGGGTGTTTAAAAGAATTACTGCAGACCTTTTTTCATTATTGCCTAAGCCGTTGGATTGGTTGGGTAACTGAAAAACTTTGGGAATGTCGCCTTCTCTATCTTATTGTCTCTTCTGCCACCAGTGAAAACAATGCCTAATCATATATTAAATGTAGAAAAGAACACACAAATTGTATGTAATCTTTAAAAATTGATTGTGGTGGAATAATTTCAGTTGAAAGTTTTTGCATGGAATCTCATATAATTATGAAGAGAAGATCTGTTATGGATACAAGGTTATTCGTGTGAAGATGCAGTAAGCGACTAATATTTTTCAAATATCGGTTACCTGCAACTCTTGTTCACTCTCTATCTGGGCCAAGCTGAATTGAGCTGAGTCATAGGACTTTGGCTACTATTCTAAACAAAGATTAGGTTAAAATATGTATGAATAGTCTTAAAAATGATTATTAAAATGACACATTTCAGATTTTGTTCTTACTATTCAATACAGAAAAAATTGAACATTCTTGAAATAGAAATTAACAGTTATTCATTTTTTTCTTTTCTTCACCATAAAGAGGATACTGTTATCAAAATATCCTTATAGATATTTTAATTTAATTAATCAGGAGTGTTTTTGGGTTTTTTTTTGTTTCTCCATTTATTTGTATTTGTAACCAGAGCCTTTACTTGTATTTATTATTTTTCCTTTGACAACCAACCAGTGCTACTACCATAATACATTTTGCTTAACATGGGCATTTTGAACAAAGAAAGTTGCTGTAAAACATCATGGGCTGTCAAACTAATTTGGGTTGATTCTTGCATTCTTACTCTGAATAGTATCTCACTCTTTAAAAAGTCATAACATTTTCATTGTAGAAGGAGCCTGAAAAATAATTGCTGCTGCTCAGATTTGAATTTTTGAAAAATCTCTGAGAAATTTGGAAAGTGAATCATTAATATTAGAATTCTCATATAATATTATAGAATTAACATTCATTTAGATTTTAATCCAAAATAAGCACTCCAGAGGGCACCTAAGAATTTGAGCATCCTTGGCGCATATTTTTAAACATAATGGAGAGACTGCAATAAATAAAACTTAAAAAAAAAAGCAGTACTCTTCTGTCCTCCCACTCTCTAACACCCCATTTAATTCCTAGTCATAAGACCTGTGCACCTCCATCACACCTTTGCACAAGATATTCCACCATTACTGCCTCAGTCTGATCACACAGATGGACTTTATAGCATATCCAGAATGTCAACAGTTTACAGCTATTTTAGACCTTGGCAAGGAAAAGCATTCCAGAGGAAAAGTCCCTTGCAAAAGAATGCTTTGCCAGCAGCTCTGCAATCTTTTCTAAAGAGGGGGATTGAGTTTGAGGGCATCTGCAGGTGTCAACAATGGCAATGTAAATTGTTCAGACAAGTGCTGAGCACAACCCAGATCATCATTTTTGCAAAAATTCTATCTACTGTATCATTGACTCAAAGCACTGGTTTGTAATATACTAAGAAAAATGGTTTCATTTATAGTGACCTTCCTGTGCCTATGCTTTGAATACTACCAGCTGCTTTTGAGTACATTTAATGGATCATTCAGTTTTGCCTCATGTTATTTATTATCTCCATGTGTGACAATGTTAAGCAATATTAAACTATTAAACTATTCTAGTCATTTGCATTTTGCTCTAGATTGCAAATGTGTCCATTGATTGGCTTCCTATTGTTTTTCCCCATCATAATATAATTTGTCAGGAAGTTCTCCTAAATCATACTCCTCAATTTAGCAATGTTTGTTAATTTGTAATTAAAACCAAAATTATACGTTAGAATGAGGCTATGATTCATCGCAAATATATATAAGCTTTGCTAGTAATTTCTTAGAACTGAATGTAGTGCTTATGCAGGGAATTTTTTTCATGTTCACGTCTTCGTAGGATTTTATGTTAGACTTCTTTTATCATTCTTAAGTAAAGCTCTGTGGAGGACATCAAAGACCAACACTGTATATTTTGTGGGTCTGTATACATTGTATGTGTGATGGTAAGGTACTCAAGATCCCTGTGTGTGTACATATATATTCTGATTTTGCTCATTTTCCATAGACATTAAAAGAACTTATAAACCAATGCAGAATAACATTACAAGGACTGAAAATTTCATCACCTTCCAAAGGTGTAAGTAATTTGACTCTTTAAAGTGATATATGTTATATTTCTGTCTTCCACATACTGAATTAAGAAATATAAATTTGGAGTTCAAATGTCCATAATTTACTGCTGCATTCCTTAAAATGTTGGTTATTTATAGTACAAAATAGCAGTCTGTTACAGTGTCCCATTGAGAAAAGATATTCGCCAATTATTTCTCATTAAATGTTAAAACAAAAAAAAGTATTTATTTCATAATTAAAAAATAAATAAAAAATGTGTATGTTTAAGACAGGTGGGACTATATTTCAAATCACACAATTCTTTACTGCTCTGTCTATATTAGTGTGATCAGTTCAAGATTCTCATATTTGGAGGCAAAATCAAAGAAGCAAGTAATTCATAGAATTGTAGAATCATACAAGAGTTTGTGATGGGAAGCACCTTAAAGATTGTCTGTCTCTGGCCTCCCTGCTGTGGGCAGGGGCATCTGCCACTAAACAAGTAGCTCAAAGCCCTGTCCAGCTTCACCTTAAACACTACCAGATACAGGACATCCACAGCTTCTCTTGGCAACCTGTTCCGATGTCTGACCACCCTCACAATAAAATATATCTTCCTAATGTCTAATCAAAATCTACCCTCTTTCAGTTTAAAGCTATTCCCCCTTGTCCTATCACTACATAGTTTGTAAAAAGTCCTTCTCCAGATTTCTTATAGGCCCCCTTTAGGCACTGGAAGGCTGCTCTAAGGTCTTCTGAGATCCTTCTCTTCTCCAGGCTCAACAAACTGAACTCCCTCATACTGTCTTCCTAGGAGAGGTGCTTCAGCCCTTTTATCATCTTTGTGGCCTCCTCTGGTCTCACTCAGCAGATCCATGCACTTCTCATGTTGGGGGTCCCAGATCTGAAGACCATACTCCATATAGGGTCTCATGAGAGCAGAGTAGAAGGGGAGAATCACCTCCCTTGACCTGCTGATCACACTTCTTTTGATGCAGCCCAAGATATGGTTGGCTTTCTGGGCTGTAAGTGCACGCTGCCAGCTCATGTTGAGCTTCTCATCAACCAGTAGCTCCAATACAAATTATCTTACTGCTGGAGAAGTGAAGGACCTGCCTATCTGATACCTTGCAGGAAAGTCTGGGCTTTTGTCAAGCATCCTGTTTAACATGCTGGAATGAATCCAAAAGGGGGCCACCAAAATCATTAGAACATATGACATCCAAGGAGAGGCTGAAAGAATTGAATTTTCTGGCTAGGTTGGATTCTATTTTTAGTGACATAATGGGTGGTTGAGCTGTGTTTTTCTCAGAGCTGGACACTATCAAGAAAAGGGACAAGGTTCACAAGAGGGATTCTAATTAGATATAAGGTAGAAAAATTTCACCATAAAGGTGGTCAAACAGTACTGCAGGCTGCCCAGAGAGGTTACAGAACCTCCATTCTTGGAAACTTGACTGAGCAAGGCCTTGAACTTTCTGGTTTCAAACTGTCCCAGTTTGGGGTAGGAGAATGAATCATAGGCCACACCTACCTAAATTATACTATAATTTGTTGCGCAATATATGTCTTATTCCACCCAAGGCAGTGACTGGTAGTTAGTGTTCACTACAACACAGACACAAGTTCCCTGGAAAGATGAAGTTTATGGGTAAGATTTTCATCTAATATAAATTGGCATATCTTATTTGAAGTCATCAAAGTTTGACTAATTTAGTGTAGATAAGGCTCTGCTCTCACATCCTTTAAAATATAATTTGTGGGTTATATTTAGTTAGATCACTATTTTGTGTCAAAGTATTTAATCTAAGGGGTTTGAAAATTTTCTGTTCTCACTATTGCTACAATTTTATCATGCTGTTCCACATCTGCCTTTCAACTATAAAAAGTGGGATTTACCCATGAACAGAAATGCTAACTTATGCTTAGGTACTCAATTAGGTAGTCAGATCCCTGTAATATTCTGTTTTGATATTTCCAGGCCAAATTATCTCCGGAATTATAAGCTATTGTCTTTACTGGAAAGGAGTTGGTCCTGGAGTTTCAGATGATTAAATTAATTATCACCCTTGCTTTTTTTTTTTTTTTTTCCTCCTCCTTGGTCTCAGTAAAAACTGTTGTTTATTGCTCTTATTCTAGTAAACCCTCAGATTAATGGTGAACTGCTTTCTGACTTCTGTGTTGTTTAACAGAGGAATCCTTTGTCTTTAGCTTCTCTGATCCTCAGTTAGGGGAAATCTGTCAATCTAGGAATAAAGAACTATAAGGTAAAAATGTTTCTGAAATAAGGTATATTTGCTTGGTTGTGGGTTTGTGGTTTTTTTGTTTGTTTGGTTGGTTGGTTGGTTTGTTTGTATTTTTTCAATTGTCAATGACAGGTGATGAGATAAGTGTGTGCTCTACATTGCCCAGGCAAAGGAATACTTAAAGAGTTAAAAAGTTATTGTACTGTGTTAAAGCTCAGAATTTATCACCAACTCTGGAAATAATTTAGGCACCAAAACAATCAAGTTATTTTAATTCACCCATTCAGATTTTTATTACATGGTATCAGAGAGGCATGCCCATTTTGGGAGGCTACTTTTTTGCAGGCCATTATCACACTCTTATCAGACATTTATGCACATAACTGGGTACATTGTACTAATTAGTTTACACAGTTTTACAAATGTATGTCTTGCCACTGAGCATGCAAAACTGCTCATGAAATTCATCTTACAGTATGAAAAGCTGATTATTAAATTGTCAAGTATTAAGATTCAAACAACATAAAAGCAGAAGTACAATTTTCATCATTTTTATAGTAATAGTTTCAGTCTGTCTACATAAAAAAGTAATATCATAAGAAATTCAGCATAAGAAATATCTCACTTTTCAAAACCTAATTAAAAATTAATAATAAACTGTACAGAAACTGATGAGAGCAGAAAAAAATGCTGGTACCATTTCATTCCAGTCCCTGATTTGGAATGACAAGAATCTCTGGAGTGATGGTATCCTTTAGCTTCCTTCCAGACACAGAATAATATCCTTGAGGATGTCTATAGAGGGTGCAAAGTATAAAAGGAAAGCATAGTTTTCAAACAGAGTTTTTCTGCTTACTTAAGAGCAAGGGAATTTTTTATGACAATTCCTAGTTGTAAAAGGCTATTCATTTCACATACATAAGAAATGGGTCTGGAAAAGATTTACTGTGTCATCAAATCCAGTTCCGTTTTTTGAAGCCCAACATGCAATCCTATTTACCAGAGTTACCAAATACAATCTTAAAACTATTGTTTCCCCTGACTGTTCTTAGTGGAAATTACCTAATTTATTTGAAGATTTATAAACCTTTCCGATTTCTGAGTTTTCTTCACAGTTAAGTTGGTCATTCACATTTGGGTCATTCAGGCAAATATTATACTTTTAAAAAATCTTTTCTCTTTTCCTATTTTCCTTGACATTCCCAGTAACAGTTTATGTATTAACAGTTTTAATACAAAGCATGTTGTATGACTCTGAGGCTCACATTTACAATAAAAAGGGGTTTTTTGAATGATCCAGCAGTATAATTTCAGGCTTGATTTAAAATGAGTGTGAGCTTTGCATGCTCTGGAAATGAAACATGATTATTTGATTTCATAAATTTTAAGGAAATGTGACTCAATGAAGTCAGGAGGCACCACAGTTAATCTGAGAATTCTGGTTTATTTTACTTGATTACTTGACAGATAATCTGTCTTGTTTTTCAGTAAGAAAAATGTCAGTCTGTTTATGGCCTGCAAAAATGCTGAACGAACACCTTTTATTCAATTAGCGTTAACTAGGACTATAGCATTCAGGCACACACTTAAGTGAAAACAATAAAAAATCAATATGCTATAACCTATGAAGGTCTGAAGCTACTCTTTGTCAGTTTATAAGTCATTATCCATTGTAGAGATAGGTGATTACTACTTTGCTCTGTTGTTTGTAGCAGTAACACCTGACAATAATTACACCATTGACACCAATTTCTCCTGAAATGATTTAGGATGTAGTAGTTCAGATGAAACAGACTTGGATAGGGCACAACTGATTCAACTGTATCTCAAGGATGATGAATTCCATTAAAAATGCATGTCTAGATTTTCTATTCTGAGATTTTAATTTCTTTTTCTTTCAGGCTAGAGATACCTTTGAAGTAGTTAAAAGGATAAAAATTGACCACGAGAATCAGCTTCTCACAAATATTTATAATTTTGTGTGTGTTGATATTATTTAATATGAGAGAAGAAAGCAATGCACGCTTAAGTGAAAAGTCTGTTTAAACACTGTTCCAAAAAGCTTTAAGAATTATGTAATAAATTATTACCACTGAGGCTAGAGCTGACCTTAGTTTTTTTTGTATCATGTAACTTCTATTTTACACGTAAGAAAGAGGTCTTGTGTTCTGCTTCCTTATACACAGAATTTCTCCCACTGCTTATTTTACTCCAATTGTTTTCTTGGATGCAAACTATAGTAAAGTATGCTTCTGCTCAACTATGTATGGGTAAAAGTCCATAAAACACATTTTCTTGTATTCATACAGTTTCTCGTATTCTTCTCTGGGCAAAAATTTGCATCCCTTTTATCATGGGAGTGTACTAGATGTGTGAGGTTGTTGATAGCTGGCTTCTGTTTCCTTTATGAAGCCAAACTGTAGCCTGATTGAGTTGATAAATCCCTTCCACATGCTTTCAAGATCTTCGATAAACAGCCACTATTTACTCAACACAGTTTGCTAATATGATCTTAAAGATGAAAGCAAAAGCAGTTTTCATTAAGATAATGTCTAATTAATGACACCAAGTCTTTCTGGACCCCTCTTCTCTGTGATTCTTTTGGGGCAACTATTACTGTATCTGTAAACTGTAAATGATATTATAATAGTGATATTACGATTCATAGTAGTCTTATTTGTTTTCTTCTTTCTTACTGTTCAGAATTTTATTCCCTTTTTTTTCTCTGTTTGGATTTTCTTTTGTTCATCTTCATTTGACTTTCCTAAAAAACAGTGATTATTTGAAAAGATAATTTAGAAAGGCTTAAAAAAGAATACAGATTACATCTTTTCCTCCAAATAACATTTTTGGTCAAAGTTTAGGATTCCAAGAAAAAAAAAAAAGTTCATCAAACATTTGACTTGAAATAGAATAACTTTTCCTTATTACTTCAAGTTTGGTGATTCTGAAGACAGTCATCTATCATTTATAGTGTGAGTAATCTCTCCAAATATGTTAATTTCTTTCATGACTGTATGGAGTGGTACTTGCAAACCACAGCATCAAGTTCCAATCTTGCAGTTTTAAAAATGTTAAGAATGAAGTTTCCAAGGTAAGTAGTCAAATTAAGAAAATTTAAGGCAATTAAGCCAAATTAATACTCTCCCCCCTATATCAGTATAAGGAAAATTAGCTTTTATGTAACTGCTTTGCCTCCACAAATAGAAAATTAACCTTCTTTTATGCAGAACTAAAGAAAAAAACAAACTGTGAACAAATCAATTACCTTTCATAACTGCAGATTTTGAAGTATGTTATGACACAAGTCTATACTGCTGCTGACTGCCTGTGTCTCTGTGGCAGTGCTGACTCTTCTGAAAGTTTGAATCCTGTTCTGAATAATCATGGAATCATAGAATGGTTTGGGTTCGAAAGGGCCTTAAGACAATCTAGTTCCAACCCCCCTGCCATGGGCAGGTGTGTCTCACCCCAAAAGCTCTGTCCATCCTGGCCTTGAGCACTGCCAGGGGTGGAGCATTTACCACTTCTTTGGGCAAACCTGTGCCAGTGCCTCACCAGCCTCACAGCCTTTCCATAGGCAGACATAGCATAATAAAATAGCCTTTAAAACCTCTATGTTTCTCATTTAGTTTATGACACTAAACACAGATATCACTTTAGGGAACATGTCCTCCTTGTTTCAAAAAGATTTCTTCTTCAATAGTCTTTAGACACAATACTGGACCTTTCCTACTCAGATATCACACAGGTTTAGGAAATGGTTAATGCTGGCTAATATGGGGAAACAAAATTCATTTCTTTGACACAAGAAAAGAAACCCACCAAAACAACAACAAAAAAAACAACAAACTAAAAAACTACCAAGCTATCTGATCTCTTGTTAATACTCTAGGCATTCACTCAAGGAAATCATGTGCAATCCATGCAAGGCTTATTTTTTCAGTTGCTGAAGTCAGTTTCATATGCTGTATTGCCACTGAAAATGGAAACAGTACAATTAGTACAACAGTTGTGTAAATCTAGAATTAAATACTATACTAATTGAGAAGTATTGATAAGTTTTATCAACTCATTACTGTGTTCATTAATTGCTATATCATCCAGGGGAGTAATTCAGTTTTTACGAGAAGTATTTATGGATCATCTGAAAAGACTGGGAAATTTCACAGCTGGACTTCTGTATTGTTAGTGCAACTGCTTGTACAATTGCTCATATTAATGGCACCTAAAATTCCATATTTGTGTCTTATAAAGTCCACTTAATCAGAACTTATATTTCCAGTCTTTTCATTAATATGATCAATAATTTGCTTGAAGCTTGAGAGAAAATTGATTAAAAATCAATGCTATCTTTCTTATATTCAGAGCAAGCCTATATTTAATGAGCTAAATTTTTAATATTTTTTGCTAGGAGTTCAATTTTCAAATACTATTATTTGTCAAGGATGCTTTTATCAGTATTGCTTATTAGTATTTCTATTCATTTTCATAGGCTACCTACTGATATATTCGATCCTGTGTCACTGATTATCTTAGCTTATCGTTTGCTATTTAGTTATGTTTGTTGGAAGTTTTTAAGTGTTTGACTCAGCATGATTCTTTCCTTAATTCAGCTGCATAGTAATAAGTAGTATTTAAAAAATTACCTCCCATCAAATTCAGTGGAGATTTTACAGATTTTTCATAAAGATTTATTCTCCTTTTTTTTTTTTTCCCATGAAATATTCAGAAGTGATCCTAACGAAGTTCTGCTGGTGATTAACCCTCTCTTGCTACATGGTCATGCACACAGTTTTATCCTTTGTCATTTTACAGTAGAAAGAATGAGAAATATACAGAAAATTGCTAAAAATAAAGAGAAGACTTTCTGAATGCAAACAGTCTTTTTCTATTTCAGCTCTTCTTAGAAGAGCTGAAATAGGAACTTTCATTTTCTTTTCAGAGCTATGTTAAAACATGATAGAGACATTCAAGACACTAGAGATAAGGTCTGTCAGCAGCTCTATTTATAAACCACCTCTGTCTCTCCAAACTGCTGTACAAGCTTTTTTGAATTGCTTTTTAGGCACTTTTTTAGCAACAAACTTATTGCTGGTTACTTACAATATATAAAAATAAAATTAAATCTTAATACGGTAGGTGATAAGTGAACAAGTCCATTGAACTTCTCAGAACAGTGTCTGCCCTTACAGGGTATTAATAGCAGGTTCTCCTTAAGCAGCTGTAAATCAAGAATATACTAAGGCCATCAACAAAATGTTTATCTGAGGTCAAAACAGATTTAGATATTTCACCTGGTATTTCAGAGATACACATAGATGTGCTTACCACGTACTTCTTAATTCTTTCTAGTGAAATTTATGTTAAATTTCATATAAGGATCTCTTTACCCTCAGTTTAGTGAAGTCCCTAGGAAACAGAGATGTTTATAGCTCATACCATATTATATTATGGTCTCACATGACTAATGTTCCAAATTTGTCTAGGAAGACGGACAGGTTTATGCATTTTTTTTTCTCCTTAGCTCAGAAGCACAACAAAACATGTTCTTAGATAAGCCTGTGTCTTCAGGCTTCTATGGAGTTTGGTATCCAACCATAAAGCATCCAGGATGGTACTCAAAATTAAGGCATTTAATGCTCTGTATTGATTTTAGACACTGTCAGAAAGTAGCTAATGCTGGCAAGTAAGCAGCCTGGATCAGTGTATGAGATGCGGTTATTTGAAATCTGTCCAAAGTTCAAGGTTTGTTGCTAAAATGTGACTGGTCTTATTCTGGTATCCCCATGAAATACAAAGGTAAAACTAATTTGATGTATACAACCTGTCTGATGATTTTAACTAGCTTTGATGTGAATTGTAAATATGCTAGTTGTTTGTGCTTGATATTAACAGGAGGCGGAGCTGTATATAAGTGATGTAAGTCATATGGCAAAAAGGATACAAAGGAGTATCATTGAAAAGTGTATTGCATCCCTTAGAATTTTGTTTTTCAAGGCACTGAAAATGGGTCAATTCATACAAAAGGGCTTTAATGCAGTAAGCCAGAACCAAGCACAAACTAACAAATTTCTCATTAAAAAAAAAAAACAAACCACCTTCAAATCAGATACTAATATAACATTTATCCTATCTTTGTAATTAAAACTGCTTTATTATTTCCAAAAACAATGATTAATATTTTTTTTTTTTTGCCCCACAGAGAATAAGTAGTTTTCATTTTTAGCTTGGATTTTCTAGAATTTGTGTGTTTTTTAAGATGATACTTCCCATAAATCATATTTGATCCTAAATATTACATCATTGGATTTTTCAGCAAAGCTGCATGCAAGGTTTTTCAGCAGTACTTGAGAAGGTAAATGTTTAGATGGAACTAACTTATATAAAACATTTGAGAAAGTAGTTACTCCAGATGTGAGGAGAGATTCCAAAAGAGTAGTCAGCCTCAGAACTGTGTTAGAGGAGAATACGTTCTGTCACTGTTCTGTCTAATCAGCTCCAATTCTGACAGATCTCTGAGTGTACTTGAAATGCAGCACTTTCTGGGAGTACGGCAGATACAGAACTTATGGAAATAGTACCCTACCAAAAGAACAGGAGGTGAAAAGTCAGATAGATGCCATTGGAGAGAATGTAAAAAAGCTCAGAGAAGCAAAGATTTTGCTTGTAGTCAAGACTATTTAGCAAGATTTTTTTAGTTATTTTTCATAAGAACAAATAAGCCTGTAAAATATCATTATTATTACCTTGACCTAAAAAATGTATAAAGCAGATAGGGTGAATAAACCACATTTTTGTTAAGCTCATCCATGTTCCTTATGTTTTCATTACTGTAATTATTTTCTTTTAAAATAAGTATATGATAAAGGACTTTCTAGACATAGGATTTTTTTTCTTCAAGGTTAAAACTTGGATTTCTTTTAAATTTAGTGGAAAAAAATTATTTCTGTCACTTGGAGCCAGTTTTTCTAAGAGGCAAAATACAATTGTTATATTTCAAGTCTTCAGTTTCTGTGAACTATTACTATTTTACAGAGAAACAAATACTGATGTATAATTTTAGTAAGCAAACAGTGATTAGTGCTGGTACACAGCTTCTGTTGTGGTCACCAAAAATAGAACTACACATTATATCCAGTAAAGACTCCAAATATCTTTATAACTTGCAATGTTCAAGGTGTTTGGAGATCCATAGAGTTTGTCTGCAGACAGGCCCAGATACTTCAATACAATGCTTTGAAATAAATGTAAATTTTTAGTGTACCAGTACAACTTACAAAAAGTGACAGATATTAAATCAAAATGAGATCCCTGGGGAAAGTCCAGAGAGCAGAGAAATCTTTGTGGCAAAATAAATTAGATGTTTTCTATCTTACATAATAATAATAATATTTTTACATGTATTCTTGATGTGAAAATTCTGATTTGTTTAAGCTGGAAATATTCCTTGGTCTGCTTCAAAAAACTGCTGTTATTTTTTTAACATACATTGGAGAATAATTAAATATACTGCTTTTCAGCTTAGAAAATGAAAGTTAAATGCTTGATTTCAAAATGGCTTTTCATTCTGGAAATGCGTTTGTTATAGCAGTACCGCAATGCTGCACTTTGAATATTTAAGCAAATGTTTTGATTGACCTGTCTCTACTTTCCCTCCCACCCCTAGTTTTTTATTTTATAAGAAAAATCTGAATTATCATTTTTTTCATTCCAATTTAGAATAATATTATCATAGAATCGTAGAATAGTTAGGGCTTGAAAGGACCTTAAGATCATCTAGTTCCAAACCCCTGCCACGGGCAGGGACACCTCACACTAAACCATGTAACCCAAAGCTCTGTCCAAAATGGACTTGAACACCAGCAGCGATGGAGTATTCACAACTTCCTTGGGTAACCCATTTCAGTGCCTCACCACCCTAACGGTCAAGAACTTCTTCCTTATATCCAATCTAAACTTCCCCCGTTTAAGTTTTAACCTGTTACCACTTGTCCTGTTACTACAGTCCCTAATGAAGTGTCCCTCCCCAGCATCCTTACAGACCCCCTTCAGATACTGGAAGGCTGCTATGAGGTCTCTATGCAGCCTTCTTTTCTACAGGTTGAACATCCCCAACTTTCTCAGCCTGTCTTCATACAGGAGGTGCTCCAGTCCCCTGATCATATTCATGGCCCTCCTCTGGACTTGTACCAACAGTTCCATGCCCTTTTTGTTTTGAGGACACCAGAACTGAACGCAATACTCCAAGTGAGGTCTCATGAGAGCAGAGTAGAATGGGAAATTACAAGGAACACTGAAAACAAAGGACTAATTACTAACATCATGCTAGATATTTCAGGAGAAGTGTGTCAATTTTAACACCTTAAATTATTTATTAAAAATATATATAATAAACAATATTTTCACTGTATTGCCTCAAGAAAATTTTAATCAAGGTAAAATAATTATAAATGAAAATAATCCATGAATTTTTAACTTAATTAACATTTCATGCTAAAAGTGTTACAAATTTAAGTAACAATACTGTACAGATTTTCACATTACATGTTTTCATCTAGGTTTGCTTTAAGCAGTGTGCTGACATTTTAAAGGACCCTTTGTATAAAAAAATGCAATTTACACCTCTGTGTGGTTATGATAAAACATTTAATAATGGGATGTGACCACAATTCATTCAGAATTTTTTTCCTTTCAATAAATGCTGATTAGCTAGAATGCATTTGGATTGCTCTCTGTGCATATGCAAGAGTGTTGTAGGATAATCTTTTGACTGAGTCAAGATAACATATATATGACACAAATCACATTATATTGTAATTGATAGTCCTTTACAAATGCTTTTTTTAAATGCCCTGGTCCTTCAAACTGTTTTTCCTATGTAAAACATTATTTGCACCAATTCATTTTACAGCTTTTCTTATTCCTGTTTCTTGTATGAGCACAAAGGGCAATTTGACTAGTACATTTTCACCTTAACCTGTAGAATGCTTCTGATTTTCACACCTGATTTAGCAACTTCCTCCTGAAGAATGAAAACTTTAATTCTGCAATAGGTTTAATTACCTGCATAATAATCTTTTCTGGGAAGTTGGTTCAATTGTGACTTTACAGTTACTGCACCTTTCTGAAGAAGCCAAATGGGACTACATAGTAATACACTTTTAACTGTTTTTAATCCTCGAAATAAGATGAGGTTTATCTTCACAGTTTTTGGATTACATTGGTAAACTTGGTTATGTGTTAAAGTGAGCTGCAAAGATAGATAGGCAACTTTTAGAGCCTAAGACTGCTCTTTTTCTGCTACTGAGAAAGTAATCCATTGTTGGCTTTTAGGTCAGGAGCACGAAACTTCTAAGTAGTCTTTAATTTCAAAGTAAGAAGCTATGAGATTAAATTTACACTGAATTATGATACATTAGACAACCACTGCCATCAGTAAAATATGGTAGCATTATTAGAGACATGTATCAGGTAATCATTAAATGAAAGAAATAACGTAATTTTACTTCAATGTAAACATAAAATTTAATATGAATGTTTGTGGGCTTTTTAAAATGTATTTATTATTCCCCTTTATTTCATGTTTGCAAAACTGATTATATTATTTCTTCATACTGTGATTGTTAAAAAAATCAAGTTAGTTCTCAATGTTTATCACATTGATACTACTGTAGCAGTAGTTGCATGCATGTATATACACTAAATAGCATATATGTATCTCTAATTGCTAGTATTTTATGAACCATCAAACATGGAATCATAGAATAGTCAGGGCTGGAAAGGACCTTAAGATCATCTAGTTCCAACACCCCTGCCATGGTACAGGTAGATTCCCAAGATATATAATATTAATGATTTTGAAATACCACTAATCTCCCTCATCATGACTCCTTTTTACTATTTTTTTTCTCATTGTCATTTTGGACTGCTTTTACTGTTTTATTGGGAGCTATGAGAAGTTAAGGCTGTCTTCAAGTGTAGATGGACTATATAAAATGGTATGTTACCAGCAAGACTGTAACTAACAATGGAGCTGGTACAAATGAACAAAATGAGAAAAATTGAACAACTTGATAACAGAATTGTTGTCAACAAACATTAATTTTAGTATGAAATACTACCTTGTAGAAGATTTGTCTTTAGAAGGAGTATTTCTATACTTCCAGCAATTATCTATGTCTACAAATCAGGCAAATTAATGAAAAATGTACCTGATGGGGCTTTCATAATTTTTATTTCCATTGAGGGAAGTAGAAAAACTGCTCTAAGTGACTGGATAAAGTCAGCATTGTAACCACAAAGTTTAATTATTAAAAAAAAAAAAAGAAGCTTTTTAAAAAAGGAAATATCTATTACGTCTGATATCAGGTTTGGATACTGTATTAAGGTTATTTACATTCCACTGTTATAATGGAATCTAGGTTTGTATGTGTGTGTAATTTAGAGATGTATCCATCTGGAATGAATGCTTTTTTCAACATTAATCTTGCTTTTTTTTTTTTTTTCTCCAGTACTTACTTTAATCATTGAGATCTTTTCAGAATAAAATCAGTCCTTTGCTATTCAAACTTTAAAATGTGAATATGAACATACAAGGAATATTGATTAAGTACTTTTAAAAATTCAGACCTGTCCCTGAGCACCTAGAACTGCAGGGAAAGGACAAACTGCATGAAATAGTGAAATAGGCTGGTGCTTAGCATAATTATATCTCAGGTGTGTTGGTTAATTCTGAGTTGGATGTGAGATACAAAACAAGAAACACTGAATGCTAATGGTTGTGTTGCTTTCTTGAAAATTATAACACGCAGCAGGGTGTGTGATTGTTGATTAATAAACAGGCACCTAAAGTGGCATGATGAGTCACAGACACCCTGCTAAGCAGTTGCATATTCAGGTGCCATAATACTGAGGAGACTGCGTCTGAAATAGTTCCATACATTGTTAAGAAAAACAAATCACCCACAGTCCTTGTTCTCTTTCAAGTATGTCTTTGCAGACCGTATTATAAGTCAACATTCAACTCTTGGTAGATGGTGAATTTTTTAAATAGTGGTGTTTGCTGGTTTTGTGCATAATGCTTGTGAGCCTTCAGGCTACTTTTTGGGGGTACTCATGACGCAACCCTTTCTCTGTTAACCATTGCTGCCCATGCTAGTTAGAGTAAAGCTAAAGGGTGTCCAGTCGGCTACCTTTCATTATACTACAAGACAGAACTCTTGTGCTCTGCTTGTGCAGTTATTATTTCTGGCTCTTTCAGGTGAAATATTGTGGCAGATGTAACAGTGGGTTTCTTTTTCATTGAAAGACTGTGCCTTGGTACCTAGAGCCCTTTGGAAAGATACAGCCCCTGATATAGAGCTTGAAAGGTGTCTGTTTTTTTTTTTTGCGGTTTTGGTTTTTGTTTTGTGTTCTGTGTTTTTTGTGGTTTTGTTTGTTTCGTTTCATTTGTTTGTTTTTTTTTTCCTGAGGACATGAAAGTTTAAAGGACATCTGTTTCAAACTTGGCAAGGGAGGATTGTGGTTTCACATCAGATCTTTGAAAAACAGGTTTTATGCAGTGAGAGAGACAAAGTCATCAGTAACATTAAATTCTAGGTTCCCAAACAGCATGCTTTAAAATAAATTGAATAAATAGGCCCAGGAGCTCCATTTCAGCTCAGACCTGACTGCTCTTGAATTGTAGTTTGGATTTCCTGGTTGACATTGAACCTGGCTTATTACCTTGCTTTAGCTTAATGTTCACTAGGCTGTTGATAGGACCTGTTGATGTTACCACCCAGATCTGCTTGCTTGGCTAAGGTGCAGTGGGACTGCTACCTCTTGATGCAGTCGTTGCCTGGTCTGTGTCAAAGCCACCCTGGGAACTTGGATCACTCTCCTGTAGGGGTCACCTGGCTCTTACTTCTCCCAGATATTAAGCATCTTTTCTGGCACTGGACTGAAAGGTTTCCTTTCTAGTTGATTTCAGAGACATTCTGGAGTACCTTCTGGGCAGAATTGGATAGCATGGTGTTATTTAACCTTAATTTTTTAATGGGATTTGGCAAGCACTAGACGACTGCGAGGGATTGCAGTATGTCACTCTGAAGCACTGAGTCAGCATAAGAATAAATCACAGTAGCTGACTAGCCAGAATTACAGCGGTATGCATTCAATATGTCACTTTATCCCTATTGATCCTATGGAGGATACTTACCAATTTATCCTCTTTGTACTTTTATTTTCTGTGTAAAGTAGAGGAAGACCAAGCTTCCTTATTAGGATTTAGATCATTGACATAGAACTTAAGGCCCATAGCCAATGGTAACAATAGTAATGTCAACCAAAAAAATACTGTTAATGTGTGCTAGTGAAGTGCAGTGAAGAATTGCGGTCCCTATTGTATCCTAAAATTTCTAAAATTGATGTCACTAGAGTGAGATAATACTGATAGT
Source organism: Pezoporus wallicus (assembly GCF_028554395.1). Taxonomy (NCBI): domain Eukaryota; kingdom Metazoa; phylum Chordata; class Aves; order Psittaciformes; family Psittacidae; genus Pezoporus; species Pezoporus wallicus. The sequence goes on from NW_026640026.1 coordinate 198,065, forward strand.
CTTCCCCCATAAGGAATCAAAAGCACTCTAGAAATTTCTGTAGAAAACAGTGTATCCAATCATCAAACAGATGTATCCAAAATTTTCATATTCATAGAAATTAAGGAGTTTGTTTGCATGCGTGTTTTTCAGAAGTAACACTGAATTTCAAATCTTTTATTCTAGGGAAGCATGAAATCAGTCTGGATGTTTTATTTCCACAGGAGAATAAGACTGTGTTCTCTTGTTTTTTCTTCTGCTTTTGACATAATGATCAAGATTTAAAGACAGTAAAACCACAGTCTTTACAGGCATAGTGAAATGACCAGTGAAATTTGTCTTTGACTCATGACATTGCTCATGAGTTGACCCTGCTTGCAGCCATTAGGACTTATGATAGTACCTGATTTCTTGAGTACTGAAACACCTAGAGCAGAGAATGCAGTTCCTTGGATTCTCTTATGAATCAGGAAGGGCTCTACCAGAACAAATATTTTTCAAGTGGAAGAGGTTCTTGATTTCTCCTGAAATCTAGGCAGTCTGCATAGGCTGTGACACTTCAATATTTTGTTTTGTCCTGCTTTTCAAATAGGCCAATATTTCATTAGTTCAGTTGAATTTTATCATAAGGAGTTCCAGCTTGTCATCTATTGGTGCAATTTGATACTGTTTATTCTCATTGTGATGGTATTGATATTTCTTAAATTGCAGTTTTACATGCTGCTCAGACCACCTACTTTTGATGAACTGTTTTACCAGGATGTGTGAAACAGCATTCTGATCTCTCTCAAAGCGTTCTATTCTGCTCTTCGTTTTTAAATCACTTCAACCAAAAAAATAAAGGAGCTTGAGGCATTCAAGACTAAATTCTACTTAAGAAGATATTCTGCCAGAACAGCATGATGCTCAGACTAGATTTTATCCATAATATGGTTTTATAATTCCATTTGAAACAATCAATTTATCTGTTCTTTTTGATTTCTTTTTTCCTGAACTTCCATATAACATTAGAAAAAAAAAAATTAATCACAAAAAGTACATGTCTGTACCTTATTTTATGCAGAGGACTCAGTATGATTTTGCACCATCTTTTTCTTTCTGAAGCTTGATATACCAAACTGTCTAACAATTTCATGTCAAAGAATGATCATGTAATGCCCATATTTGGGTTATCAGCTAGCAGCAACTTGTCTCCTATGTATGTGGCTGGCTTCAGCAAAGTTCAGCTATCAACTGTCTGTGTCGGAAATCTGCCAGTATAATTCAGTAGCCCTTAAGAAATGCTTAGACTCAGTTTCTGCGTTCAATACTATGTATAGGAGAATGCATTACAGCTTCTGTTTGCCTGAAGAATTGCGACTTCATCTCGATCACCTCAGATGGTACACATTTTTGCTCACCCACAGTGTTCAACTCAGCCAAATAGTTGATTTGACATGCATTTAAAATACAGACTAATTTGCTTTATAGTTAACAGGTTTGTTTCTGTGATAGCATGTGGTGTTAGCATGAATTACATTATCAATCCTGTTAAGAATCCTCAAGTGCTGTGGTCTTTGAATAACCAAGGAATGAAGGTTTTCAGATGGGGATGGTAATGGGTAGAGTTCCTCTTCTCACCTGCCCACAATTTGTCTTTCCTTGTAAGACTGTGTGGAAATCCAAGGTATATGGGTGCCTCTGATGGAATCTTTTGTAACAATAAATAAAGTTATTTCAGTGACCAGGTAACGTGGCTGTAGCATGAAAATGAAATTACATCGAGTGTTTCCAGAAGTTTCCACATTAAACACTTTCCTGCTAGAAACTTCATTTGTCAAGTCTAAGATAGTTTTCAGAAGTCGGTCAATATTAACATTTTTGTTTTTAGGGAAATAAAAGATTTATTATTATTGCTACTATTGAAATAGGGTTTTTTTTAATTTTAATGTTATAAATAAAATAAGAAGCATCCAAGCTAGCTGATTCATTAAAACAGCATGCTTTAATTGATCTGAAATAAAAGCATAGCAGACTTTTCCATGGAAAGTTTATTCTGAAAGGAAAACATGGTATGCAAATCAATGCAAATGTCTGCTGTAGTTAGGATTGGGTCAGTATATATGTTACAAAGGTCTTACATTGCTACATGGAAATAAGACAATGAGATTAAAACAAATACTTTGGTGTCAGACACTTGTAACAATTTGCAAAATATTTATTTTAACTTCTGGATTTGTAATTTGTCCTTTTAACTTTTCTACTGAAGACCGTTAGAAATAATTACTTTCGTAATTCAGCTTTATAAAGGATTTTCAGATCTTGTAGGCCTTCTGACTAATAACTCTAAGAATGCCAGGACTTTCTCGTGCTCTTCTCTTTACATCCTGTGTGCAGCCCTGCTTGCTTCTCTTTCAGTTAGATTTTTGATGCTGCCATACTCACAAATGTCTTATTGCGGCTCTGGAGAAGAATGTGCATGCTAATTTCTCCACAGAATAGTACAAGAAATCAATGTTACCATAAAATGTGCAAGAAGAAGGAAATAGAGCTGAGTATGAAAAATATCCACAAGAAAAATCTGTAAAATTGCAGCAAACAAAAGCAAATAACTTAGTGATGTTCTTACTCACTCTTCTCAACAACAATGAAAAAGATAATTTCTGGAGAAAAATTATTGACTACTGTTAAATACTTTTACATGTATCATCTCCTCCAATGCTACTGATCTTTGAAAGTAAAGTAGTTTTTCTTAAGGACCAGCACTGAGTACCTCAGTAAATGCATGTATTTCTCAGTGCTGTTTGTCTTCTCCTCCCCTCCAGAGCCCACTCAGGCATCCACCTACATACAGGTGATTTCTGACCTTGTAAATTTTCAAACATACATTTGAAATAGCAGAGAATTGCAGCCAATGAATTTAATAATTAACCATCCCCCTTAAACCCCTAGGAGGCACTCACTTGATCACTTACTAGAAAGCCATCATCCCCAGGAGACACCTGTTACAGTGCTTGCTCACTTCAAATTTAAGTGTTCCTATTTTTGTCTCAAATGTTAGCTAATAGTTTAGTGCAGACTCAAGGCATGTTGATGCCAAGGGTTTACTTCCAATTTACAATGGCTTGAAGAGACACCTATCTGAAAAGAGCAAGTAATGTACCAGCTTGCTACTGCAAATGTATTTCAGGAATTTAAAATTCAGTTGTTCATTTGGGATATTTTTCTGCCTTTTTTAAACATCATATATAGTTACAGTCATATTGAAAGGCAGAGCTGATGGTTTGAACTAGATGATCTTTAAAGTCCCTTCCAACTCAAATCATTCTATGATTCAATGATTCTGTATGTCAAAGCCCAATAAACCCTTCTACTTGAAAAGCAGCTGGAGTCTTGAATTCATGTAGATTAGCAGACAGAGCAAGTTTCTTTTTGATCCTAACCTATTTCCGTATAAACAAGGTGAAGGTTGTTTTATTACTTCTTAATCTTAGTGTGACCTGTACTAAGACATCTCAATTCTAATAGCCCTTTGTGGTTGTTCAAAGTCTTTGCATCTCCAAGAAATAACCTCATATTTAATATTTTGTGAGTACTAAGTCTAATTCAGTATGTGTTACAAAGTACTTGTCATTTATACTTTACAGAGGAAAACAGCCCCTTTAGCCATTGCTCATTCTCTGAGAATATGCATGGAAGGTGATTCAGCTCTTCTGCAGTCTAGATTGTTCTCTAATATCTTTGGGTAGAACTAGTTGTACAGCTCCTAATAATCCCATGATAATTCTGAGAGATACTTAAGAAAAAAGAATTCTTGTAACTACCTTTTCAATCTATCATTGCCATGTTTGCACAGAACAGAACATAATAGAATGACTGTTCTTGGTAGATATGGGAGGTCAGATAAAGTAGAGATCCTTTGCAATTTAGAAGATTGAATTTGACCATTGATTGAATGTAACACCATCATAACTTCTGTGAAGTCATCCTCTAATTTAAATTGCATTGAATACCAAAATCCTTTTCTTAAACTGTCTCTGCCTCCCATTTCTGTCGATGATCTTAATCTAGGATTGCAAAGGGATAATTTTCAATATTTATCTTAACTAGTGATGCCACTATCTGTACTGGAAAAGAGCTGTTATTGGCCATGTATGCAAGACCACAGTCAGAGCTAAAGTTCGACTAGATATCAACTGGCCTGGAGAGAGCAATGCACTATCATAGCCTGGTTATGGCACATGAATTAAAGTGAATTAAACATCTGGTGCTGCTCTGAAAATTTATACATCTTGAGCTTTTGCTTATTTGATAGGGTTACTTACAAATAATAAACAGCGCTTACTGGTATTCATTCATATCCTGAATTACTTTTAAATTAAAATTTTATAGCCTGGTCTAAAATTGTAATTCATTCAGAAAAATGAAGTATTAACAAATATCTCAATATCTTGAAGTACGGCTACTTATTAATGCAAAAGACCTGTATCCAAGAGTTGCTTTCATGCTGAAACTTTGGACAGTAATAATGTTGGGAAATAAACTTTAAGAGGAAACTATCCACGATTCTGCTACTGCTGAGTAAACACTTGACAAAATGTCTGGAAGTGTACAAGTGATTTATGAGTCTATATTCCAGGACTATGAAAATCATTGGAATAACATGTTTTCTAAGCTTAGTTCCTACAAATATTTCTGCTCTGGTTGGATGTCACTGTAGCATTTTTCAGTGTGTTGACAGAAAACATGGCCATCTGTGTTGTTAATGTATGTGCCCATAATACCAATTTTCTGTCACCACAGTACTTTCTTACTCCTTTTTCAAGTTTGAAAGCAATTAAATCTGCTACTTCCTTGTGAATTGTAGTTCCTTCTAAGTAGAATGAAGTCTAAAGTCTGGGTTTGATTGTGAAATATCAGTTTAGGAACATCCAAAAGTAGAGATTAATATAAACAACATAAAAAAATAGCAATAGGGTTCATTAGTCTTAGTTAACAATTCAAATTTAGAATAATATGATGAGCTACATGTTTCTCCCATTCTGGTATGGTGACTTGGAAATATGTGTACACAAAAGAAATCTCAAGTATTACAAAATAAATTGCATAACTGCTGTATGCAGGATCAACTGCTTGCTTACTGAAATATCTCTATTTATCATGTCACTGGCAACATTGCATAAATGTCTTGAATTCCATATATGTATTAAAGATTCATTAGCAAGCCAAATAGTGCAGTAAGTATAAACAAAACCATTAACACATGGGTCTTTTCTTCAGTGCTCTGCTTGAACATTCCTAGAGGCTTCAGGCAGAATTTAAATTTTGCAGTTCCAACCTAACTGTCCCTTCAGAGGATATCTTACATACAGACAGACTCTGATAAATCTGTTTAACTAGTTGACTGTCTTAGGAACTTGCTACTTTTCTTTCTGTCTAAAATCCATAGGAACCTATAGTGGCAAAACCCTCCATAATTGTCATTAAAACTTGATTTTTCATTACTACTCCTTCAGGGTTTGTTTCCATTTTTTCATTACATCTTATCTAAACTATTGAAATGAATGGTTCTGGGCTAGCCATGAGAAGCATCTCTTGGTCACCAGCTGGTATAGAATGTCATTTATTGTGTTTAGTTGCAGATGTGGTTTCTCATGTTTGTATTCTGGATTGTATATGCTCTCTGTAGTTTGCAGGGGATGCAAGTTAATTTCCATTTTTTTCATTATGAATTGTGAACCCTAAGCTTTATATTAGAAATAATTTTCCTGCAGTACTGTCATGAACTTTGGAATCAGCAATGCCAGTTCTGTTATTATTTCCCAGAGATAAATTCATAGGTGTTGTGGGAGTCATGTACTTAGCAATCAACTGGTAATTCTGGAGTATAGTCTTGACAGTTTCAGCTGAACCTGAGCTTTTGGTTCCCATTTGGTATCTTAGTTCCCTTACCAATGGGTATCATGACTGGTTGTCTCTCTAAATCTCTTGTTTAGTTAAATGTGCAGGGTAAAGAAAATAAAGTTGTAGGAGTACAACTTTAAAAGATTCCAGTGTGATTTTCATTATGACAATTATATTCAGATATTATGTGACCTTATAAACACATATTGTAATAACAGTAATAGTAGTAAGGGTTTTAACATTCCTGAAAGCTCCCTCCACTGTTATTGACTTCTTATTTGATCTTAAGTGTGAAATGGGCACAAAAAAAGAATAATTTGTCCATTTGACCAGCAATGGCTTTAACCTGATTACCTAGCATCTTGACTTAATCGATAGATCATCATTCAACATTGTGTATCACAAATATAGTGAAGTGAATTATTACGGGGTCTGTCACTTTTCAAACGCAGAAATGTTCCATATGTTCATTAAGTGAGACTTATCATATGTCAATGACCTGTGCATGCCACCTATATGCAATAGGTCAAATGTACCCAGATTTTCTAGAGAGAAAAATGTGAACCTTATAGTTGGGGAAATCACTTTACTTTTCCCAGCCTGTGCTTATTCCTTGATGAAGTAATCTGAAATAATTTATTTATAAATAATACTATATAGTTGAAATAATCTATATTTCTGAAGTACTCTGAGTTTCTCAAGTTAAAACATACTGTATCATTGCACTGTTCCTAGGAAATATCTGAGCTTAGTCATATTAAGCACTGTCTATGCCGGTTGCGTGTTTAATATTGCCTAGTATTTTCTGATAAATCTCATAAGGGATTTACCCCAGTCCAAAATACACATAGTCCATAAGTTGTTTTATCAACAAAAAAATATTTGGCAAGAAATATATAACTGGGTAGTCAAACATCTTATTTACTGTTTTCCTGCTGTCCTTTTATTTTTATGCTTTTTTTTTTTTTTAATACTGTTTTCATATACTTATAAGCAAAAGCCCAGAATTGGATGCTCTAGGTATTACCTCATCAGTGCTGAATAGAAATAAAGGATGACCTCCCTTGACTTGCTGGCACCACTCCTCCTATTGCATTCCAGGATAGTAGGATACCTGAAAAGCAATGGGCACAAACTGAAACAAAGGAGATTTTTCTGTATGTACATCAGAAATCACTCCTACTGTGAGAGTGACCAAGCAGTGGCACAGGTTGCCCAGAGAAGCTGTGGAGTCTCCATCCTTGGAGGTATGCAAAAGCCACCTGAACATGGTCCTGGAAAATTGGCTATGGGTGACCCTTCTTGAACAAGAAGAGTGGACAAGATGACCTCCAGAGGTTGTTTCCAACCTCAACCATTCTGTGACTCTGTGATTACGTACAACACAAACCTGAGGTAGCAAAAGCACAGAAAAGCTAAAGGAACTCAGCCTTATAATTTTGTCCTTGATACTAAGCTACAAACTATCTTAGAATTTCTCTGACAGATATGTCCATCTGTCAATAGGGAGTGGGGCACCATCTGGATTGTTGCTTTTGTATCCTCTAGTACTGCCCTATCAGCTGACCAAAAGACCAGCATATCAGTCATACACAGAAGGTTTCATCTAAAAGAAAGAATATGGGAAGCATGAGAACAGTGAATGTGAGAAAAGTGATTACACAAATGATTCTTTGTGTAAATACACTCATGCCCAGGGTGTGTGTGCAGATTTATGAAATTTTCTAAAGGTTATATGTGCATATATTAAATAAACCTGTGTGAATGACTGTCTTTGTAGGACAGGAGAGAGGGCTTTTTAGCCGGAAAAATCTCAGTCCATTAGATCTGTTGCATGTGGGTTGTGTGCAGGGATCACCCACATGTAATAGTTCTGATACCTTATAAAATCTGTAGGGGTTTCCCTCTAATGATGAGTAGGGAGAAGAAAAATACAAAAAAGAAAACCCAAAAGGTACATTTTTTTTATCAAAATGAAAATTTGTGAGAGTAAAAATAGCATTAACAAAACAGTTTCGAAAATAACTTTATCTCTTATAAACACATATTAAAAACATGTATTACTCAATTCAGCTTAAAATTCATCTAAATTCTGAAAGAAAAAAAATTTGCTTTTAAATTAAATCAATACTTTAAATTCTTTCAAAATCCCTTCCTTTGTTTTGTTTTGTTTTGTTTTTTTCCCACAAAAACCTGAATTAAGCTTGCCCTGAAATCAATTTGCCCTGAAATGATACTTTCTTTATGACAGTATATTTCCTGGAAAGACATGAGCATCTTTATCTATATTGGAAAGATTTCAGATATTCACATACCTAAAAGAGGTTTTCTTCTTGTATGCACTAAAATAGGATAGAAGATTAAGTGACCATAAAGAAAAACTCTTACACATTTTTCTTGGGCTTTAAAGAATTTTTAACAAAGGAGAGTATTTCAAAAACTTAAACTTTGTTTTCTTTCTCTGTGGTTTACCAGGTATTTTTGTATATGTGTTGTAAAATGTCTAGTTTTGCCATGCTGTTAGATGCTTATCAGGACAAATTAAGATGACAAAATTAAGGGACAGTGCCAAAGAGTATCTATGAACTCAGGCTTGATCTTAAAATTATAATTTGAAATACTAGCATAATTGTGCCGTTACAGAAACTCTAGTTCTAGCTTTTTCATAGTTCAGTGAAGCTGAGCTCTTTTGAGAGCACATATACCTGTTACAAATTCCACTGAGAGAGTAACCTCAGAATATATTTTTAAAGGTTGGACACAGTCAATGTTTGTGATGACCTAGTGATGTGTTCCTCACCCTCAGTTGTTTTTGCTGTATTTATTTGCAGAAGCTTACACTTTGGAAACAATTGAAAGATAATTTGCATAATCATATGCAGTATTGGAAAGATTATGTCAGTGATATGTTTGCATATTTATAGTACTGTTGCTGGCCAGAAATTTACATGCTTTTGTACAAGTATCCAAGAAGATACATAGCAAATGAAAAATCAGCAGTATCCTCTGTTTTCTGGATACTTAAGGCCCCAACAGTAACTTCAGTTATTCGAAATACTATTATATTAGCTTGTTTTTCTCATTTGTGCTCTCACCACTCTCTATCATAAACTCACAAAGTCTAGTTACAAGGTCAGGGTAACCATTATAGGAAAGTAAAAAATAAGCCTTGTTTAGCATCTACAGATGTGAAAGACATTGCCAAAGCAAATTAAAGGTATTAAATACAGACTTTTCAACATCCTTTTCATTTCCTTTCAGCATCCTTCTTTCTATCTGAAGAGTGCTGTGATAAATGTAATTGCATGAACACTACTTAATTATTTTACAATTAAAACAAAACCACATGCATTTTCTCTTACCTTTTATGTAATGCTTAAGAACGGTAGAACTTCATATTCGGAGGCATGAAATAAAAAAAAAGTGATTAGTCAATTGATTTAACTACCTCTAAACTTTGTTGCATTCACAGCTCTGAGTAAGAGTTGTATCTTCAGTTATACTTGGACTGTGTCTTTACATTTATTTTGATCCAGTAATCTATAATGACATGAAACAATCCAAGAAAGCAATGTCACTTCAGATGAGGATATCAGCATAAAATCAATTATAATAAATTCATTCAAATCTGCCTTTAATCAGTGGAAGTACTGAATTCCTTTTTCAAAGTTCTTGAATTTTTATTTTTATTTTTTTAAGTTCTGCTTAAAGTTTCTTTTCCTTACATCTGCTCAGACTTTCTGCTTGCTTTGTCCTGAACTGGAAAGTGAAACATCTTTTTCTACCACTTACCTAGGAGAATTTTTGGACAAGCCTCAAGTGTAAATATTTTTGCTTTGAAAGTAAGAGACATAAAGCTGATACAGTGCTAAATAATTTTGTTGGCCAGATGGCATGGTGGCAGCAATAAAAACAGCCAAATGGGAGAGCTACATTTAATTCTGGATTTTGCAATAGGGGTCTACTGTTGGTGAGATTGATATTTTTTTATTTTTAGAGGGCATTGACCAGAAAGTTTTCTTCCTAATGCCAGCTGGCTTTATGAAGAGCATGCTGTCCCATACAATCAAGATCCAAGACTGTCTGCAGCCATAACAATATTGTTATGCATTATGTTGTTTTATTTGGAAAAAAGCAAAACATCTTGGTATAACTAAGGAAAGAACAGACACCTACAGTCAGACAGCAAGAGTACATTGATTTATATCAGCTGAGGGTTTGACCTCTGGAATCTTATTCATTCACATGAAATAAATGAAGAATAAATAGTGAAATTAATCCTGAAAGTTGCAAGGTTTGAAGTGGAAATTTCACACATTCATCTATATGTTGTTGCATGAAGAGAGATGCAAAGCATTTAGGAAGCTCATAAACATCCTTCCAGTGCCATTCACTTAGAGTTGGCTCACTTGACTTCACATGGCAACACAATTTGTGATGTAGATATGAAGCAAGGTTGAGATGTAGGCCCAGACTGGTATGCCAGAAAGTCCAATTATTTTATATTCTGGAAGGAAATTGAAGAGTTGTAGTTTCCCTAGTGAATCACAAAAATGACTGTGTCCTGTGCGAATCCAGTACTGGCTAACAGTGCAGTTCATCAGAATCTGCAGGCCAGCCTGACACTGGGGAAAATTGCCGTGCTATTTAGAGAGCATTTCTGGTGGAGAATTTTGATATTTTCGTTATGTAATTATTTTCTAAATTATGTGATGTTTTCATTATGTGATCCTAATTTATTTCTGTGTGACAATATTGCAAAAACTGTTTTAGAATGAAAAATTCTGTTTTATTTTAATTATGTTTTGACTAAATAATATCAAGTTACTCTTTTTCTGTGACATCTAATTATCAAAAAAACCTACATTTATGTCTCGCATGACACTGTACAATGAAAGAACAGAATTACGTCAAGTATCCAAAGCACCTTTTGCTTTTGGTACTTCAGTACTGGAAAGAAAGAGAGGTGGTTAGGCAGAAAAGTCACTTGTCTATGTGACTCCTCTTAGCAGCAGAACAGACAATTTATTTCATCTTGGCAATTTATTTCACCTTGGCACATTTTCTTAACAATATCTTAATATTTAAATCTTCTTTGGAACTGATAACAAGCATCAGAGTGAATGTCTTGAATTACAGTCACAGCATTAAACATATTCTTAGATGAATATTTGAGAAAGAGCATAATAAGGATGACTTTTACTCTCTGAAAAGACAACGGGGACTACTTCTAATCATCTTTCAATCGCAGTGCACTTCTGTGGGACTCTGATTTCTTCCAGGAATTTTATCAGGCTGGTTTCTCCTTGTGACCTTGTAAGTTACCCATCAGGTTTATAGCTGTGAAAAAAAAGAACATGAACTCCAGTTTGTGAACTCTTTTAGAACTTTTCTAAGTCTCAGAAGTGTTCATGGATAACGTGATAATGTTCTTACGATCAAAAAATATCTGTAAAAGTGATTGACAGGGATGACTACACAGTGACTACTAAAAATGTAGAGTTTAGTGAACTGTAATTTAAATATATCCTTCATCACCCACATAAAAAAATGTATCATAAATCTTTTGTTGTCTGTTGCATTTTTGAGACATGCAAGCTTAGAATATTTTTCTTCCTGCTACCTTACTTTCAGAATGACTTAAAGAGACTAAAAGAACATGACTTCTAGCTAACATATATTCCTGATAATAAAAATTTATGCACTTTTCTTACAAGCAAGAAAAACAATTTGAGGAATTATCCATGAATATTTGCCACAGTTGAGCTGTGCTGAGAAGATCTTGGAAGGTACTGGAGCAAATTACCTGAATCTTTTAAAAGTGAACCTTCTCACCAATCTGTAGTTCTCATCAGTGAAACACATGCTGTATTCATCAATAGGAGAAAGTACATTTCCATATTTAACTTATTGTTTTGATTTTGTGACCCTCTCTGTTCATATTGGGCTAGAGTCTTATCTTGTGAACAGCCGCTAAGAAGAAAATACTCTCAATATTATTAATAATTAACTTTTTTTTTTCAATGATGACAGGATAAAGTCAACCAAAATGTGACACTTAAGAACCAAAGAGGTTCACTTCAATGCAATGTATGCATTAATAATTCAAATCTTTATTGATGGTTATTTTTTTTCCCTGTTTATCTAATGAGTTGTATACAGAACACTGTGGTCTATTAAAATATATTAAAAATGTTTCATCTAATCTTAGTAGTACGAATACTTTTCATACTTGGAATAATACATTATTACTTGTGCATCCATGCTTTGTTAATACCAAAACTTTATGTTTTGAAAGGCTTGTATATAATTTAGCTATTTAGATCTGTGATTTCAGTGTCATTCGAGTAAAGATTCCTTTGCAGACACAAGCTTCTCATAGCTTTCTCTCAACATAGAGAAAGCAATTTTTATAAAGGGCTATGTGTACATTACCAAATAAAATAACCCAGGAAGAATTGATCTCTATAGTGGAACAGTGGGTGCTGAGACTGATTTTTCATACTATATGTATTTTGTGGAGTTTTGCTGTGAACAAGCTGTAGTCTGATCCTGTGAACTGAGCTCCTGTTAGTTCAATCTATCTAGGCATGCTTTTGGATCGTATCCTTCATTTGAATTGTATCCAAAAAAAGTCCAGTATATTTGCTTCAAGATAGTTCTTCCAAGAATAACAAAGTACAATAATCGGGGACGATAAGGAGGTTAATTTGTGTAGATCATAGCTTATGTGAACTAAAATATTGATCCAGATTCACTAAAAATGCTATATATAATCTGACAATTTTATCTTTTGTGAACTGTTCTGTAGTTCTAAAATCTTATTCTTTTCTATATATATGTATATGTTTATACATATATATATACATATACATGAAATAGAATGGTGTGCCAGAACCTCAAGTGATACATGCATATATGTGAGTATTGCTTAATTGCCTACTTGTTTCTATTACATCATTTTGACCCATTGTATTGCAGACAACTAAGGGATCATAATTCTGTAGCCTATGAAAAATATGTGTGGACAGTCTTTCCAGTCTCATTTTTTCGCTAAGGGTAGTTTTATGTAAATCACTTTGTAAGCAGGCTTTTTTAGGGTTTTTTGGGCCTCATAGGCCAACTAGGGTAAAGGACTACATTTTTTTTCCTTTCAACACATTAAGTTATTTTAATTATGTTCTAGGTTCAACAGATGCTGCTGCTGATAACAGCTTAAGTATCTGGATCATTGAGATGGTAGGGTGGAAACGAGGGGTTTGTTTTCAGAGAATAATATTTGAGCCAATGAAAAACATAAATGAAATAGTGTAGCAAATAGACAAAGATAAAAATTTCTCATACTTTTGCTGAAAGCAGGAGCTAAGAGACATAATAACATTTGTGAACTTAAATCCCTGGGCTAGTTTTTGGTAGCAACTTCTCTGCTGAAAAACAGAAGGAAAAGAAACCAAACAAACCCCTCTAGGAAAGACAGACTCTTAAAATATTTCAAGAAAAGAGAAATATCTGATCACAGAAAAGTTTGAAAATGAAGAATGTTAGCCATTGTGAAAATGTAAGTAGTAGGTGGTATAAGATACTGAAAAGACACTCAGCTAAATGAATACTGTTCCAGTGCTGTAGTGATAGATTTTGGTCAAACAAAACAATATTCTTAGGATTTTAATGAAATTTATTAGAAAGAGCTACAATATAATGCACTAAGTTCAGAGCAAAAATAGCAGATTCACTGAAATAGTGTTTAATTCACATGTAAAATTTAGAATAACTTTGGTGTTTTGTTTTTTTTTTTAATAAAAATAGAAATCAGATAAAAACATCTAATTTCACGTTATAATTATTCTTGGAAAGACAATTTTTTTCTGCACTGGAAAAATATGAGAGCATTTCAGGATTGTGGAGGCTTGGTTCTTATAATTTTCAAACAGTAGGATTCTGAAGTGGTAGCAGAAGTATATTTCTATGAGCAGGCAAAAAAAATATAATAGAATTCTACCATTTCAGTTACATATTCTCATTTATTCTTGGTTTCTTTATGCTCATCTTTCAGTAGTTACCCTGAAGAGCTCTTGTGAAATGCTAGGAATATTTGCTTCATTTAAAAGCCTTGTGAATTTAGTTTAATTTTTTTCTAAATAAATTTGTGTGTTACTTTTAACAGGTATGAGGGTTATTTGGAATCTGCTTAATGAACATAGCTGGGCGAATGAAAAGTATTTGGGGCTGCTCAAAAGTCACTGTGGTGTTTCAGAAAGGCAAATTTGGATAACAGGCTGTCCTGGGTTCAGCAGTAGCAGTCATGTTTCTCCTCCTTGGTAGCTGGTGTAGTGCAGTGTTTTGACTTTCGGCTCGGGAACAGAGCTGATAGAGATGTTTTGGTTTGGCCAAGGACTTTGTGAGCCTCATGCTCTGCCAGGGAGGAGGGGAAGCCGGGAGGAAGCAGAGACAGGACACCTGACCCAAACTGACCAAAGAGCTATTCCATACCACAGCACGTCATGCCCAGGATGTAACTGGGAGTTAGCCGGAAGGGCTGGGAGACTGCAGGGTTGGAGGAGGTATCGGTCGGAGCTTGGTCGGGCTTGGGGGCGAGTTATCGGTCAGCGGGTGGTGAGGTGTTGTATTCTGTTCCCTTGTTATTTCCTTTATCATTATTATCATTGGTGGTAGCAGTAGTGATCTGTGTTATACCTTAGTTACTAAACTGTTCTTATCTCAACCCGTGGGAGTTGCATTCTTTTGATTCTCCTCTCCGTCCCTCCGAGAGCAGGGGGAGGGCAAGAAAGGGGGGGAAGTGAGCGAACGAATTACCTGACTGGGTTTAAACCACGACACAGGCACGAGAGGATATTTGAGAAAAACACTGAACTTCAAAGGAAAAAGTGTATGCTTGAATGTTACAGTAAAGATGCCCATAATGTAAAATGCATATTGAAATACTATTCCTCAATATAAAATCTTATCACGGAGCTTTTGGCTTAAGGAAATAGATAGTGGATTTGTATTTCTTATTTGCACAGAACAACAAAAAAAGTACTCTTCTGGTTCATGACTAGCAGCTCACTACTGCAACTAAAATTAATAAAAATGTTACCAAAATAAATGGCAATAATGATGGAGAGTCTTTCTCCTGTGTGTAGAATCCTTACCTGATAGCTGAGCCAATCACAGTTCATCACAGGCGATGCCTGCTACAGGCCTGTAATGTCAGAATTATTTTTTTTAATCAGCTCCTACTTAAAGGTGAAATTGTTACTACTTTTTTTGCTAAAGTAAAAGAGAAAGTTCATTATTCTTACCACTGTGTTTCTCCTCTTTTCCCGTCCTGCTGTAATACTTGTCTCAGGTGTTTCAGTCTCCTCATTGAAAAATAATGCCTGTTCAGTTTCATTTCCTTCCAATTTGATATTAACCACAATGATAGAAACTTAGAGGAATTATGTGATTTGAATAAGGAAAAGAGTTGTGTGGGTGGAAACTATTCAGCAATTGTTCATTAATATTTTGTTTGTCTTCCAACAAGCTTCCAGCAATTAAGAATGAATAGAAAGAAAAGGATAATGACATGTTTTATCAAAATTCAAGTGCTAAAGAAGCACTTTGAATTTATGTGATGAGTTGATGTATCTCTTCTGCCTATTAATATCCTACACAGAGTCACTGTGTTAGTTGTATGTGGAGACTGACATTGATTGACTTTCTGAAGCTAAAGGGAATTATATTGTTATTTAGGTTTGACTCATCACCAGTGTTTTTTCTGCTTTGGCATTAACTGAAATACAGAAATTCCATTCAAACATAGGACTCATGCCATAGAATCATAGAATAGTTTGGGTTGGAAGGGACCTTTAAGATCATCTAGCTCCAAAACCCCTGCCATTGCAGGGACACCTTCCACTAGATTGGGCTGTGCAAAGCCCCATCCAGCCTGGCCTTGAACGCTTCCAGGGATGGGGCAGCCATAACTTCTCAGGACAACCTGTTTCCATGTCTCACCAGCCTCACAGTAAAGCATTTCTTCCTAATATCTAATCTAAATCTACCCTCTTTCAGTTTAAAGCCATTCCCCCTTGTTCTATCACTACATATTTTGTAAAAATTCCCTCTCCAGATTTCTTGTAGGCCCCCTTTAGGTATAGGAATGCTGCTCTAAGGTCTCCCCAGAGCCTCCTCTTCTCCAGGCTTCACAACTCCAATCCTTTCAGCCTGCCTTCATAGCAGAGGTCCTACATTCCTCTGATCATCTTTGTGGCCCTCCTCTGGACTTGCTCCAACAGGTTCACATCCCTCTCATGTTTGGGGCCCCAGATTTGAATGCAGTAGTTTAGATGGGGTCCCATGAGAGGAATGGGGGAGAATTACCTCCCTCGTCCTGATGGTCATAGTTTTGGTTTTTATGCCACCCAGCATAAGGTTGGCTTTCTGGGCTGTAAGTGTACATTGGTGGTCCATGTTGAGCTACTCATCAATCAACACACAAAGTCCTTCTCCTGAGAGCTGCTCCCAATCAATTCACCACCTAGCCTGTAGCTGGGCTTGGGATTGCTCCACCCAGATGCAGGATCTTGCATTTGGCCTTGTTGAACTTCATGAGGTTTGCATCGTGCCACCTCTCACCTACCTGCATCTGCCTGGATGGCATCCCCTCCCTCCAGCATGTCAACTGCATCACACAGCTTGGTGGTGTTGGCAAATTTGCTGAGTGTGCACCTAATTCTGCTGTCCATATCAATGACAAAGATATTAAGCAGTGCCAGTCCCAGTACTGACCCCTGGGGAGCACCACTCATCACTGGTCAGCACTTGGGCATTGAGCCATTGACCATACTCTTTGAGTGTAACCATCCAGCCAAGAAAAGCCTTCTTTACTGTGCATGGCTGAACAGCATAACAGGTTGCTCAGAGAGGCTGTGGAGTCTCCATTCCTGAAGATATTAAAAACCTGACTGATTGCAGCCCTGGTTAAAGTATTCTAGGCAACCCTACTTCAAGCAGGAGGATCAGATTAAGTGATCTCCAGAACTGCCTCTTTGGCCAAGTTAAATCTTAGTGAATAACCTAAAATATCACATTGTTAAAGAGGGAAGTCATCTGATTTGAGAATTAAGAAAAAATTAATACTTTACTTTCTGATTTTTCAGGATTTTGGGTAATACCTATGCTAATGCAGAATGAATTAGTAGAAATATTTAAAATAATATAACTTGCTCTAACTCAATATTCATTTGGGACTAATTTTTCATGTTTCTGAAGGTCTTAAGTTATTTCTTGGGTTGCATTTTACAGGTTTTTTCAAAGTATTTTCAAAATCCCAGTTCTTTTGAGAAGTAGGTATTGTTACAGCAGGAAGGCCTGATAGAATCTATATTTGCCTAAGCACCAAGTAATTGAGAAAATTGCCAGCTCTTTGTTGTTACACTTTAGTGCATTCCCTTTGTATTTAGAATAAATTGTGAGGTAACTGGCTGAGAAAGGATTGGTGGTTGTAACCCTAGATCTCAATTAAACATAAAAAAAATTTGCTCATCCCCCCCACTGCTGTGGTGCAGTAGGATTTGAATCTATTTACAAAGTTGATAGTAACTGCTATACAGAAACTATGAAAGAATATAATCCATGAAAAATGTTAAGTATCAGGAAATACAATGCAAAACTAGAAATTTTTGGAAAAGAAAGGAAAACGCCTCTCACAATGGGAAAAAAGTGTCATGATTAAGCCTCATGCAGCTTTATGTATATACTGATTTTTACCAAATTTATCCACAGTCTGTCCCTAAGGCCAAACTCTGAAATGTTTTCTTCATGAATTGAAAGTATAATATGATTTTACTTTCTGTCTTGGATAGGGAAGAGTTAATTAGTACAGGCTAAGATAAACACTGCCATAGAATAAGTTAGTAAGACTCAAGAAGTACAAACTGAAAAATACATATGTCTTTGGCATTGCAGTTATTTTTTGTTGTGTTGGTGAGGGGAAAAGAAAGTATCTATATGTTTTATGAAATACAGTTGAAACAAGGAAGACCTGGTGATTTACCTTTGGGCTGTAGTGAAGGATTATCTTTTGTCTGTGATCTGATCATCTCTATGATCAGATATAATCAGGAACAATTCCATATGCTGTTGTCAGAAAATATGATCTGTTTTATTATCAGACCTATTGCATTCTTACTAAAGGTGACTCTAGTAAAAACTGCTCCTACTAAGGGACTCAGAAAGTATTAGGGTTGCTGTTTTGCTGGGAAGGACCAATTGAAGAGCTAGTGGGTTTATTTAGGTAAAAGCAACTCTACCATGTTGATTCACAGTGCTGGCAGATGGAGCTGTGTTAATGTTCTGTAGTCAAAATCAATAAAACTAAACATAATCCTCTCCTTTCCCCTCATGGGTATGTGACTTATTTTGTCAGGAAAATTTCTTATGTGCATTCTCACTTGGAAATTTCTCATGTGCATTCTTCTTTGAAATGTTACTGGTGTTATTATATCAATGGAAATACAAAATTAAGGATGTCTGTTTCTCCTTGTTAAAGTGCATTCTTTTTGGCGTTCCAATAAATATATGAGATAACCAGCATTTTACTAATAACTTTTTGGAAATTTTAATCCTGATATTCAGCCTCCCTCCTTCCTGTTTGTTTTATTAATATGCAGTTTTCCGTGAAAACTCAAATGCTTTACAGATTAGGATCTAAATGAAGATTAGAGTACATGGAGAAGGTTCCTGTTTATGGAGGGATTTTTTTGCATTCACAGCAAATGATGCATAAATAACATTTATTATGTATCAACATTCTACTGTTTATAACTTTCTTGATAGGAATTAGATTTAACTTAAATGTTTTTGTTAGTAACAATAAAGGATTACTAAAGGACTGCTATGACTGACATTAACAGAAACATGCATATGCTTACAGGTTTTTTTTTTCAGAGGTATTTTATAACATTTCCATATTGGAATTTCTAAGATGTCATATTTTTAGGGTGTTAAAAATAAATGTCATTATTAGTGTAGCCTCAATTTTCAAAGTATATGAAAACTCATTATTATTTTTTATAACTGATAGTTTTGTTATGAATGTTTCTACAGTCATCCAGATTATACTGCTAAAGTATGTGGTGTTTTACATAACAGAAGGGATGACAGTACAACCTAATAAGGATATCAATTTTTTTTTCCTGTTTTTTAAATTCATTAAATTAATCAAATACAATGTTCTTTAACCTTACAGGTAACAAACATACATTATAATCAAGGGTCTATGTCTTTTTATCAGAAAAGCATAGGCTTTTAATACGAAAGCACATGCTATTCCACAAGGTACAATACATTCAAAATTTGCAATATATTTTACCTGAGAAGATCTAAGAAACAATGCAATATAGAAGTCAGAATTCTGAGGTTTTTGGAAAGAACTATCAAAGATTTAGGACCATACTGTTCATCTTCCCATATTCTTTTAAGGATATATGTCTTACCTAGAAGGCATATAGAAAAGAATATCTGTGCCAGATTCAAAGTTGGGCTGGTTTATAGCTAAGGCTGAATATCCCTAACAATATTATTATTTATCCTTTGAATTAAAAGAAATTTGATATGTCTTTACTAAGTTATTAATAATAAATTTTAAACATATCTGGATGTCCATCTCAAATTTTTTTTCAAAGTGCTGTACTGAGTAGGAATTCTTTGACAAAAAACTAACACACATAGCATTCAGCTTAGTTGAGCAAATTCAGCCTATTCCACAGATTATTAGTGAGTATGATATAATGCTTTCAAAATCCTTTCTGAAAAAAATGATGTGCATGTTAATTGCTATTCTGCAGCATTTATTACACTTCTACTTCCAGTACAAACCTCAGAATTCTTTCCAAAACTTTTAAATGATATTATTGCTACTCTTGTAACTGCAGATGTGATAACCAGATAGTCTATGCTTGTTATCTAGTTGGCACTGGCTTCTGGAAACTCAGTGGGAAAGGGAATATAAAATTTAAAATAATTAACAATTTATTTTCATTCCCATTTTAAGTTTCATCACTTATACTAATTGTAGATGATGCAAAGTGTTTATGGTGCAGCCTGTCTTTGCCACAGAGTGACCCCAGGCAGATGATTATGTCTGGAAAAGTAGGTGGAATTGATTCATCACAATCGGGGAATAAAACCTTAAAAACCTTTAAGCAGGTGTGTTTTTTTCAAGGTTAAACTTCAATAAGGGGCAGGTTTTCGTCTTTTCAGGGTAGGTTCCATTGATTGAGCTTAGCTCTGAGTTACAGGGTGGTATTTTTACCACTTCACAGTCAATCTGTACCAAAAGGTCCTCAGTATCTTTTACAATGTAGTTGCTAAGCTGCGCTTTGTGGTTCATCTCCTATGACTATCAGGTCAATAGGGCCTTTTAAATGTAGATTTTAATGTTTCCTCTGGAAGGTCTGTTAACAGGTAAACATAGCAGTCTGTGGGAAATTATGGGAATTGCTTCTTTAATTTGCATGTATCCTCAATTCATCACAGCAGCTAATTCCTTCAGAGATAATATGATATTTAGGAATAAACTAGGTTCTAAGTAAATCCAAATTATGCATTTTGACAAAGTTTGTATCACTGGTCCAGAACTTAGTAGCAACTGACAGATAGTTACAGATTACAAGATCTCATCGCGTGAAGTTTTGGTGTATCAAAGAGTTCACAGTTTAAGTACTGATCTAAAAAAGGATTTGTAAAGTTAATTTTTGTGAGGACAGTAAGACTAATTATGATGTGATAATCTTGAAATCTAGTCAAGATAAATCCTTAAGTGGAAGTTTAGAAGCTGATTTAATATATCAATTAGCTATTATCAGTATTCAGTATTAGGCAACTTAAGTGGAAATTCACTAAACTCTACAGAAATTGATGGTCTTGCACCTATTTATACCATGTAAAATTTGTTCCAGCTTTTTTTCCTGATATATGTATGTTATGTATGTAATTAGTAGTACATCCTAAATACACTTAGTGTTATGCTTAAATATTTAACATGAGGGAAAATGTATAAATTACTGTTGCTTGCCTGTGTGATTTCACAGTATTACATTTTACCATATCTTTTCAAAGGTAAGCTCTATGACTTACACTAGATCTTACCTTAAAGAAAAATCGTTTCCCATTAAGAACTAGTGTATGGATATTCCTTACAAACCTGGCTATTTTGTCTGAAAGCATATTTCTTTGTTTATTTCACTAAATACTATTTAGCATAGTAGTATAGTACATATAACAATACATTTACCCACACATATATATATACCCCCATATACCATTCTAACAGCCTGAACCCCTGACTTCATAGAAAGTGGAACAACCAGAGAGCGTGCACACTGGAGACTTCCAAGATAGGGAAGTCTGTAAGCTTGTCATGTCTTGCAACACAGATCAGACAATTCTTTTCACTTGCAGATTCGCAACTGCAAAATAGTGTCAGTGCCCTGGTAGCAGGCGGTAGGGTGGAAATTCTGCCTGAGGAACCTCCAGCATGAGAAACCCTCTTCTAAGGGGGCTGACGTTTGCAGTGTGCCAGATGTTCAGATGCAGGATGCCTTACTCCTGAGGCTTAGTCACTCATTGTATCATTATCTGCTGCTCCTTATCCACATGGACACCAGTGACACTGTGAGGATGCTGACTGTATCAAGAGTGACTACAAGGTGAAGGGCATGTAGGAGTTCATGGTGTCTCTTCAGTGACAAAAATGAAAGGCTTTGTAAGGAGCAGGTAGGTCTGTGGGACAGGGATTTTGGGTTTAGACCAATGGACTCCTTTTGGGGGATTGAGGACGTCTGCAGAGAGACAGGATTCACTTGAAAAAGCTGGTAATGGCATCTTTGCTAAAAGGCTGGTCATCCTGGTGAGAACCTCAAACTAGGAATGGCCAAGGAGGGAAATTACAAACCCCAGCTAAGTAAGGAGGTGGTAAGCAGGGGTGGACGAAAGTGGGAAAGGTTTATCTCACAGAGGCAAAAGGATGCTGGGGCACGAATTAGCAGGGCTCATTTGGAGAGCTTTAAACAAGATTCGAAGGGGGATGGGGTTGTAGCTGGGCTTGCCCCAGTGAGGCAGCACTCCAGAATTGATGAAGACTGGGAGGCCTCCTATAATCCTAGGGTGAAATCGGTGTGCTCAGCTCGCTCCCTGGAATGTCCGTACACCAATGCACGCAGCATGGGAAATAAGCAGGAGGAGTTGGAAACCTGTGTTAAGTCAGGAGACTATGATCTGGTGGCAATTACAGAGACGTGGTGGGACAGCTCACATGACTGGAATATAGTCATGGAGGGCCATGTCCTTTTTAGGAAAGACAGGCCAGCCAGGTGGGGTGGTGGGGTTGCTCTTTATGTACAGGAGCAACTACAATGCACTGAGTTCTGTCCAGGGACAGATGACGAGTGAGTTGAGAGTCTGTGGGTGAGAATTAAGGGGCAGGCTGGCAGGGGCGATACTGTTGTGGGTGTCTGTTACAGACCACCAGATCAGGGTGAGGAAGTTGACGAGGCCTTCTACAGGCAGCTGAGAGCGGCCTCACAGTCACAGGCTGTGGTCGTCACAGGTGATTTTAACTTCCCTGATGTTTGCTGGAAGGACCACTCAGCAACCCAGCCGCGGTCCAGGAGGTTCCTCCAGTGTATGGATGATAACTTCCTCCTGCAAATGGTGGATGAGCCAACCAGGAGAGGAGCGCTGCTGGATCTCATCCTCACTAACAAGGAGGATCTGGTTGAAGGAGTAAGGGTTGAGGGCTGCCTTGGTTGCAGCGACCTCGAGATGGTGGAGTTCAGGATCTTGTGTGGTAGGACTAGTAGAATAGCAAGTAGAATTGCAACCCTGGACTTTAGCAGGGCAAACTTTGGCCTTTTCAAGCAATTGCTAGGGGAAATCCCATGGGCAAGGCTGCTTGAAGGTAAAGGGGCCCAAGATAGTTGATTGACATTCAAGGATTGCTTTTTCCGAGCTCAAGATCGGAGCATCCCGACACGTAGGAAGTCAAGGAAGAGGGCCAGGAGACCTGCGTGGCTAAATAGGGAATTGCTGGGTATGCTCAAGTGGAAGAGGAGAGTTTACAGGTCATGGAAGGAGGGGCTGGCCACTTGGGAGGAATATAAGGCTGCTGCTAGAGGATGTAGGAAGGCAGCTAGGAGGACTAAGGCCTCCTTAGAATTAAACCTGGCGAGAAGGGTCAAGGACAGCAAAAAGAGCTTTTTCAAATACATGGCAGATAAAACTAACACCAGAGGCAATGTAGGCCCACTGATGAACGGGATGGGTGCCCTGGTGACAGAAGATACAGAGATGGCAGAGTTACTGAATGCCTTCTTTGTCTCTGTCTACTCTGCTGCAGGCAGTCCTGAAGAGCCCTGTACCCCTGAGACCTTAGATGAAGTCAGGTCAACTGAGTGGTTTGCCTTAGTCAATGAGGAATGGGTTAGAGACCAGTTGAGCAATCTGGACATCCAGAAATCCATGGGTCCAGGTGGGATGCACCCGCGGGTGCTGAGGGAACTGGCGGAAGTCATTGCTAGACCACTCTGCATCATCTTTACCTAGTCTTGGGAAACGGGAGAGGTGCCTGAGGACTGGAGGAAAGCAAATGTCACTCCAGTCTTCAAAAAGGGCAAGAAGGAGGAGCCGGGTAACTATAGACCGGTCAGCCTCACCTCCATCCCTGGGAAAGTGATGGAACACCTTATCCTTGGTGCCATCTTAAGGCATATCAAGGATAAGAGGGTTATGAGGGGCAGTCAACATGGCTTCACCAAGGGGAAATCATGTTTGACCAATCTCTTAGCCTTTTATGAGGAAATAACACGGTGGATGGATGATGGCAGAGCGGTGGATGTGGTCTACCTTGACTTCAGCAAAGCATTTGACACAGTCTCCCACAGCATCCTCACAGCTAAATTGAGGAAGTGTGGTCTGGATGATCAGGTAGTGAGGTGGACTGCGAACTGGCTGAAGGAGAGAAGCCAGAGAGTTGTAGTCTATGGGGCTGAGTCTAGTTGGAGGCCTGTAACTAGTGGAGTGCCTCAAGGGTCAGTACTGGGACCAGTATTATTTAATATATTCATCAATGATTTAGATGAGGGAATTGAGTGTACTATCAGCAAGTTTGCTGATGACACTAAGCTGGGAGGAGTGGCTGACACGCCAGAAGGCTGTGCTGCCATTCAGCGAGACCTGGACAGGCTGGAGAGTTGGGCAGGGAATAACTTGATGAAATATAACAAGGGAAAGTGTAGAGTCCTGCATCTGGGCAGGAACAACCCCAGGTTCCAGTATAGGTTGGGGAACGACCTGTTAGAGAGCAGTGGAGGGGAGAGGGACCTGGGGGTCCTAGTGGACGACAGGATGACCATGAGCCAACACTGTGCCCTTGCGGCCAAGAAGGCCAATGGCATCCTGGGGTGTATTAGAAGGGCGGTGGTTAGTAGGTCGAGAGAGGTCCTCCTTCCCCTCTACTCTGCCCTGGTGAGACTGCATCTGGAATATTGTGTCCAGTTCTGGGCCCCTCAGTTCAAGAAGGACATGGAGCTGCTGGAGAGAATCCAGCGCAGGGCAACGAAGATGATTAAGGGAGTGGAGCATCTCCCTTATGAGGAAAGACTGAGGGAGCTGGGTCTCTATAGTTTGGAGAAGAGGAGACTGAGGGGTGACCTTATTAGTGTCTATAAATATATAAAGGGGGAGTGTCACGAGGACGGAGCCAGGCTCTACTCAGTGGCAAGCAATGATAGGACAAGGGGTAATGGGTACAAACTGGAACACAAGAGGTTCCACTTAAACTTGAGAAGAAACTTCTTCTCAGTGAGGGTGATGGAACACTGGAACAGGCTGCCCAGGGAGGTTGTGGAGTCTCCTTCCCTGGAGACATTCAAAACCCGCCTGGACACATTCCTGTGTAACATTATCTAGGTGTTCCTGCTCCGGCAGGGGGATTGGACTAGATGATCTTTCGAGGTCCCCTCCAATCTCTAGCATACTGTGATACTGTGATACTGTGACGACAAAAGGCGCAAGGTGGCAGGTACAAGAGAGACCTCTAGGATAATAAAAAAGCATAAAAAAAGTTCCACCTCAAAGATGCCATATGTACAGAAATATACACAACCTGCAAAACAAGCAGAAAGAACTATACCTCTGTTACCCTTCTTTGCATTTATTTTGTTATTTCTCTGCAGGAATTGATTAGAGTATGAATTACCAGTAACACAATACACAAGCTCTAATTGAAATATGAAAATACAATATGAATGATGCTGATGTTTTGCAGGACCGACTACTGCAAAAGGGCTTTATCCTTCCTGCATGATTCAGAACCAGTAGGAAAGCTTTTAGAATTCTTTTGCAGTTAGGCAATGATATTCCTTTCAAATACTCCTGGAAGGGAAAGATCTTACTGAGGAAAAGATAATCATAATGTATATTGTAGATATAGAGTCTTAATCTAGCAGTTCTAATCGTCCTATATGCTTTCTACTATTTCCACATTAGTGAAAGAAACAGCAACTATAAAATATTTTAATTTGATCTTCAAATCAGCATTATTTTTTCTCTCTGTTCTTCTGTTTTGCCTCTCTGTTCTCCTTGCATTAGATATGATATGAAGCTCTAAATTAAATTGGTATAAAAGCACTTTGCAGATGAAGAATAGAAAGAAACTCTAAAAGGTCAAAAACTCACCATGAGAATACCATGATTTTTCCCTTAGAATCTTCTTATATTTCTAGCAACACTCACATTTATAAACTTTTGATCTACTTGTGCCAGGAAGACTTAACATTGTATTTGTAGTCCAAACTATTTACCATCAGCACTAAATATATCCTCAAAACTTTGTATTCTCAAAAAAGAAAAAGTGAAAATTCTAACTGAAACTCTACCCACCCCTCTACTTGCGGACCACCTAATGTGGACTTCTGCTCTTCAGGGCTTGTGTAAGCACTTCTTTCCTCCTTCTGGCCTGCATACATGCTTCCACAATAGAGTGACAAGAGGTGGGGTGATGTATGCCTTTGTCTCATTGTAACATAGGGCTTGAAATACATCTGATTTTAAAGGTGGGCAGCACTCTCATTTTAAACATAGGAAAGTCTACATGGTGTCTTATAAAATGGAACTATTGGTGTTTGTTGTAGAAGGTGCTTTCTAGAAAACCAGATATTTCTCTGTGGTTTTATAGCCTTGCAAGCAGCAAGTTATTTCAAATCTATCATTAAATTATTTGAAATATATCATTACTGCTTGAGTGTATTTAAAATCATAGGTGAATCCTCTAGCTTCTTACTGAAAATACTTCCTGCCCTCAGTGTCCTCTGAAATGTGAAGGATCTACTCTCCCACTTCCTGGAAAATTCACTGGTGCCAGGGTTCAGCATGTAGGCTTCCAGAGCAATAGTAATACCTGTCATTTTGAATGAATACAAATCTCTAACAATCTATGTTTGTGCAGTCCCACTGGAAGCATGCGGTGTCAGCTATGCTCGCAGTACTTTAAAGGCTTTATTAAGTCAGCTGGCAACACACCCTGTCTCCAGGCACTGAATTTTATGGCAAAGGAGCTAAGACACTGAACCCTTTCCCCCTCTCCCCTTTCTTTTTTTCTTCTTTCTCATGTCAACTAGCTTTCAAAACCATGGGAAGTGATTTTATAAAAGGCTTTTGGGTGTGCTGCCATGATGTTAATACCCACAATATAGTTTACAGATGAGCATTTATACCCACCCACACATTATTATACACACACTCTGTCAGGTACCTTTATGCAGTCTGATGCAAACTCCATTCAAATTATTATTAGTAAAAGAGAAACTGTATTTATAAATCATTTATAAAAGAATTTATAAACAATTATAAACCAGCGTTCTTAGCTCATGCAGCCATTTGAATGGAGGTTATGAAAATCTGTGTGAAGGTTCAGGACCATGTACCACAGTGAAAATCCACAGATACTCTGTCCAGTGGCTTTCTAAGGACTGTACTTTCTTTTTGCTTTAATTTAAACAAAATTGTTTAATTGGTAAATGTTAAAATGTTAGTTTGCTTAAGTCATGTTTTGAGAATCAGTTGTTCAAAGACTGAACTTTTCAGTGACATTCAGAATCTTTTCTCTTGCAGCCATTTCGTAGAGTGACGTTTTCTGTTGTGAGTCAGCCTCAGGACCCACATCAAGGGTCATTGCAGAGTTGCTATGACAGCGGTCTGGAGGAGTCAGAAACACCAAGCAGTAAGAGTTCATCAGGGCCAAGACTGGGTGCCCTTCCACTCCCAGAGGACAACTACGAAAGGACTACGCCGGATGGCAGTGTTGGTGAGGCAGAGCATATGGAAAATGGTAGGGGCAAACACAACATTCACACACATAATATCACTAGCAAGTGATACTAAGTAGACTTTTGAAAGGTCAGTCCAAATAAATAATAAATAAATTAAATAGTTAAAATTGTAATTATTTTATTTTAAAGTTTGTTAAAATGCAGATACACAAAATAATGGAACATAACACTACTAATAAAACCAGCACTTTCTTTTCTTTACATGATTTAAAAACTATACTGCAGAAGCACTTAAAACACTGAAAAAATACAAATAGAGGGCTGGGGAGATGGTCATTGTATTAAATTCTATATTTTTCATTTTAGATAAAAGATCATAAAGGACATGTATTCTATTTTCCTTTCAATTTTGGTCCAAAAACGACTTAGGAAACTTCCCAGAATGTAATATGGATAGCATCAGCAAAAGAAAATAAAATTTAAAAACCCCACTCTAGAGAATCCCCTTTTCCCAAAAGTTATATAGACTGTTTTCAAAACAACAGTGAGTGTCAAGTCATTGTTTAGAAAATAACATTATATTCCTTTTCTTCACACTTTGTTTTGTACAGTACTTTTAGAACATTTCATTTAAATTCAGAATCTATTTATGTAGAAGGAGAAAATGCTGAATCCTTATTTATTCAATAGTAATTATGCAGCTATTAAAAGGAAAAGTAATTTAAATCTCAAGTTTTCCTTTCTATCTAAAACTATTTAGAATTTAAAAATAATCTTTTCAATTTGAAATGTATTTCATAAACATGAATGTTTTAGTGTTCTCTGTTTATTGGCCTTAATCTAAAATTTTATAAAGTCAGACACTGACTTAATTGTCTTTTCATTTGCCCATAAACATTACCATAAATTATTGTATGTCAAAGCATACAGACTTTTGATAACCAAAAAAAATTATGGCTTTGTTAATCCAATTGGAATTGGTGGGTATATGTAAGAAGGGCAGCGTATTTTCTGTAATAGAATCAATGCATTAGTTTGGCTAAGTGCATGTTTTAGTTTTTCATAGATTACAGCACTGGAGAATTGTTCTTGGGCTTTTGTCTTTCCTCAGATAGGAATGTCAACCCAATAAATGTACGTTATTCTCCGTGGTAAGATATCTAGTATGTATGACTGAAGAGTGGCTACAGCAGTCTATATATGCTTATAATGTATATCCCATCAGCAGATGACTAATTGACCAAAAAAGGAAGATGGTATTATCCGTCTCAAAAGAAGGTATATTAGGCTATGTGTGTAAATTTGTGTGTCTATATTTTCTTCTTGGTTGTTTATATGAATATATCTCTACATTTAATTTTTCTGGGTATGAGGACAGGGAAGAAAGTCATACTGGTTTACTAGAAAAATGTCAGAAAAAAAAATTCTAGACTTTGTGAGTAAATTGGGATGATTATTTTACTGTCTGTTTTGTAGTGAGATTTTGTGGTTAAGATAATGAAACTAAACAATTTGTTAATTCCCCTAGACATATAGCAGTGTAGTAGATTACTAGACTTTAAATTCCGAGTTCAGAAAGTATGCTAACATGGAGTATGCCTGAACCATACAGGCAAAACTGTAAAGCCACACCGGAATATAATTTTTAATATATTTGGTAGCCAATGAAAATCATCACACTTACTGAAGTGTAATTGAAAATGAAGAGTGCTTGAACTGTATAAAAAATAAACCAGATTTTGTGGTGATGCAAAAACTGGTATTGCATTCTAAAAGTTAAAGTATTTTAGACGTTGCTTTACTTTTTTTTTTTTTAATACATGATACTTCATATTTGGTAGGATTGATTTGTTGGGTTCAGTTTTCTAAAAAAACAGTATCACTTTTATAGGATAGAAACATTGAGCTAGATAAGTATATTATTCTATGAATAAATGAAAGAAAACAAATTTACCATAAAGAAATATTTTCACAGAGGGATTTGCATATAGTAGTCAGGAATTCCTCCTCCTTTATAAAACCATGAACGGAGACCTTTGAAAGGTGGGTGACAGCGTAATGAAAATTATACTCTACAGACTCCTAGATTTTGCTTTCACATTTTAAAAACAAAATTTCATCAGTGTCATGTCATCTGCCTCCAAACATTCTTGTTAACATTAGTCTATAAATAATGACTGAACAGGATGAAATATACTTTTGTTATTTCATATATATATTATCTGACATTTGAGTAAGAGGTTTCTGTGATCTGATTCTGAAGTCCACTTGTATTTTAACTATTCTAAGCATAATTGTATTTTCAAATTCTGATAATGTAATATTCAATATTAATGAAACATTCTGACAAAAATAGAATGGGAATTGAAACCTGTCAAGTGTTCATTTGTCACATTTAATTGGAATCTAGGTAATCTGCAGTGTTTAACTTGATTAGGTTTTAATCAGGATTTATACTAGATTTTTTATGCAGATTTTCCATGGAAACAGCACTTTGGAGGCTATCTTATTAATTGTTATTACTTCAAATATTTACCATTTAATTTCAGTTGGTGTTAAACAATGCAATTATAACTAATTGTTTTGGATTTCCTCTTATTTTAAATTTGGAAATTATATTTTTCAGCACAATGCACTAAACCGTCTGATACATTTGATACTTTCTTTTTGCAAGCTAAGATGACAAACTAATTTTTATAGTTAAGGCAAATGTAAGAAGGTTGAGTTCACAGTCAGACTAGGTAGGAAATTCAGCTTTCTGTTTGTAAGAGCGTCTTTCTATTTTCTCAGGCAAAGGTAATAAAATGCTGGAAAGAAAAAAAAAAGGATAAGGGGGGTGGTTTTCTTAGAATATACTGTACATTATCTACCAGCCTACATGATTGTCAGATGTAGATTGAAGTTTTATTCTGATGATTAGCTGTGGTGTCAGATGCAGTAGAAAAAAGAAAAAAAAGGGGAGAAAAAAAGAAATGTTAGCAGATTGACTGTGAAAATTTAGTATGCAAAGATCTTGTTAATTAGTGAAATCTGCCGAACCAGAAGTAAATTCTGAGTTAATTTATCCCCTACCCTTGGATCTTTCCTTACAAGGAAATTCTGCTCATATGCACAGCCTTCTCTAATTTTGCTGTTAGAATGGCACTGTCTGAACGTAAATTGCATGAAAAATTTCTAGAGAGCATTTTCATTACACACATATTTGTATATTAAGGGTAAAGCCATTACCATGGTAAAGGAGTTTCCTGGTCTTTAGGCATAGCCTTCTGGTTTTGATAATGCCTTATGCCACATCATGTTTCTTGCAGCCTTCTTAAAAATATTTCATTATACTCCTTTTTTTTCCTTCCACATATCTGTATATTTTCTATTTATTTGTGCATGTGATGACCTAAATGACCTAATCTGTTTTTTTTTCTTTTTTTTTTTTTTTTTTTTTTTGGGCTGGGGGGGGGTTGATTCTTTGTTTGTGTTTGCTTGTTTGCATGTTTGTTTTTTAATCTCGCTAAAATGCCTATGACAGTGAAACTGCAGCATTTTAAATTTCGGCTCGCGTTTTCTTCCCTGGATGCTTTTATCCACGCAGTCATAATCAGAGTGTTTGCCACACCCAAGATACTTGCATTAAAGATAGGCTCAGGTATTTCTACATGAATATATCTTTGGTCTCCAGCACACTATTTTAAGTGAGCCCATGTTTCAGTATCAGATATGTAAGGGTGGAGAACAGCAGTCACTTTTGTGAAAGAAGGAAAATAAGGAAATGGTTTATAGCTTTCATTTTTACAGAGGGAAATGGAGTAAAGAAAGATTAAGTGCCATGTCTGAAGTCACATAGGAAGTAAGGTGCAAAACCTGAAAAGGAGCTCAGAATTTTTGTGATTCAGTTACTCGAGTCACTCAAAGAAATCAGTAGATAAATTACACGCTGGCTGACACATGAAGAACTAAAAGGCAAGGGAAGAACATTATCTCTGTTCATAGTCTGATAATATGCTATGTTCTCAGTGACAATTTCAGATTTACACTGTGTCAGAAGTTCCATTGTTAGTCTAGAGAAGGGTTTCATGCTATGTGAGATAACTTGAAAATGTTAAAGGAATTTTGATAATTAATAAATGCAATTAATTTTATCTATAAGAGCATTCTCTCACTTTTAGTTGTGAAATAGAATTTTAATCTGTGCTCTGGATAAAAATGTTAAAGTGAAAAAAAGAATCCATTAGCTTACAGAATCCATGTTTACAGAGTCCATTTCTCTTTAGCTTTTTGCAGTGCCAATAACACAGGTTAATGTTCTTGAAGACTAAATGCCCTTGTTGTAAGCATTGTTGAGCAGTCATTCATTGACTTATTTCATAGAATTACTGTACTTTTTCCATTCCCATTATTTTAAGATATTTTGTTCTCTTGAATTCTGGTCCCAAAATTGCATGTGAATAATTTTTTTTTTTAAACTGTGTCCTGAAAATGTTGATGGAAGGAGTCCACCTGAGAGGTTGAGTCAGTAAAGGTTTTCAGTGTAGTAATTACATGCTAATGGTTCCTTTTTTGGTTTATTTCATCTTTCAGTGCTGCTATATCTACTTTTTCTTAAAGGTTACCCTGCATGTATGAACACAAAATACCTGAAAGCGCTGCACAAATTATTGTATAATACTTATACATAAGAATTGTTTCTGATAAATCCTAACCTATAATTAGGCACACAGTGAACTCTGGATTCTGTAAACCTAGCAACATATAGTTGTAATGTTTTGGAACACATGTATATGTATTCAGTGACAGATTATGTCTTGAACCAGTTTGTTTTGAGAATGGAGTATTCTAGCAAGATCTGTAAAAAGACATTTTATAAGAGGAAAAAAACCCAGGTCCTAAGACACACTGTGCAGGGATCCCTGTTATACAAATGTGGTCTTATGTAAGGCAATGAACCTGGTTGGGAAGAACATTGGCAGTTTTCCTCCTTGATTTTTTTTCCTTTTTAATCTTTTACTATGTCCCTTTAGATGACCTATATGTCTGTCAGTTTCTTCAGCAGAGGAATATGTGGTTTGATGACTTATATGCACTGTAGTACCTTAAATTTCAAAACTATATGGTGTTTGTTCTTTAAGAGTTACTTGCATTTTGAAGAGAGAAATGAGAGTATATTTTGTGTTGCAAATTCCTAGTGTTGATATATATTTTTTGCGTATATTTTTACTTTATTAAGTTAATACCATACTACAGAAAGATGAGGAATTATTTTAGGTGCATTATATGTTTTTGCACTAAGGTTGTCTTGCCTACTAAGTGTATCTTACCTACTATTCTATGTTTACATTGTACTTCAAATGCGCAATGCAAAGTAAAAGACCAAATATAGGCTAACAGTGAGCAGAGATAACTCAATGAATCTGCCAGAAAAGTATATTGTTTATTTCCTCTTTCCTTACCTTTTTGTTTTCCATGACCTTCCAGAGAAATACCTACAACTTCCGTATACTACCTATTCATGAAGTATACCTGAGTATTGGTGTGGATTTTTTTCATCTTTATTAGCATTTTGGCAGCTTAAAGAACGTACATTTGGATCTGTGGAATCAAAGAAGGAAAGCATATTTCTGTATTGAAAATCTCCTACACATTGATAGCAAAGCTAACAGATTATTCAGCATTTTTCTGATTTTCTGAATAGTATTGTTATTTCTCTTGCTGTTCTCTGTCTGTTGCTTTCCCATTGTACTTACTGTAGTTCTCTTTGTGCTTCATAGTGAAGAATAGCCTATGATTCTTTTTTTAAGGTATACTACAAGGTTGCTTCCTTCCTTCATGATTTCAGCATCTTGCTCTTAACAAGAAAATATATACAGCATTAACACTTCACCAATCTTAAATGCAGTATATTGATATCAAAGTGAACTGCCATTTACTAAACCAGCTTTCATTTATTACCTTTAAAAAAGGAAGTCCATGTTTACATTCCATCAGGTTTTAATCAATAATTTGAAAATGGATTCGTAAAGAATTATTTATGCAGTTCTATCTGTTAGGATGAAACAACGAGGGACAGGCAGGTTTATATGTGCATGTGGGTGTGCACACATACAAATCTTGGTGAGTCAGTTCTTACTGCAAATAGTCATGAGATCTAGATAGTCACAGTTACAAAACCTGCCTCATCTATGAATTTAAAATCAATTCACTGAGGTTGATATGAAAGAACACACTAAACTGAAAAGTGGAGCGCTAAATCATCAGAAAGTGAAGTGGTATTTCTAGTGTCATGCTATGACTTGATCTTTCATCTAGTAATTAATCCAAACATTGCCCACCCCTCAAAAAGTAATAATTTGGACACCAAATTCTAGTTTGCAGTTAGGTTGATGAGGGTTTTGCGATTGACTTAGTGGAGTTAGGCTTTCATCCAAGTCCTCTGTGCCAGCTGCTGGCACAGGCTGCCTCCCTCTGATGCAGACTGCGGAACTCCCTTTGATACTGTCAGAGTCCTGAATGTAGATGGAGGACAAAATACATTCCAAAATTTACAGACTCAAGGAAGAAGAGACATCTGGTTTGTGAATAGAATATCTAGCAACCTTTGCATCCATGACAGGCTCTTTCCTGGAAAAAATCTAATGCAGATAGTCAATAGAAATGTATTTTTCCTCAGTTCAGAAGGAACTCTTTCAGCATGCTGTGTTTTCCCAGTTGTCTGTTTGTATTTAATGACAGTTTCTTCAGTTTCCTGGACAACATTAGATCTTTCTGTCCCTTCTAATCTTCAAGTATGATGGAGATCAAAAAGAAGTTGTTTATAGGGGTATTTCTTCTCTGTTTCAGTGATTGATAAATACGTTTTATTCCCTGTTGCTGGTTCCCGACTACTGTTCTATTTATTTTTTATTTAATATTAATTGATGAAAACCTCAATATTTTATTATATGCTACCTATATAGAATAAGAGATCTTAATACTTTTGTTTTTCTTGTACAAGTTTGATGCTTTGGGTTTGATGTTTTAAAAACTGCATTAGTTTTTCCTACATGCAAAACCACTCCTGATTAAAGTAGGAGAAGAAACTGCAACTTTTACTTGTGTCTGTTTTAAAAAATATCAGGCATGAATTATCGATCCAAAACAAAAACCTGGCTGCATTTTCAGAATGGTGAACTTGGACTGAAGGGGAAAAGCATGTCTAATTTGCCACAGTTGAACTTAAAGGACTCATAATATTCACAAATATCTGGTTTTAAAAATATGCAAACAAATTAAAATCTCAAGTATATTAAACTGGCAAGCGCTCATCTATGTCATAAACAAAAATTTAAATGTAAACTATGCTTGCTATATGAAGACATTGTATAAAAGTGCAAGTTGCAGAACAGATAGGTGTTACCCCAAATTGTTTATATATACTTTAGGTTTATAAGGTGTTGCATTTTCACATCTAACAAAGTCATTTCTTAATGTCCTGGGTTCAGCAGTAGCAGTCATGTTTCTCCTCCTTGGTAGCTGGTGCAGTGCAGTGTTTTGACTTTCGGCTCGGGAACAGAGCTGATAGAGATGTTTTGGTTTGGCCAAGGACTTTGTGAGCCTCATGCTCTGCCAGGGAGGAGGGGAAGCCAGGAGGAAGCAGAGACAGGACACCTGACCCAAACTGACCAAAGAGGTATTCCATACCACAGCACGTCGTGCCCAGGATGTAACTGGGAGTTAGCCGGAAGGGCTGAGAGACTGCAGGGTTGGAGGAGGTATCGGTTGGTGCCTGGTCGGGCTGAGGGGGGGCAAGTTATCGATCTGCTGACGCTGAGGTCTTGTATTCTCTTCCCTTGTTATTTCCTTTATCATTATTATCATTGGTGGTAGCAGTAGTGATCTGTGTTATACCTTAGTTACTAAACTGTTCTTATCTCAACCCGTGGGAGTTGCATTCTTTTCGATTCTCCTCTCCGTCCCTCCGGGAGCAGGGGGAGGGAAAGAAGGGGGGGAGTGAGTGAACGAGTTACCTGAGTGGGTTTAAACCACGACACTTACAGTGTTCTGTAAAATGTAAAGTTCACTGTGACAAGACAGAACATATGCTCTTGTGCGACCTCACTTGGAGTCTTGTGTGCAGTTCTGGTGTCCTCAGCATAAGGACATGGAACTGGTGGAACAAGTCCAGAGGAGCGCCACGAGGATGATGACAGGTCTGGAGCATCTCCCATATGAAGATAGGCTGAAAAAGTTGGGGCTGTTCAGCCTGGAGAAGAGATGGCTGCATGGAGACCTCATGGCAGCCTTCCAGTATCTGAAGGGGGCCTATAGGGATGCTGGGGAGGGACTCTTCATTAGGGACTGTAGTGATAGGACAAGGGGTAATGGGTTCAAACTTAAACAGGGGAAGTTTAGATTGGCTATAAGGAGAGAGTTTTTTACTGTAAGGGTGGTGAGGCACTGGAATGGATTGCCCAGGGAGGTTGTGAATGCTCCATCCCTGGCAGTGTTCAAGGACAGGTTGAACAAAGCCTTGGGTGACATGGTTTAGTGCGAGGTGTCCCTGCCCATGGCAGGGGGGCTGGAACTAGATGATTTTAAGGTCCTTTCCAACCCTAACTGTTCTATGACTCTATATAAAAGAGATTAAAAGTCTCAATCTTGCGTTTCTTTTCACATACAAAACTGCAACTTTACACTTTCCAGCCTGTAGCTTATCTAAGCAACTAAAAAAAGTTTCCTCTAAGCAATATTATTTTTTTTTTTTTTTACATGCTGATATATGAATTCAGAGTTAGAACAGCAAGTTTCTTATATGACTTAATTCTTCAAGGCTAACCACAGTCTGAAAAGGTTTATGTTCCTGACGATATGCCTGTGTGCCAGCCCTCTACAGAACTATTACTAAATCCCATATATGGAAATCCCAACCAAAATATTCATCAGACAAAAGATCATTTGGTGGCCAACACAGGGTATTCAGGGAAGAATATAGCAGGGCAGATAAATTGATTCGTATGTCAAGTATACTCCTACATATAAACCGTTTGTAATACAGATTCCTTGAGTCACATACTGTGAATTTAATAACCGTTATGGATTTATATACATAAATTTGTCCAGTTTCCTTTAGATTGCAGGCAACTATTTATATCTTTTTCCTAACAAGGGTTTTTAAGTGATTCTGTGTGCCATTAGTCTTGGATTGGGCAGAGGAAACATAGACTTCCTAGCCTAGTGGGGAGCAGTAGGTACTAATTTTCGAATGAGAGTATGTATTGAAAGCATAATGTATTCTGTTGTCTCTGGAAGTACTTTTTTATGTTACTAATTTATTTCCTGAGAACAACAGAGCAATTTATACAAGGAAACAGAAATAAATAAGGCCTGAAAAACAAAGAAAGAAAGGAAGTGTGTGAATTTCTTATGCATCTTAGCAAGTATTAATGTCAGGCTAATATGCCAAAACCCACAGAATGGTATTAAAAGGAATTAAAAACCCAAGTACAATGTGTGACATCTGGAGTTCTGAAAATTTTATTTTATAGAAGGCAATTGCTTTTCAGAGAAAAGTAACAATTTCTTTAATGAAGAGAAGATATCAGGGCCATTTAAGTATTTCTGAATATTACTATACTACCATCTATCTGGGCTTTTTTTTTTTTTTTTGCCTCAGCAGCAACATACTATTCATTGTGAATGTCTGTAGTTGAATATCTAGAAAAAATTATGCTAGAAACAAGATGAATATTAGGATTTTAAAGAAATTCTACCAATTAAAAATTAAATTCCAGAGAACTTAGATTTGTTTTGGACAAGCAACAACAATAGCAACAAAACCTCCACCACCAATGAAAAAAGGATTTTAGGCTCCCACATGATTTTTGTGTACCACTGAAAACAAAATCAGTTCAACATTAGTTGTGTGAGAAAATATATTTGAGTAATCTGACTTTTATAAAGGTTTTTGTTTGTTTTTAGTTGCATTAGAGAATTAAATTATACTCATTTCAACCCTTATATCACAGTTAACTTGGAACATGCTGTTAGAAATAAATTTGCATCAGTGATTGATCCATTCATGTTTAAAAATGCTGTCCATTCTTATACTGCTTTTAAGAATTATGGAAATGAGAAACCAATTTCTCACTAAATGATAATAAAAAAAATGTTTTTGATACATGAGTCAAATCTGTTCTTCTTCCTACCATATAAAATAACTGAAATGAAGACATGAGTGTAAATTAGGGGAGGAGGAAGTAAAAAATAAACACAGTGGAGGAAGAATATTGGTGGAGTTAGTTTATTTTCATGGTTGCATGCTCTTTTGCAACCAAACAAATGTGCCTGCATTAGCTTTCCCAGTTTGCCTGTCTTAACCTGTTTTTTTGCTGTATCATCTAAGGCACAGATCAACCCTAAAGAGCCCTGCAGAGACACTTGTTCTTTTACTAAGCAATCTGCATTATTTCATCAGCATGGGAAGTAAAATCGAAGTGTATCGTTATCTAAAATTGCATGTAAACAAGCCATAGAACAAGCTTGCACAAGTGTTTGGTTTTGTTTGGTTTGTTAGGTTATTTTTTTACCCTATGGTTTAATGGCAGGGTTTCCCGTGGTTTAATGATATTTTTTTTTTTTCTTGATCCATGGTGTTTTTTTTTTCTGTCTTTTTTTTTGAGATTGTAACAGTGCTATAAAGACCAGTAATGTCTTGGAGGAAATCTTGGGAAAAAGATTTTTAAATTAATCTC
Source organism: Pezoporus wallicus (assembly GCF_028554395.1). NCBI lineage: Eukaryota > Metazoa > Chordata > Aves > Psittaciformes > Psittacidae > Pezoporus > Pezoporus wallicus. The sequence goes on from NW_026640026.1 coordinate 235,959, forward strand.
AAGAAACCAAGTATGTGGTACTTGTGTCCTTTTATCTTACTATCTTTAAACTGTTCCAGCTGCACTGTACATTGTTTTCTAATGTTGGGTTATTTTGCTCACAATTAATTCATATTATCTTTGAAGAGGAGAATCTGTGTCCCTTTTTGAGGCCGTGCAATGACATCTACATTATCTTGAGATGTTAAAGTAACATTTATCAGTGGAATTTGACATTGCAAGCTTTCATTACAAAGAGAAGTCAGAGAACTGGTGTAATTTCACCTTCCACTGGTGTTAGCTAGTAACAGAATCTTCTGTTCTCTAAGTGGAGAATAGAAACCTTTTTGTTATCTTTTTAAGAATATCTGAGAAATAAACTTACATATGTATTTTATTAATAACTTGCAATATGTAATTCCATTAGCAGTGTCCATCATTCCTGGCTACTGAATTACGTACTACCATTCTTTTCATATTCTGCCACGTATTTCAATAATAATACAGAGATTATTGTGATATGTCAGTGGATTTGACAGCCCTGGAGATTTGTTTGGTTTAGATGTCTTGTATACAGCCATAGTCCAAGTACATGAGAATGTAATAAAATAGTTAACTTCAGCTGTTTTCTAGGTTTCCAGTGGGGTTTGGGGCATAGTGGTTTTAACAGGGTGAAAGAAGAGTGACATTATTACATACCCTGATTTTTAAAATGTAAACAATCCACTTATTTTGATTTTGTTTGAGGATGTCTGATTCAATACCGCACAGCATGATTAAGGTACTGTATTTAATGCAGTTTTCTTATTTTGTTAAAATGTTATAGGGGGAAAAAAGTGAACAAAGATAGTTAAAATTAAATCCTCTGCTTAAAAATTGGTGCCAGAAGTTTTTATGCTTACTGAAAGTTTTCAGTAGCAAAGATAGAAATTTTGTAGTGACATGTAAAGCATATAAAATATATTTAAGCTGTCCTGGAGCACTGAAAAAAAAAATGGTGATTGATCCATTTGACAGTATGCAAGGAACCTGCATGGTATGACTCACTAGTTTTGTAGAACTTGAGTGTATGACTCACATCCTTCCTGGGAGCCTGTTTTGAACTTTTTAGTGTGCCTAAGTACAATGAACTGGCTATAGCATGGGCTTTGGTTCTACTCTTAGCATGTTTTGGACAGCACTGTCAGATTTTAGTAATTAGCATAGGGCTGAAGAAACCTGAAAGAATATCAGAATTTAATTTTTTTAACCCCTAGCTAGTATAAAATATTCTGTCCATTGTTCTCTACCTGGATGACACCAAGGGTGATAGGGGAAAAAAAAAAAATTGTAATCTGTACAAAAATCTCTTTATGTTTGGGTTTTGTTTTTTAATCTGAGGTACTTAACAATATTTAAAGGGCATGAGTAGAACTGATTTTTTTACACCCTTTATTTCCATTTATACTGGAAATGGCCACACCTTCAGAATTAATCTTTGGGAAATAACAATGGCATAAGACACTGGCTCATGGACAGACCCTGATGAAGGAAAGTAGTCTGAGAGTCAAAGAGGAATATATGCCAGATTTTGTAAATGGCAGTATGAGGACAGACTCTATACTGTCACAGTGCAGCATTCCTAAAAAAAGATGTTCCTTAGAGGCATAGTTCACTCACCAGGAGCATAGATATGGAAACTTGAAACACAGTCAGATCTGATCTCACAAATAGTAATGGGAGAATACAGAAAAATTCCTGATGCTCCCAAAGGTTCAGATAAGTGAATATTTTTCTCTTGCTTTTCTCTTCAAAAGGAAACAATTGCCTTTAGCTTTTACCAGGTAGAGTCCCACATGCCACTGCTCATGATATGAATTTTAAGTGGAAAAACTTCTCCAAAACATAAAGACATCCTGAAGTTTCTTGATAAATGCTACGCTAACTGGTGAACTTAAGAAAGTTGTAAAAGCAAAATATTTGCTGTAACGCAGTTCTTTATCTGGCACTGTTGTTTTTCCTACCATAGGTAACTGACTTTCAGAAGGCCCTAAGTAAGAAAACTGTGCAAATTTTTTTATTACAGTGAAAATAAATAGTAAAAGAATGGAAACAGGCTCAAGTCAGTGGAGATAGAAAATTATTGCTCTAAGGTGGTTTTTAAGTGGCTTGTGTAAAATGAGTTAATACTTGGAAAATATTACCTACTGGAGAGGTACTTATGCCCCTAAAAGCAATAGCATCCTGGTTGAGACTGTCAGCCAAGGAAAGAGGATAGATAAGAACAACTAAGGAAAAAGGGTCTGACACAAAGTCCATTAGTCTTTGAATGGCAATGGCTGCCAAATGCTGCTGTCTTGGCTGGCTTTATGTTATAGACAGAGCATTCTATCTGCTCACAACTTGACACATCCCATCATCCCTAGGTTTAAGTGGGAATAGAAAATCCATCTAGGACTGAATTTCAACAATGAATTAAAATAGTTATTTTAATGTTCAATAGTCTTTACTAATAAACAGAATAGTAGTGAAGGACACTAGTCAGGGCATAAGCTTCAAAACAGAATTACTTCCTATATTTCCTTGCACTTGTATTCCTTGCACTGAATTTCAACAACAGATTAAAATAGTTTTAATGAACAGAAAGTAGTGAAGGAGATTATTCAAGGCAGAAATTTCAAAACAGAATCAGTTCCTGTATTTCCTTGCACTTGTATTAACCTAATTTTAAATGTTTTTAACTGAAAGGAGTCTTTCAAGTTCAGTTCACCCCAATATAAAGAGGTTTTGTAATGCATTTAAAATTAAAAAAAAAAAAGCGAACTGTGGCCTCCTGGAAAGTAATGGTACTTAATAGTAATGGAACTCAGGAGTGCTTGCGTTCTATTAGCTTAAAATAAATTCAGTTTTTTTCTGCCATGAAAGGGTGGAAAATAGAATGGAATAAACAAATTGTGTTTTCTAGTCTCAAGGTTTTCAACCAGTTTTGCTCTCCTACAGAAAGGAGCCTTTATTTTTTCCTAAATTTTACCATATTGGTTCTCTATTTTCTCTCACAAATGTCTCTTAAAAATATCATATGCTGTGATTTTCCCAGTACTTTGACTACTTCTTTGATAAATAATCCCATCTTTGTTCAGTTATATAAATCCACATATATTATGCATGAGAATGTATACAATGTAGTTTTCAAATAGGTCTTGAGAGAACAATCAAACATGAAAAAACTCTATTAAAAGAATATTTTTAAAAGTTTTTGCTGTGTTCATTTGTATATTGTTGAAGAGAAGAGAATCCCTGTGTTATGCCTCGAAATCTGGTCTCAAAATCTTCAATGGCTTGAACACTGAGAGGGCTTTTTGGGACTTGCCTGCATAATCTCATTCCAATCCCAAAGGCATTATTAATTAACAACAATTAAACCACAAATTCATTTAGACAGTCTAAATCGGAGTTATTCTTATGTTTTTGGTTTTTTTCCTACAGGACTAAAATTTCCTTAACACTGCTACAACAGTCACTTATTTTTCCACAGGAACTGTAGTCTGCATAAGGGATAAAGTATTTGTGTACAGTATTTATGAGATTCATCTAGAAGGAGATAGACTAAAACTTCATCCACAATACTTGAACAACTGTGTAAAGAAGGGAATTACAACCATTAGAAACAGCTAAATATAATTTCATTCTTAATGTTCTATGTTTTGCAACTGCTTTTCATGTAACTGACACTGTACTGAGACATAGTAAAAATGCTGCAAGTAAAATCTATTAAACCAGGCAAGCCATTATTTATGGGTTGCAGATGATTAGATTGTAAGTAATGCTATCAGTAGGTATGTGGAATTGCATGAAATATCTAAACCTGTTATATTTTATGCTTATTTGACTACAGACACTTTGGGCCAAATACTAACTGTATGCTAGAACACTTGTCTGAATCCTACAAATCTTGAGCTGCTTACAGATATACATAATATTAATGTCAGAAATCACAGAAAGCTCTCATAAGGAAAACAGACAGTAGATTGACCTCAAAACAATGTATAAACATATAAAAACCTGTGATAGTTTTTATTTGCCTTCATACATTTTAATTTTTATTTTCCATATTTCTGTGTTTCATTCTTAACATCTGAAGGCTGGATTTTGTGTGTGTGTGTGTGTGTGTGTGTGTGTGTGTATTTCTCATAACTCTGAGAGATGTGACTTTAGCAAAAATAACTAAATTCTGCAAGCTGGCACATCTGTGTGTATCTCAAGACACCAGCAAAGCATAGAAGAAAAATCTTTAGTTCATTGAGAGGGTTAGTAAATATAATTATATTTAGAAATCTTCTTGCTATAAAATAATATCATGATTAAAAACATGATTACATGTTTTAATTCCATCAGTCTTAGCTGTGTATACAGTCACTTCTGAAATACTGCAACTTCTTCTCTTTTAGCATAAGATGCCACTGACTTTAGTAAGAGTCGTGGTGCTTTGTGTTATGGAAAATCTGGCAAAATATGCAATGTCTGTAACTTTTCAGCTTTTTATCAGTAGGACACAATCCCAGAAGAATAACAAATGTTAAGTTACATTTTAAAATATTTTTAAGGAAAATACAGAAAGATCTATTTATTCTGGTTTTCCTTAGATTTCTAGCAGGAAACATTTTTATGAAAGTTTTTGTGCATTTTCTAATCTCTCAGATCTGAACTTGGACAGCCTTTTAAATTTTTGCAGTTACTACTGTAGCTAAGTAGAGACAACTATTTTTAGCACCTTAGCAGAACTGTCTTGCAAAGACCCTTCCTTTAATAAAACGAGAAAATGAAAATAAGAACACTTTTAAGGCTTCTCTTTGAAATAATAGGTTTTAAAAAGTAAAAAGTTGGAAAAATCATTTACAGTAACTAAAATAATACCTTAATTCAAATGGTAAGCAAACTATTAATCAGTGCTTAATCAGCAACTCAGGTAGCCAAGTACTAGTCTTCACAGGGGATGTAGCTCCATCATGCTGCATCAGCAAGAAATAAACTCTTTCCGCCCTTGATTCCAGCTTATGAGTTCATTTCACAGCATGAATGGGAATAGATACTGGGAGCTGGAGAGTCTAGGTTCTGCTTTCAGCTCTGCCACAATCAGTGTGAGACAATACAAAAATTTGCTAATTATACAACAAAGGTGCAAAATCAATTTCATAAAATTAATAGAAAGTAATAAACCAGTGAGCTTCTCGAAGGGAAAGATGCTGATAATCGCCACTTTCATGTATGTTACTTCCAAGTTTTAGTTTGATTAAGGCCAACCTTCACTGTGACTGTTCTCATCATACAAATAATCTCTATACTAATGGTGTTTTCCAAGCACAAAATTGTCAACAAAGAAAAAAAAAAAATGGAAGGAAAAGAAGCTGTAGCAGCTTGATATGGCCTAATATATTAATTTTCCTAAATAAATATTTTTCTTCACAGATGAGAAAATGTCTAATAACTAAGCTAATCTCTACATGCATGTCCTGTTGATTTTAGGATTAAATTGGAAATGTTTAATTCAGAGTTGCTCTGACCCTTTTTAAGCCTTGCTGGTTTCCCCCTTCTCACTCCCCATCCCCCCCACCCCCTCTGCCCCCCTCCCTCCCCCCCCCCCAATTTCTTTATTATGAACAAGTATATCTAGTATCTGGTACTGGGGGGGGGGGGGGGGGGGGGGGCTGTGGAAGAAGTTTCCAAAGCTTCTGCTACTCCAGCAGTATTCATAAAGGACCTTTCCTTTCTTAACTCTGAACTTTCATGCAGTACACTAGTTTTCAGGAGAATTTGGAGAAGTGTTTGTATAGGTACTTGAAAAAATAACCTGTTTAACAATAACTTATTTTTAGTGTAATATATAGAAGTGTCATTGCTACTAATATACAGGTTATTTTGCTGAATGTTTTAGTAAACTTAAGGAATAATTATCCTTTTGTTACACATGAAGAAATATCTAACACTGTAATTAAGACAATGTTAAGTCATCCTTGTAGGTGCTTTAAGAATTATTATTTTTTAAACTTTCTAGTAAAAGTGGAGTCTATTTGCTGGTCATGTTGGAATTCAAAGCAAGAAGCTGTGCCATTAATAAAGATGCATATTGGTGAAGATGCCTCTTAGTGCTTCAGAAAAGCACATTTATGTTTCAGTTTGGGTTTTTAATAAGCTTAAAGATCTTTTGCATGACTTTCAAAAACATATTAGCCAACATAGCTGTAGCTTCTTAATTTTTATAATTGTCATAAGAAATAAAGAAACTTGCAGCAGATAATTATATGACAACACTATATCCACTAATGTGAAAATTATTTCAACAAAAGTAACTTTCTAGCATTAATTATAATAAATGAGACTCTTTAAATTTCATTTTAGCATAAAATGAAAAGGGGCATTTTATTTTTATATTAATATTTCACATATTTTCTACTTTTTATACTGTCATAAATCTAGCATTTAAAATAATTTATTTTACCTTCAATTAAAGGTTAAGTCAAGCTAGCTAAGAGTAATCATAATCTAAGAAAAAATTTTGCATTAAATGCTTCATCATTCAATTTTGGAAAGAAAATGGATTTTAATGATTTCAAACACAGAGATACTTTGGTGTACACTGCAGTGTTTTTCTATTCCAGGTATTTTGTTGAATTAGAATAGCCTGTTTTCCTTGAGTGGCAGATTTCTCTCACTCCAGAAAAACACATACATTTCCCTTCCCAGTGCATCTTTACCATGAACCTTTCTATCATTATTTTGTTATTTATGGAAGTGCTGATAGGATCACAGCTCTCGTAAAAGAATTGAAACTGCTTTCATGTAGATGAAAGCTCACTTACTCCTTTTTACTTTTATTTCTTTAAAATACTAGCTTACAAGGTTTTCCTATACTCAAGGTATATTTTTCTAATTGTTCAGTAGAGGTAATAAAAAAAAGAAAATAAAATAAATAAAATAATTAAAATAAAAAGTGGAAGAATCAAATATAAAAAGAAAAAAAGAAAAAATCTTTATAAGAAATCTGAAGTCTTAGGATATATCGGGATTCTAAAAGTGGGATTGGATTTTAGGAGTTTGGTTGGTTTTTTTTTCCCTAAAAAATTAATTACAGAATTTTTTATTTGTCAAGCCTGATTTAAACAATTATTTTCCCCAGAATTTAATACTATGTACAAAATAGATTATTGCTCCTTGATACAGCAGGCAATAATAACATATAGTATATTTTTTTATCATCTTAGTGTGCTTGGTTATACATGCTCTTGAGGTGTTAAGACTTTCCCATCCTTTCTTTTTTTTAACTCTCTTACATAATTTCAGTACTAGTGTGTTGTTTTCTTTTTGACAATGACAGATTTTTTGAGTTAATCTTACATTGTATAATTACTTTTAAAATATTTATATTGTTTCCTTTTATTTAAATATTATGTAAAAAAACTAAGGGGAAATCCTGTAAATTTATAATACTTTTTTTTTCTCTGGAGAAACAATGTTTTTTAAAAATTTCTAGTTATATTTCATACCTGTGTGGGTTTGGAAATCCTTTGGGGTTTTTTACCCTTTATACTAATGGTGTAGATACTATAGGTTATGCTAATAGTAAAGGAAATTATTTGACTTCACGTATAATAAATGACAAAATACTTATGTCTTTTGTGAGTGTTACCATCACTTCATGATGATAATATATCATGCATCTTATTAGCCTGGCAGGGGTACAAAAATAAAACAGCGGGATGTGCTGCAGGAGAAATATTTATATCACTGCATGGTGATTTCCTGTCTTACAGTAAAACATCATGTAAACTACTAATATCAAATGGAAAGATCTGTAAAAAAAATTTCCCCCAAATGACTGAAAACTAAAACTTCAGAGCAAAAAATAACATAAAGATAATAGCTTTTCTCTTGTAACTGCCCTAAACAAATCTACCATGAAAAAGTACATAAGGTCTAGTAGATCTCCTGATTCTTGACTTTGTTGGATCATTCCCTAATATCTATTCATAGGAGAAATGGAAGCTGAAGGGCAACCTCAGCATCCTCTACAGCTTCCTGACGAGGGGAAATAGAGAGGGGGATGCTGAACTCTTCTCCCTGGATCCAGAGATAGGATGAGTGGGAATAGTTCAAAGCTGCACCAGGGGAGGTTTATATGTAATGTTAGGAAGCATTTCTTTACCAAGCAGCTAGTCAAACATTGGAACAGACTTCCTAGAGAGGTTGTCGATGCCCCAAGCCAGTATTGAAGAGGCATTTGGGCAATGCCTTTAGTAACATGCTTTAACTTTTGGTTGAACTAGATGATTGCTGTAAGTCTGTCCCTTTCCACTAGAACTGTTTTGTTCTGTTCTATTTTAATTTAAAAAAAACTGTTCTTTTCATGGAGCACAATGGAATGGAAAAAATAAGAAATAAAACCAGATCTACACTCTAAAGTATATTTCTAGGGTTTGTTTTTTCATAAAATGTTTTCCATGTCTATTTGTTAAGGATGTCCAGTTCAGAACATATCTGTAGAATTCAGGTTATTGTAAATTTTTGATCAATGAAGCTTATTCTAATGTGACTAGGTTTTATTTTCAATATAATCCACAAGTCAAATCAAGTTGGAATAAAAACATTCTTAAAAGATATAGAAAATGTTTTCATGTTGCATAGCTTTATTGAAGGAAACTACAATAACAGAAAATGCTGTAGATATATTCTTTAAAAAAATATTTTCTTTGAGATTTATTCTTTTCATAAAATAGAGGCTGTAGGGACTGGTAGAGTCCTCCCACTCAGCAGTTCCATTCCCTTACAGAAAACTTTGTTGTATACTTTGTGTTATAAATTTGTTGAGCTCCAACTTAAAACCACCATATAAGAAAAGCCAATTTCTAGACCACTGTTGTGAGATAAACAGGAGCTATGAGTCTGAAAATGAAAAATGATTGTGCATCCAATTCTTTCCCTTTTGTCCTGTTGTGGTTTAACCCCAGCTGGCAGCTAAGCACCACAGAGCTGCTCTCTCACTCTTCCCCAGTGGCATGGGGAAGAGAATTCGGAGAATAACAGTGGGAAAACTCATGGGTTGAGATAATGACAGTTGAACAGCAAAGCAAAAGCCACTCATGCAAGCAAAGCAAAACAAGGAATTAATTCACTGCTTCCTATTTGCATGCAGGTGTTCAGTTCTCCAGGAAAGCAAGGCTGCATCGCTCATAACAGTTATTCAGAAAGACAAACGGCATCATTCCCAGCACTCCCCCCTTTCTTCTTCTTCCCCCAGGTTTATATGCTGAGCATGACGCCGTATGTATAAAAGATCCATGTGGTCAGTTGACACCAGCTGTCCTCGCTGTGTCCCCTCCCAACTCCTTGTGTACTCCCAGCCTACTTGCTGGTGGGGTGGTATGAGGAGCAGAAAAGGCCTTGACTCTGTGTAAGCACTGCTCAGGAATCACTAAAACCTACCTGTATCATCTACACTGTTTTCAGCGCAAATCTAAAGCATAGCTGATACTGGCTATTAGGAAGAAAATAAACTATCCCAGACAAAACCAGCACAGTCCATAGGCCTTCAGGTTGTTCAATCTCTGGGATATGAGATAATCTAAATATCTAAGTAAAAAGTAGTTTGCTGTTCAGACCTTCAACCAGCCTGGATCAGTGATCTCCAAGCCAATGCTCCAATGATTTTTCTTTTCCTGTATCTGTGAGATGTAAGACCAAGCTTTCTTTTTTTTTCTATCTTTTCCTTTTCTTTTTTTTTTTTTTTTGAAGATGAAGGCTGACACATGCAGTCTTCTAGCTCAGCTGTTTGTAACACTGATGAGTCCTTATATAATGTGCAAATATAAGTGTATATGATATGTATTCATTTATAGAGGAGGCATGTACATAGTAGAAAAAAGTTTCTATCAAATAGATTAAAAAAATTGAAATAAAAATAATTATATGGACTGTGAGACAGCAGCAATCACCAACTAGTAGCTGAAACTACTATGTGCCTAAATGAATGATCCTACTTTGCTTTACAGAGTTTTGGTTGCCAGTTTTTAAAAGCAAGCAATTTAACAGAGACTATTAGCAGAACTAAGCAGGGTTATTAACTCAAAAAAGCACATGACTTTGCTGGAAAACTCAAATCACAGCTGGCTTCTGCCAAATGAGTTTGAGGTGTGCTGCTTTCCAGTTAGAATATTCACCTGACCACAAAATCAACAATAGACAAGGCTGAGCCAGAATCTGTGCTGTGATGAAGCCAGGTTCAACCATACAGCTCAGGCAGAGCCAATATTCTTTTTCACTTTTCGCTTCTAGTTACATGCTTCTTGCTGTTGTTTACAGAAAAGGACTCCTTCTCATCCCTGAACAAAAATTATACTCATTATCACCATTCTTGGCTCTGTCGAGCAACAAAACAAAACCAAATATTGCCAGAGAAGACTTTTAACCCAAGACTTTTCCCTAGATTTCAGTACTAGCTTGTGCAATTCATTCTCTGAACACTTTTCCCCAAACCACTGAGCTTCTAGAAGAATGGCATGCCTATTATTCCTTTTTATTCCTTTTTATTTGATGCTGAGTGTAATGACCACAGCTGTCACAGTGAGTCATCAGTAACTAACCTGAAACTCCCTGTAAGGTGCTAGCTTATACTACTAGGGTAATAATTCTGTTGGCTTACACCTTCGAGTGTAAGGAAGCTGTGCATGTTCCATCCCTGGCGGTGTTCAAGGCCAGGTTGGACAAAGCCTTGGGTGGCACGTTTTAGTGTCAGGTGTCCCTGCCCATGGCAGGGGGGCTGGAACTAGATGATCTTAAGGTCCTTTCCAACCCTAACTATTCTATGATTCTGTGATCCTAAAAGAAAGACCTAGTGATGGTAGGAGACTTGGAAATGGAAGAAAAGATACTTGTATATTTTTCTTTTCAGGCAATCATCAGGAGTAGATTTCCAAACTCAGAGCTTTGTGCTCTGTGCTCACTAGATTTTTGCCTTCTGATGAGTCCGCTGTCAATGCTACATTTAGCACATACCATGAATCTGCTTGGAGATTTTTAATGTCTAAGAGTTAGAATTCTGAAAATTGCAAGACAGCTACTGATGGACTGTAACATAAATGTTGTTTATTCAGATACAATGTTATTGTTTATGTTGGAGTCAGACTATCAAGTTGTTTCTGTTTCACCTGTAACTTGAACTGGCTAGGTCTCCTCATAGCATAAAAAAGATTCTAATTATGCAGATGTGTTTGTAATTTACTCAGATACTTGATTCAAACAGAAATCTTTATGGAAGAGAATTAAAGATGACAATTGCAGAAGGCTTTCTTTTCTGTAATTGCTTTAGTTTTGACTGTTGATTACATTACAGGGGGAAATGATATGGGTGATCCATATAAATTAAGACAAATTTTGTCCTAAAATAAGTTTGAAGAGCTTCTATTTGTACCAGTAACCTGACTGGTTTTGTTGTACTGCTAGCAGTGTTTGGCCCTCCTTTAGGACAATTATGGTTTTAACTGCATTATGCAATTGTCCATCCATATGTACTTGTTCTCTCTGAATTAATTTATTGTTGCGGGTATTTGCTCTTGGTTGATTTATTTAAACTATTTGAATAAATTCCACAGTAGTCCTGTTAGCATAGTAGGATTTTGATGGATAAAAGGCAGATAAATCTATGCCAAGGTTCTAGGGCTAGAAATTATTACTGTTGTTTCCAGGTGAGAGACCTCTTCAATAAAGTATTGTCTCATTTAACATATACAGTTACAATGAAGCTCATTGCTACTGTATTGGTAAAATCAGGAATTCAGGGTAAGAGGTGGATATGGAAATTGCTCACAGGGTTTTATACTATATCAACAACAAAGAGTTTTAGTAGGAATATAGGCCTGACTATCTTGTCATTAACATTACCTTCCTCCTAAATGTTGACTTGCATGGTTCTGAGTTGTTGGCTGTGCTTAAACCATGACAAACATATACAATCATCTATTTAATATATACAGTTAGAACAACTTAAGGGTTAATCAAAAATATGACTGTGACAGTGATGTAAATTTCAATTTAGTTCTGTGCCTTTTAGGTGGCTTAAAACAACTCTCTTCCCCCAACTTCTGATCTAACAATATCAGATTGATGAGTTGCAGTGATTCACTGTTTCTGGCTTCAAGCCTAGATCTAGTCAGTCAAAACTAAGACTTCCAAGTGTAGAATATCGTGCCAGATGTTGACTAAGCTTATGTTTTGAGGCTAGAAGTCATTAGAGATTTCATGTCATCAGTTAATGTAGCCAAGTTCTATTTTTCTTTTAAAATGTGAAGAAAATATGAAAACTTCTTTTTTTTTTTTCTGTTCTTTTGTTGCCATTTACTGAAATGACCTGTTATGTACTGTTGAAGATATCTATTTTATTAATGTGATTTTTTTTTTTTTAACTAATGGTCCATAAACAAGTTAATCAAATCCATGATGTTTATAGGTTGCATACTACCATTTGTTTTTTTTTTTTGCCTCATTTTCCTTATAGTTTTTGATAAATTGAGCTAGGCATTTCTCTTATTGGGCAAACATGCTTGTAGCAGTGTAACCTCTGCTGTAACAACTTTACAGATCTGCTCAGAAATGAAAATAGAGATAAGAATGCATTTGGGTCTTTCAGTTTCTGTTGTGTTTTTTTGTTTGTTTTGTTTTGCTTTTTTTTTTTTCTTTTCTAATTTTTCTGCTAGAAAAAAAATTAATTCAGTTTAGCTTCAGGCAGCTATAATTTATGTGACCCACACTCACTCAGCAGACTGTCCAAGGTCTTACTCCCCTTGGCATGAAAAATTTCACTTTTACACGGATCAACTCTTTTGGGAAACTTATCTAGCACATGAGTTATTTAGTATATGCTTTTCTTTAGAAAGAGACGTGCACATCTTATCTTTCTACATAATTGTTTCTTCAGCAAATATGTTTATTTTGGATACTGAATGAAAAATAGGATTTTTCACAGAATGCTTGAGTTTGCTGGCATATTAGTTATCATTACTGATAGAGTAACACTGAATTTCTCTTGATTTTCTCCCAACTCTCTTTTTTTATACTACCAAAACTTTCAGAACTGACCACGTGGTGTGCAATATTCCTTCAGTATGTATGATATCAGGATACTGAGTTTAATTTTTTGCAACTTTGCAAGCGTAGAAACAACCTACAAACTGAAATCTTTCTGTAGATAATTTCAAAGAATAGCTTAGGTTACTCCTGCTGCACACACACTGTCTCCTCCAAAAACCCAGCCCACCCACAAACATATCTTTTGGAGAATAAATATGTCACTGTTAAGAGCACCTCTATAGTACACTCCTCTATCAACTCAGTTTTATTTTTTCTTAACTTTTATGTGAAATATTTCACGTGTGAAAATATACATTTTTTTTTTTGCAAAGTCATCAGATGCATATTAGAGAAGAACTTTTCTGTTGCATGAATAGACAGTGATCTAAGATACACACGCTTTTCATTTTTGCCACTCACATAATTTTGTCTGACATGATTGTCAGACCAAGACGCAATCGGTGTTTTACTTTTATTTTCCTGAACTGTATTTAATGCACAAAATGTTAGTGAAATGTTACTATCCATTTCATTGCACAATTTATAGAAAGAATTCCTAAGCTGTTCTTCCTAAAATAGCTGTAACAATGTAATAATATTTCTCTGCTTTAACAGAGGTATACATAGCAATGTAAGGACTGTACTTTGGGGATGAAGATAAGCATTTTTTTATCTACAATGATTAATTTTTTTTTGCTATTTAAAATAAAGAATTTTCAAAAATGCATCATTCCTGCTTTGAAGTTAGTAATAAGAGTAGTAAAGAGCTTTTCAGTTGTATACAAAATTCTTGGACTTTGTTACACTCTATGCCAAAACTCCATAACATATCAAGAGGGAATTACAGTGTTAGAATTCAGTAACTATTTAATCCTTTAGACCATTCCACAGATGTCACTAGAACATATTTTTATCTTGCAGTTATGTTCAATAAAATCATTATCTCCTCAATTTATCATAAAGTTGGTAGAAAGAAACCTTTCTGTTTTAACACCAACTTTTGAAAATATTTATTCAGGAACCTTATTCAGCACTTTGAAGTAAGCTATCCTGCCTGACTTTCCTTATAAGGAAGAAGGTTTTTTCAGTCGGAATCTCTTTCAGCTTAAGCCTTTTTCCTCTCATTCTCCTACCATGCAGCACCATGAAAAACCTGTCTTGAACATCATTATTAACATCATTTACTATGATGTGTGATCACAGACTTTCCAAAAAAGTTAATCAAATAGCATACTATAGAAAAAAATTTAAAATAATTATACGGGGGGAAAAGGGAAAAAACATCAGTTTTATGCCTCAAAAAAAAAGTAAATGAAACAAACAAAAAAAAGAGTTTTCTAGTTCAGGAAAGGAAAGAGTCACATCATTTTAAAGCACTAGTTAATCAAGTAAGTCACAGAACTGAATTGTGTAGATGCATTTTTAAAAAGGTGACAAAAAAGAATGCATGAAGATGTCCAGGCTTGCAAGACAATGTTTAGAACATTCATGAGATCACTTAAACTTTTGGAGACTATATGATACAAGTAGCTTATTTTTATGTCTTGAAAATAATCATTCACATGTAAAGGACTTCTGTTTTGTTTTGGCTTTGGTTTTTTATTGAGAATTGATAAGTGTTTTCCATTTTACAGAATACTTAGTCTCAAGTATACTAGTAAATGACACATAAAGAGTTTTCAGTGGTGGCAGGTATATGAAACTCATCTCTGCTAGAGGGATGATAGTAAACCTTTGATTTAAAATTGTCATCTCACATTTAGACATTTTCCACAAGTATTGTAAGTATCTAAATTATATATAAGTAATATTATATAATGTTACATTATTTATTATGTCATTTAACTGTATATATGTTTATATACACATTATATGTTCCTGGAATCAGAAGTGTCTGAGAACTCTGAATTTGCTTAAACATTATATAGCTATATTTTAAATGCTCTTAGAACTAACAGCAACAACAAAAAAATTGTTTCCAGGCAAATATTAACTTGCTACTCATGGAAAAAGACATCTACACTCAGAGTTTGGGACCAGGGCTAGAACTACAATGAGATAATGAATGAAGCTTGTTAGTGGTACAAATTCAGTCCAGTAAGATCCAAATTCTACAGTTTTGTTACAATTTGCTTTTTTATTGAGCATTTTATATATAAAACTGGGTTCTTACATGGCTGATGAAAAAAGATAAAGTAAAAATCAGCTTGCCTATTTTAATTTATAGCTTTTCTTCTGATTGGTCTTGGTTTAAAACTGGAATATATAAGTGGTTTTTGGTGTTCCATAACAACACAGAGCTTGAACTTACTTGCTTAGAGGCATATCATTGTAGAAAACGTAACTCTGAATTTCTGAAGCAATGCGCCTCCCTTTTTTGGCTACAGAGGAACAAAAATTTATTTAGTCTCTCCACTAAGTGCTGGATACCATGTATTGAGCTTATGGTTCCTTGTTTCTTTTTTAAAAAAATTAAATTATACGTCTATACATTTGTGCATCTACAAAACAATATTTAAAACTTTCAGAAGTCTTTGCTTGTCATTCCCTTGTCCAGAAAATCAAGTCACAGTGGAAGAAAGTTTGTCAAATCCAGCTTCATACTCAGACTGAGCTCTGATCAGGACTATGGTCAACTGGATCTCGAGGGTCTCCAAGGACAGATTCCAGAACCTCTCTGGGTCAGTTGCTCCAATGATTGGTGTCTTCATAGTTATATTATTTTTCCTTATATCTAGTCAAATATTCCCGTTTCAATACATATAACCACTGCCTCTTGGTCTCCCAATGTGTGTTTCAGTAAGGAGCCTTGCACTTAATAATAACCTTGTCTTAAGGTCTCTTCCAGGAAATTAACACATGTTTTAGTAGAAATACTGCAATTCACATAGTTTATTGTTTTCAAGTAAAGGTTTTGTTCTGAAGTTCAGGAGGGGAAAAAAAAAAAAAGTTTTATTATGGACTAGAGCATCCTTAACTACTTCAGTCAAATAACAGTGATTGTTTGGTAATGTGGGTTGAAGCTCAAATGAGAGGCTTTTCTTTCTTGTCTATTCCTAGCTTCTTGTGAGTTGTTAAAGTATTGTCTATACCATATTAATCAGCAGATGATCAATATGCTATGCGCTGAAATACGTCATCAAGTTGCTGTAGTGCAGATTATTCTTTGGCATCAGAGGGAACACAGATATCAAAGTTGCTTATCGAAAACCCACACACAGTTAATGAACCATATTTCAATTTTCATGGCCTTCACTGCACTGATAACAGCTAATGGGTTGCAACAAATTGTAGTCAAGTTATTTGTTTAGCCCTGTTCCTTTTTTCAATGTATTTAATCTTGGTTTACCAGTAAGGTCAGAAGGACACTTTCTGAAATGTCCTCATTATATCAGCATCCATTGTGGTGGTTTTGTTTTTTCTGGGTTTAGTTTTGTTTACTTGCCTTGGGCTTTTTTTTTTTTTTGTTGTTGTTTTTTTTTTTTTGTGGGAGGAGAAAAAAATATTTGAAAGACAAGTAGCTTCTTTTTTAGTTAAATTGTTGCACATCCTCATTTCTAAACTAAAGCAGTATCAGAATTCACTTCAAGATGTTTTCTGAATGAATGTCTTCTCATATGCATGAGAAGATAAACCTTTTGAGAACATGCAAGACTGACCCAAGCCTGATCCTATTAAAACCACGTTTCACTCTTTGTGTTATGTAAATTAATGTGATTAAAAAATACAGCCACTTCCTGTTTCATCTTTTTGATGAGTTGACAGTTGAGGCTTGAAATTATGTGTGACAGATGCAAAATAAATTAAATGGAAAAGAAAATTAATTGCCAAGGTTTTTTTCTTACTGTTAAAAAGTATAATATTTTTGTGAAAGTAGATAAAGGCCTTATATGAACATTTGCAATTGTAGAGCAAGGAACATCTTTTGCTTGAAGGCTATTCTGTTAATCCAGTAAGCATTTCTAGAATTATGACAAATAGTTATATCTACCAACTACGCAAAGATTTTTCAGACATGTAGTTATTTATCTCCTGTCTTTTAAGTGCTCATCTATCTTTGTCACTGATAACCTCAGAACAACTCAGCGGAATCTAATCTTTGAGGTGTTTACACTCTTATTGGTGCATATACACAAGGCACTAATTTGATGCTACCTTGCTACACCTTTAAGTTCTGGTGTTAGGCAAAAATCCTGAAACTGTGAACAAGGATTCTCAGAACAGGTATTTCCCTTCCCTTTTCCCCACTGATTACTTTAGCTCACTCTAAGATTTCTAAGCCATCTGTATGTGCTTCTCTTATGCCAGCATAAATCGGTGCTGAAAGATTTTAGCTGTAAAGGCAAATTGGGATTCAAGTATTTTTAGTTTTAGCAGATCCTTGAAATTCATACTCCCACAACCCTCGGGAGTGCCTAACCACCAAGAATTGTAAAATGACTGTCTTGTGTAAAATGAATAAAGAACTGCTGGGTTGGGATACAAGACTATCCATCTTTAAGTGCTGTAATCAAAGGCAGGGGTCCTGAGTTTTAATTTCTGTTCACAGGACTGGATCAGTGGTATGTGCTTAGTAATGGTTAGTTGAAGTATAAAGTATTTCCAGAGAACCACAGTTCTGCCATCCTGGAAGAGATTCTAGCACTAGGACACAGGTTTCTGCTTTCTCAGACATGTGTTTTATCTTTACCTTTACAAATTTGTTTTCCAGCTGCAAAACAAGAGCACTCAGTGTGCAATCGTTTACAGTTTCTTCAGCTTAGCTTGTATCTTCATGATTAGCACAACCTGTGGCTGGTATGAAACTCTTAATGATGTTAAACTTCTTTCAGAGAAGTGAAATGTGAAATGTTAAATGTTAGTAGATTGGCTTTTTTTTTTTTCATACAGAGGGTCAGTGGAAGTTTTCCCTTTAATATGTTTTCTTTAATCTATTAATATTATAACTCCTGTATACAGAAAATAATTATGACAGGATTTTCAGCTTTACATCAGAAAAGCTTGGAAATTCTGCCTTACACCATGGTTTGGTTGCAAAATAGATGCCTAATTTTCTTATGTGAACTTAGTGTCTACAGAATAAGCCATGTTTGTATTTGCTGCTATCTTTAGGTGCAAAGGAAACATCTTGTATGCAGATTTTTTCTTAAAGAAAAACCACCCAACAAAAAGAAAAGAACTAGTTAAATGTCAGATTTGGGATAAGGCTGAAACAACGAAAGCTGCATATGAGAAGAGAAAAGATTAAAGGAACAAGGAAAGCAATTCATCTTCAGCTGACAACATTCTATATGTGGCCAAAACTTGAAGAGATCGTAATACTTCCTGTGCCATTTTGATTTAGTTTTTATTTTGCATCTATCTTTTAAAATTTTATTTCCTAGAACCATTTATATTTTTTCATATAAAAATATATTCCTATGTGTTAATTCATTAGATTATATTTTTTAATAGTAATATTTAATAAAATTTAAAATGTATATTAAATTAGTAAAAATTTAAAATGTAATTTCAAAATTCAGCATTGGATTTCTTACTTATGGACAAAACACATGTTCAGCTTTTCATCAGGCTTAGCAATATGACTTTTTTCGGTTAAATGAACCTCTTAGCAATTTTTTTTTTTTTTTTTAGAACATGTTATTATGAAAATACCAACTGATATGAGTATGTTTTTGGTAACTGAAATATTCCTAATTTAGAGAACACTTATATGCTCTTCATGGGTATAGTTCTGCATATCTGAAGGGGGCCTATAGGGATGCTGGGGAGGGACTCTTCATTAGGGACTGTAGTGATAGGACAAGGGGTAATGGGTTAAAACTTAAACAGGGGAAGTTTAGATTGGATACAAGGAGGAAATTCTTTACTGTGAGGGTGGTGAGGCACCAGAATAGGTTGCCCAGGGAAGTTGTGAATGCTCCATCCCTGGCAGTGTTTAAGACCAGGCTCAACAAAGCCTTGGGTGACATGGTTTAGTGTGAGGTGTCCCTGCCCATGGCAGGGGGGGTGGAAATAGATGATCTTAAGGTCCTTTCCAACCCTAACTATTCCATGATTCTATGATTCTATTAAATTAAAGGACTCTTTGCTTGAAGATTACACTTCAACATTATTTATTAAATAAGATAGTGTTATAGAGTTGGAACTGACCTTAACCTTTTAAATAGTAGAAATCTGCTAAACAAATAATCAGCATACATTTTGAAATTAAGTTGAATACACTTTAAAATTAAAAATAAATGCTTAAATATTAACTTAATGCTAAACTCTGAAGTATAACTTACTGACTTCAAAAAAAGCAGAGAGTAAGCACCTGGAGATTACAGAATACCACTTTAGATGCCTGAGCACTTAATTAGGTACCTAATATTGGGGGGGAGAAAGAAGGCAGAAATTTGTAATTTTGCCTGTAGTATCAAAAAAATAAATAGATATGCCAATCAGAAAGGCCAACATACAAAACCCCAAACACAAGATAGTATTCACCTGCTAGTAGTTCTAGCACTCAGGAAAATCTTGGTCACTTTGAGCTTCCCTATATTAATCACGTATCATTAACTGCCTACCTACTGTACTGCTGTATCTGCCAGAAGAGAAGTATTCCTCTGGTGGTCATTATTAATAGATTTTGTGCTTTCTATTTTACTTGTGCTTCCTGCTGTTGTCTACCTATCTTTCATTGTCAAAAGAAAAGTGGATGAAAGAAAAATGGGTGTAAATCAGTGACTCAAGGAAGATTAGCCTACATGACTAAAAGATGTTATGTGAGCTATCTAACTCATTTACCCAGTAACCCTTTTTTTTTTTTTTCCTGTAGCTTTTTGGTCAATGTTTGAAAGCTATTAATCTTAGTAGAAAGACTGTCTTCAGTTAATGCCCAGTGACAAAAAAAAAAAAAAAAAAAATTAAAGAAAATGGCATATCTTGTTTAGTTGTTTTTTCTTATGGTTCTGCTACCAAGGAATATATGTAAGCAAATTCCCAAGGTGCCTTGGCATTTCCAGATGAGCATCACTTACTTGTGGGGTGTTTTCTGGACACCAATAAAGTCTTAGTTGTTCATGACTTGCAATTTCTCTTTGACAATTTTTTTTTTTTTTTTGTCTCACGGGGACCTCAGCACACTGGAATACCTGAAGGATGAAACTAGCTGAGTATACAAACAATAGTCCATGTGAGTCTTCAGTGCAATCCCTTAGACTCCTGTGAGAGTAAAGTGTAAAGTAATTTGGCTTTTTACTTGCAGGCTCTATTACAAGTTCTTTTAAACCACAACTAGATTACAAACATAATTATCAAAATAGCTTTCTGGCTATTGTGTTTGTAATGTTATTTCACTGTCATTTTTTTTTTTTTATTTTGGGAAAAAAAAGTAGACATTAATAAATATAAATATGTGAAATCAACTCATGTTATGTATTTCATCTGTCTAATGCAGCTTTTTTGCTAGTTCAGTATAAGTTAAGAAACTGGGATGTATTAAGTGCAGGAAAAGAATCCTTCATGGCATTCGTACAGCTGTGCTGTAGTTTCAACAGACAGTGATTTGTACTTGCCAGCAGACAGTTTCTGGGTGCAGAGCATCCAGTGTAGTTAAGTAGATAGAGAAAACAGAGTAATTTACTAATCCCCTTTTACAATACAGCTGTTTTGTTCTCATACTTTAGGGAGTGTAAGATGGATACAAAAAATAAATCTGTAATGTTTTACAGATTATTTTTCAACTTCAGTTTAGATAAACTAGCCAAGATCCCGCAGCACCTCCTAATGTCTCTGCAGCACCCTGGGATGTTCATTCAGAATTCATGCTGTCCATGGCAAGCACAGATAAAAAAAAGTCTATTTGGTCTTTATCTGAATTGGTGACACCATTTCTCCTCTGACTCATTAATATATTAAAAGACTTCCCAAATAAAATTCATTGAAAATGCTAGTCCTAAAGATATTATTAGTATAAAGAAAAAAAACTAGGTCATTGAATTTGATCTTATTATGTTAGTTATTAAACTTATTTCATTGACTAACAGAATTGTTTTGGAGTGGGGGATGGGCTTGGATTAGACTTCAGATAAATGACATCCACATCCAGCTTACTGAGTTTGCCGAGTTCTTTCTTCATGCTAAAGTTATTATGAAACAAAAAATTAATAATATTTATGAGCCGCTCTGTACTTGCTTGTGGGAGGGAAACATCTCAGATTACGAACCCTGTTCCCATGGCTATTTTTACTTGTGCATCATACAGCTGCTGGATAAAATACTAAGATAACATGGAACAAAATCCTCTTTCACTTCCATTACTGTCTCTATGGCATAGTCAGATGTTCTAAACACTTATATGCCACCACGATTTTTGTGTTTGCTATTTCTATTGCCCAAATAGGCTTGACCTTCTACAAAAAAAAAACCTGTCCAAACTTCAGCAAGAGGCAAAGATCCTAGATGTAGATTACAAGTGGTATTTATATGTCATCATCGGGGAATGAAGTTGTGGTATTTAACACCCTCTGACTAAGAACTGACTCTCACCTATACTGGAGTGAATGCTTTGAGAGGGCCACTCCTTGTAATCAGAACAACACCTGATTTCCAGAAACCACTTAGGTTGCAGTTTTACACCTAGCTCATATATACCTACCCTTGTCAAAACAGTATAGTTCTAAGTGTGCCTGGAGGTGCGTCTTAAAACTTTGAAGCTAAAAAGCAAAGTTCCTCAAAAGGTTAAATCAGTTGAGGTCTTTGTTCACACAGTTCTGCACTTTGGGTATATCTATGTGAGAATTTTACTTTGTACAAAAGCATACTTTTAAACCACTGAGTGCCATGATTTAAAGTTTTGTTTCATACTGCAGAGAGCAACACCATGTGATGTTTGACTTCCTTTCAAGCAAAGTTAGGCAAAAAAATATGTTCTGGGAAAAAAAAACAACATAACATGTCCCAGCTGATAGTAGGTATTTCTTTCATAGGACCCTCATACCTGGAAGCTCCCCAAATGTATATTATGTCATTGTGGAGTCCTCCTTATCAGTTATGGTTTACTCTGATTTCAGCACTGAAATATGTTGACTGTATTTACTTTGTTTCTGCTCTGGCCCACAATTTGATGACCTTTTTTTTCTGGTTTTTGATTAAATATTTAGTCAATAAAAGCCTTCATGATGTCAGCATCGTACAAACATCAGCTAACCCCTGTGCCTGGCTAATTTATTTGTACAAATACAGTATTTTTAAGCCATGTGTATAAAACACACAGCAATATATGAAGCGGCATTTTGCTGTTCTTGTTCCAGTCATTTTAGTAAATAAATGTAGGGTTTGTGTGTATTAAGTTATTACTCATATATATATAATTAAGTGATCCTGGTTCTATTGTAATGGGATGACTTTATATATTCAGCTGCAGATCACTGGTCTTTTGTTACATGGCACAAATGGCTACAAATCCACACCTAATTTACTGTGCACTTTAAACAAATTTCTTCTGGTATTATGTATCTTTCTTATTTTTCTAGTATTTTTATTCCTAAATAATGTTATTTTCTGACTTTTTGTTGTTGTTTATTTGTTTGTTTTCTTTTATATTTCTATGCTGAATCTCATTTTGCATTTTCTGTCTATGTGACTGTTTCCTAATACCGATGATCATTTCCCATGTTTTTCTGTAAGGCAGACAAGGGATTATTACTATCTATCTGATTTAAAATAAATAAATTGATCTAATTCCATCAACTGAAATTTCACTTAAAATATTATAACTATGGAACATTATAATCACTGTGTATCACAGTAAGAAAATATGGATGGAAAGATTGTTCTTGAGGTTTTTTCAAATGTTAAGAGAGGAACTGCATCCTCTTATTTAGGTAAAAATAGATCCTTGAACACAGATTAGTGCATTGAATCAAAGCCATCTAGAACTTGTATTTTGATTGCATTGTCAAGTGTACTCAGTGATACTTCGGTTGATACGCTGAAGGGAAGGAATGCCATCCAGAGGGACCTCAACATGCTTGTAAGGTGGGCTGATGCCAACCTCATGAGGTTTAACCATGACAACTGCAAGGTCCTACACCTGGGTCAGAGCAATCCCAGGCACAGCTACAGGTTGGGGAGAGAAGAGATTCAGAGCAGCCCTGCAGAGAAGGACTTGGGGGTGCTGGTCGATGAGAAAATGAACATGAGCCGGCAGTGTGCGCTTGCAGCCCAGAAAGCCAGCCATACCCTGGGCTGCATCAAAAGGAGCATGACCAGCAGGTCGAAGGAGGTGATCCTGTCCCTCTACTCTGCTCTTGTGAGACCTCACCTGAAGTATTGTGTGCAGTTCTGGTGTTCTCAACATAAAAAGGACATGGAACTGTTGGAACAAATCCAGAGGAGAGCCACGAGGATGATCAGGGGACTGGAGCACCTCCCATATGAAGACAGGCTGAGAAAGTTGGAGCTGTTCAGCCTGGAGAAGAGAAGGCTGCGTGGAGACCTCATAGCAGCCTTCCAGTATCTGAAGGGGGCCTATAGGGATGCTGGAGAGGGACTCTTCATTAGGGACTGTAGTGATAGGACAAGGGGTAACGGGTTAAAACTTAAACAGGGGAAGTTTAGATTGGATATAAGGAAGAAATTCTTTCCTGTTAGGGTGGTGAGGCACTGGAATAGGTTGCCCAGGGAGGTTGTGAATGCTTCTCCCCTGGCAGTGCTCAAGGCCAGGCTGGACTAAGCCTTGGGTGAGATGGTTTAGTGTGAAGTGTCCCTGCCCGTTGCAGTGGAGTTAGAACTAGATGATCTTAAGGTCTTTTCCAACCCTACCTATTCTATGATTCTGTGATTCTATGATACTCTGTGTCTGTCTGCTATTCTTTCTTTTTTATTTATTTTGACAATAAAAATACTACTTAAAAGTGTACCTAAACCACAAGCAAAATTCACCCCAAACCTGTTTTATGCTATAGTGTTTGCTCCTTATTTAAAGTCTAGAGCTTACTGCAAATTTTAACAATCATTTGATAACTCCATATAACTGTGACAGACAACAAATACTTGAGTAGATTAACCTCATCAGCCCATTCCTTACCCTGTAATGGATTATTTCAGGTGTCAAATTTACTTTACTTTCTTACTGTATGTATGTGACAGTAGGATGAATCACATTTAACACAGTGATGCTAAACCAGAGGACACTGAAATGTTAAGTAACACCTATCTCTTGCTTTTGAGCAGCACATGGTAACTCAGGGTGTACACTAATTTAAATTAAATATTTGGGTTAAAAGGTGACTAGGAACTTAGTCACTCTCCTTCCTGAAATAAGAGTCAGCCAATAATAGAGGATTGCATACTGGCTTCTCACTTAGTCTTCCTTGATCAGTTTTGCTTTTCATTTAGATCAAGATATTTTGTATATTGTTATTTGTGATCTGTAGTTCTTCATTAGAAAAGATAACAGCTGCCAAGCACATACCAGGAGCTGACTCTGTATCTGCCCATCCTTCAAGTACACTGTGTCAGTGGGTAAAAGAACTAGAAATATACTTATGAACAATAAGTATATTTAAGATCCATCCATGCAACAGATTTTTCTCAACTGTAAAGATACATTTGTATATGTTGTAAAAAGAGCTAGTAACAGATGCTGGCATAATGAATTACTAGTGGCAATTTAAATAAGACCAATTTTTTTTTTATTTGTAAACTAATTTACTAAAGAAAAGTGGAACGAAGGAAGAAATGATAAGCTAAAAGGTGTTTTTGCAAGATTAAAAAGAGTTTGTCACCAGTTTATTTAACGGTATGATATGATACGCCTACTTCTGACCAGGTCATATAAGCAACGAAATCATAGTGGTGGAAATTTGGAATAGGATGGTCAATATATAGTAAAACAATGTCTTGGGCTTGGGTTTAGTCTTCTAGTCGTTGTGCTGAGACAGGCAATAAATAATGCCTCGCATTTAGATATGCATGATGTATTTTACTTTGTTGTTCTTGTTCTGGGGGATTAGTGCTAGAAACCATTACATACAAAGTGAGCACTAAATGGTAGGCAGCACTGTGAGTCACTGTGAATCAGCAGACCATGAGTACTACCATTCTGTGAATAGTATAGCAAGGCCATATGGAAAGAAAATAAGTTAACTGGCATTTTTAATCTTTGCCACATGAGAAAATAAATGAATTATTTTATTAATCTCATCGGTGTTACAAGTTTCAATACTGGAAAGAGTATTGGTGAAATTACAAACCATGTGGTTGTGCTGATCTCAATTCAAACTCAAGATCTGACAGTAGCACAGGCTTGCCTTCATAAGTCGAGCCAGAAGTCTTCTGTCACTCTTTGAAACCTTTAGACAATTTGCATATGAAAAGTAGTAAATAAAGATGTAGCATTTCAGCAACTGAGTAATGGAACCACACCATATGTCTTTGCAGTAAAGTCTCTTGATATGAATTACATGATAATATGGCGTATGGTATGTTATTTCTGTCACATAAGATTGTCTTGAAACTGTCATGAGCTTTCATGGAAATATCATAAGACAAAAATATTTTTTCAGTCAGTGTTATCCAAACAATCCTGTCCCAGATCATTCTGCTCAGATGACACTTATTTTTATACAAAGTACTGTAATACACTTCACTACAAGTTGAATAATATGACGATGAATAAATAACTCTGATCTCAGTTTTTGATCCTTTCTTGTACCATGAAATATCCAGAATTTTCATGTATTTCAGAATGTGCCTAGAGCCAGAGAATATAGGAAAAACATCTTTTCTCTGCTGGATAAATATCAGATATAAAAATTAAAAAAATAAATGCACACAGTCTTTTATTGTTCATGTTGCTTGGGCTTTAAAAGGTTGGTCTTCATTCTATAGCATTGTCATGGGACAAAATAACAGTAATCTTATAAATTGATAAAATATAAATTTTCATAACAGTGCGCACTGTTTTCCTTTACCCTCTTGTATATGAATTATTTAATGGTCTGAATCTTCTGAACTGATATTGAGGTGATTGCCATTTCTATAGTAAAAATATAAGCTGATTATTTTTCAGAAATGAAGCAGCTTTTGATTATCTTTGTGCAGGTAGTATATTAAGTAGCATTTTGATCTTGGAGACCTGTGTTCCAATACATAATTAATACCTAATTTTTAGATAAATA
Organism: Pezoporus wallicus; assembly: GCF_028554395.1. Taxonomy (NCBI): domain Eukaryota; kingdom Metazoa; phylum Chordata; class Aves; order Psittaciformes; family Psittacidae; genus Pezoporus; species Pezoporus wallicus. The sequence goes on from NW_026640026.1 coordinate 262,202, forward strand.
AGAAAAGACTCATACCTTTAGCAAACTTTGCATTTTCGAAATACTGAACTGATATTCATGAGTACAAACTTATGAGTGTAACCTAATTGGAGAACCATAGTACTTCTTGACATAGCTTTGAAGTTGCAGAAAGTGAAGATAAAAGATGAGTAAAGGTTTGTGTATGTGAAAACTCAGTAGTGTTAACACATTTTAGTGTTTCACAATGTAGTCTCTTGATCAAATCAATATCCTTCCCTTTTTGCAAGCATTGCGATTACTTTCCCCAATAACCTCTTACAAATTTTTCTGGAAAATGCTAACAATGTCCTTTTATATTATTTCTAGAATAAGGTAAGAAATGAATCTTAGTTGAAAAGTTACACAAGTCAAAACTGTATCTAAAATACTGCTGCTTCATTTGACACACACACACTTATGTTTTTGGTGTTGTTTTTTTTTCCCCAGTGAACATTTCCATAGAATTGGGATAAAAATCATTAAGTAAAAATCAGAAGAAGCTGCACATTCTAGATACTTAAAAAAAAATGCAAGACTGGTTTACTTTCAGAAAAAAAATGGTAGTGATATGAAAAAAGGCTGAGATTTTGGGGAAGAGCATTTATTTTTACACAGCCTTTATATAAAATAAAACTGAGTAACTTTTACTTGTGTGGTTCTTTTGGTTTCATTTTTAATTTAAATTGCATAATTAGCAATACTCTAACTTGTCCTTTTTTCTTTCCAAGACATGCAACAAATGGATACAGTGGAAGGCAAGACTCAGATTTCAAATAATTCATGTAGTGTACCCCTACTGATAACACTAAAAATTAACTTAGTTTTATTTCTAGACTTAAGAATAAAAAAGATTTAATAGACCTCAGTCTTGCAACTACTGGAATCTTCAACATGTTTAGAAAAAGTTTTTCTTATTCTTCATAAACAAAAGCTAGTAGGTTAGCAATTTTTATCGTATATTTTTATCCTTTTATTTATTTTTTTTTCATTGAACTTTGTCAAAATTCACAGCCTGTAGTAGTTTAATGAGGTTTTTTGGTTTTATAATACCACCTATATTTATAAAGTAACTGTAATCAGTATGCATTCCATGTGGAACTGTAACAAAACTGACATTTTGAAGTATTTAATTTCATATTGAAAATTGTCACTGGATATTCTATATACAGAATAAGATCCTGAAACAAATTACTATGACTTCATTTATCAAATATAGCAGATATTTCTAATTGAGTCTAATAGAGTCGTAACACTTCTAATAGAGTCGTAACAGTAGATTTGCATTTGTCTGTAGATGCATAGCATTAGAATTAAGCTATACCACTAATGTAATGAAACTTTCCTTCTTATCATCATTTGAACATAATCAAAGCTGTTTTCCATGTTGAGGAAACTTCTGAGAGCTGTAACAACTTCTGAATTTTCTTAAGTCTTTTGTAAGAGAGTCAAGGAGACCAGTATGTAATATAAATGTAATCTGACACACTTATTTGTATTTTTTCCTCTTGCAAACAAAATTATATGTTATGTAATAGGCAGGTTTAAATGCTCACGCTAAATTTATAAATATATGAATAATTGCATATTTAATAATAAAGATCTTTCATAAAACAGAAAAGGAATGACAGAGATGCATATAGTTTTTACTACCCACGGAAATAGATCACTTCTTTTTTTTTCAGTTAGCTCTTCTATGAAGTTTTTGAGTCTCATAATAGAAATTAATATAAAAATGTACCAAAGAAGTTGTAGGATCATAGAATATCTCAAGGTGGATGGGACCATAAGAATCACTGAATCCGACTCCTTGCTCCTGGCAGGATCACCTTAAACTAAACCATGTGACTAAGCATTATCTAGACGCTTTTTTGAACTCTGGCAGGATTGATGCTGTGACCACTTCCTTGTGGAGCTTGTTCCTAAGAGGGTGGCCAACCATCCTCCCAGTGAAGAACCTTTTCCCAATGTCTAATCTGAATTTCCCCAGCTTCATTCCATTTTCTTGTGCTGTATCACTGGTCACTGGAGAGAGGTGGTCAGTACCACCCCTTATGCAATCATGGTTGTTGACTGCCATGACATCACTCCTCAGCCTTTTTTTAGAGAAACATGACCAGAAAATGCCTAATGGAGTTTGCCAAATAGTGTTCTAACTGTCTGCAAAGATCCTGCAATTTAATTATTGCTTCTTTAATAGACAGGTATTGCCCCAAAACTCAGTACATTTGGTGCACAATTTGGTTCATCTTTTCATGTTTGGTATTCAGAAATGTGAAGGTCAGAGAACTGTGTGTTTTCCACAGCCCACATTCCTCTCTTGTGATTGTTTTTTTTGCGTTAAAAAGACTTATTGATTTCAAATGAATATAGCATGTTATTCCTCATGGAACACAAAATGCAGGACTTGAATAAGACATTTTCATAATTTACCATCTTAAAACAAAGTATAATGCAGCACAGAGATTTAGGATTAGCCTTTAATTTTTATTTCTTCACTTACTGATAAAGTTTTGGGTTTGTGTTGGTTTCTTTGTGGGTTTTGTGTGGTTTTTTGGTTGTGGTTTTGTATGTGTTTGGTTTTTTGTGTTGTTTGTTTTTGTTTTTTTTTTTTTTTTTGTGGTGTGGGTTTTTGTTTGTTTTGATTTTTCTTCTAATCAGTTTAACATATTCTTGGCATGATTTTTAGAAATCACAGGAGTTCCCAAATACTCACTGAGTTAGTGGTTATTCTGAGAATTAAGAAAACGTGAAATTCAGCTCAGCTCTCAAATTACCAAAAATGGGCTGCCCCAAAACAGAAAGCCCTTAAAAGCAAACTGTTTAACAGATATGTCTTTTGTATGAATAATACTATAAAGTTGTAATTGCAAAAATGTTTAAAGTAATATCAACTCACTTTAGATATTAGACATTTTAAAGAGCTTCCTATAGATGAAATTGAGAATGCTAATAGAAGAATCTAATAAAAAAAAAAAACCACCCTAACACATAAATCAAATTCTGCGCACACTACTGAACAATTAAAATAAAAGCATAAACATCAATGAAATTGTTTGAACTATATAACAGATTACTTCTGACACTCAATATGTAGACTGTTACTTTTCTAACTGTTTGTCCCTAATTCTAAAACACTCTACTCAGAATTAAGTTGAAACTAATTTCTGATAGAAAAATAAACCTAATATTTTCCATATGCACTGTCATATTCCATCCCTTTTTCTAATATTCATGTTCCATTAACATTCAGTATTGGATGAATCTAGACTTGAGGATACAAAAGATTAAACCAAACTATTTTTCAATTGTTTTGATATTTGCTATCTATGCAGTATTTGCTCAGCCTAAACCATCTTGGTTTATAAAAAAAAAATTAAAAATTCTGAGGCAGATAATCAAAATCCTGATTTGTTGTACTATTGGACGTAGAACTGCCACAGAAGCATACTATGCTGGGAAGACAGATTTGCAACACTAAACTACTACTGCTTTGATCACTTCAATGCTAGAACTTTAGTGTTGGAAAATCCTACCCGCAGCGTTGAGTGTTAATGATATCAAATGAGACTGGGAATGGAAGACCTCAGTTTGCCTGCAGGCTATCTACAGCAATGGTAGTGTCACTGCATGTTTTTCTGTGCTACCCCTAAACTACCTCAGTCAAATCACTGTCTTTCCCAAAAAAAGTTTTACAGAAAGGTAAACGTGTAAGCTGTCTAGAGAAATCAGTCATTGTTCTTTATATGTCTTTGTACACAAAAGCAAGTTATACTAAACAGTTTTTATTATTTTATATTTTTAACTGACCCTGCTTTAAGTCAAGAAAGTTCATTAATCTGGAAAACTTTTGTAATATTTGGTAGACTCATTTTTTGCAAATGGCTATATATCCATATTTAATAAAATCTTGCATTATTTGTACAAAGATAACTCACATGAAAATCAAGCAATTGCAGTTAAAAGAAAACATGGCTAACATTTTGTACATTACAAGTACTGAGCTGCAAATTTTTTGTATATTTCAACTGCAGAAAGCCACAGATATTTGGCAATAACCGGCATATTTAGTAGCCATCTAAAGGGGTAGCTTATTTTTCTTTATGGTTAGGAATTTTGGTTTATTACAATGTTTAATTAGCAATGGATCAATTTATTATGTACATGGTAAGCATTAATCATAGCTGCAATGCCTACCAGCTGTAGTGTGCCTGCAGCAGTGCATGTTCTGTCTGTTTTATACGCAGATACTGTATGTCTGTAGTGTGTTTACAACTTTCTGTAATATGATTGTAAGTGTATGTGCTAACCAACCTCTCACAGGTGCTGCAACCAGTCTTACCAACTCTCCTGATTTTATTATGAATCTTGCAATACTTGTGTCTGTGATCTTTGTTTAAATTGGATTTTCAGTTCAGTGTCATGATTATTGGTAGAGAAACATATGTACTTGTTCTAATTCCTTGTGAATCTGTCTTCCATTACTTTCATTTGGGCTAAAGTCATCAAGATAACTGCTATTTCACTGTGCTTTTGGTATTAGAAGTGAGACTACCCTGACCCAACATGCTTGCCATAATCTGTTGCTCTCAGAGCCACATTTATATAGATTATTAAATGTTCAGGGAAACAGGGAGTGGAAATTGAATCTTCCACAATGAAGGTGAGTGCCCTAGACATTTGAGTGAAAAAGGTAACACCCTTGTGCTTTATAAATTTAATAAATAATTTGTAATTTAAAAAAATAGCAGGGCATAGACATTAAGGTAAAGCTCTCTCTTATTCCTGTGACTACTGGACTCCTAAGATTGATTCTCTACCTCCGGCCTTTCCTTCAAAAAGGGCTTACTTCAATGAGCACTTAAGGTGGTCAAGCAAGAACAGCTGCAATGAGAGTAGTCATATGTGAACATCCTGCATCTGACTTGAACTTGGTATTAAACCCCTACTTGTGTTACAAGCATTTACTTCTTGCTTGCTTTGGCAAATTTCTTCTCAACATTGTGCCCTCTTTAAATAACATTCATAATTACCTAACTCTCTACATACGGTATGCAGAGTAACATAGTACCACTCTCATTACAGAAGCTGATTAAATTAACTCATATTCTGCAAGCCTGCAATGGACTTTCAAAGGAAGAAATGGTTTAAGAAAAAGAAGCTCTTCTATGACTAATATAGTTTATGAAGATGACCTGTAGTCTGATACAGCTTCTTTAGTGTCAAATATAACTGATTCAAGCTGCAGTCTTGCTTAATATGAGGCATTCTTTGGTCTCTCTTGTCCTTTTTGCATGTAAATGGTGGCAACAGATAATCTCTGAGGTAACTACCATGCTGTTGGATCAGATATAGATTGATCTCATATTCATTAAACATTGGCCCTTACAGAGTGGGCACACAATATCAAGTTTTTCAGGAAACATTTTCAGCTATTTTGTGTGCATCTCCAACTGACAGCATATTCTTTACTTTTAATGTGTTGAAAATATCGCCATCGCGGGATCATAGAACGGTTTGGGTTGAAAGGGACCTTAAAGACCATCTAGTTTCAACCACCCTGCCAGGGGCAGGGACACCTTCCACTAAACCAGGTTGCAAAAAGCCTGGTCCAATCTGGCCTTGAATATTTCCAGGGGTGGGGCAGCCACAACTTCTCTGGGCAAGCTGTTCCAGTGTCTCACCACCCTCATAGTAAAGAATTTTTTCCTAGTATCTAATCTAAATCTACCCTCTTTCAGTTTAAAGTTTTTTCTCCTTGTCCTGTCACTCCATACCTTGAAAAAGTCCTTCTCCAGACTTTTTGTCAGCCCCCTTTAGGAAGCTGCTGTGAGGTCTCTCAGAACTTTCTCTTCCAGGCTGAACAAGCCCAACTCTCTCAGCCTGTCTTCATAGGAGAGGTGCTTGAGCCCTCTGATCATCTTTGTGGCCCTTCTCTGGACTCACTTGAGCAGGTCAATGTCCTTCTTATGCTGGGGACCCCAGAAATTAACTCAGTACTTCAGGTGGGCTTTTACTAGACCAGAAAAGAGGGGCAGGATCACCTCCCTTGACCTGCTGGTCACACTTCTTTTGATGCAGTCCAGCAAATGGCTGGTTTTCTGGGCTGCAAACACACACTGCCAGGTCATGTTGAGCTTCTTATTGATCAATGCCTCCAAGTCCTTCTCCTCAGGGCTGCTCTCAATCCAGTCTCCACCCAGCCTGTGCTTGTGCTTGTGCTTGGGATCATCAGCAAATAACTGTCATGGCTTAAACCCAATGATGGTAACTTAGTACCACACAGCTGCTAGCTCACCCCTTCTCTTCCCCCTTAGCCAGGTGGGATGGGGAGGAAAAGCGAAAGGATGTAAAGCCCATGGGTTGAGATAAAAACAGTTTAATAACTAAAATACAATACAATATAATAGTAATAATAATAAGAAGATGAATAACAAGGAAAGACATATAAAACTGCAGGGGGAATCCTTGACAAACAGAAGTGCACAACACAACTGCTCACCACACACTGAACAATACACAGCCCAACCCATTTATATACTGGGTATGGCATGCTGGCGTATAGAATACCCCTTTGGCTAGTTTGGATCAGGTGTCCTGTCTCTGTTTCCTCATGGCTTCTTGTGCTTCTCCTCACTGGCAGAGCATGAGTGACTGAAAAGTCCTAAATCAGGGTAAGAGCTACTGAGCAGCAATGAAAACGTTGTTTTATTAGCATTTTTCTCAGACTAAAGCCAAAACCCAGCACTGCACCAGCTACTAAGAAGAAAATTAACTCTATCCCAACCAAAACCATAACAGTAATGCAAAACAGATATTTTGGCATCAAATGTTTGTTGGGGTTTTGGTGGTGTTTTGTTTATTATTTTCTTTTCCCAAACTGGCAAGACAAAAGCAATAAAATAGAATTTTTAAGTTACAGAAAATCTGAGTTAGTAATGCATTGAAATACATTCTAGAAATTTTAAAATCATAAAATGATTAGAAATGGCATGCAAGAACAAAAATATGTTTATATCATGTGAGAAATTTACATGAATCAGGTTAATGCGTTAACTTTATTGTGACTTTCATAATAATAAATCAAATATATTTTTTATTTCTAGATAAAAGCAAAATCAAAAGTTTTTGTTCCTTCCCTCAAATTTTGTTTTAGCCTTCTATTGATTTATAGCATTTGAAAAAAAAATAAATAAAAGAGATCCATTGAGAGGAGGACAAGGAAAACCACAGGTATAATAAAGAAATATGACAATAAAGGAAGTCTTCTGCAGGTGCTGGGGTTTTAGTGCTACAGTCATTTGGAGGAATCGAATAAATAATTCTCCTCAAGTCCTTCTCAGGGATGCTCTTCCAGAATAAGCTTTTATTCCAGTGGAGGGGAGTAATGCAACTCTCAGAAACGCTTTCTTCCTAGACCCTTCCTGCAGAAATATTTGCCTTTTCTGCTCACTTTGTTGAAGAACGTATTAAATCTCCAGTAAGATAAGTACTTCCATTCTGTGTATCTGTTATTATGACTACATGTGGAGTCACAACAGGTGTTTGTATGCATAGCTATAATAGTTGTTTTAACAGGGGAAAGAGTGATTTGAATGTGTGGCTATGTTGACAAAATTTTACTCTGTAGAGATCTGCAATTTTTTTTTTTGAGTCTGGTACTATAAATAACTTTCATGACAGCATCTTTGCTCTGGGTTTATTTTTCTGATGTACTGAAATATGAGATCACTGTAGATACAAAATGAACATAAATTAATGCAATTAAGCAAAAAAAAAAAGCAAACAAACAAACAAACAACAACAGCAGGAGAAAACCTGAGCTGACCCTGAATTCCTAGCTCAAATTTTCAGATAATTTGAAAGCTAACTCTTCTTGAAATGTATCAATTCTCATGGTCAGTGTGAAGAAAGAAAAAAGTCCTCCCTCTCTTAGGCATTTGACAAGGTTAAGAGATCAGATTATAACACTTTTCTTTCCTAATTGACCGTCTTGGAAATATATTCATCCTGTTATTTCTTTTTAATGCATTATCATCCATACTGAAATTTGTTTAGGGTGAATGGTGCTCAATGATGATGGTGATGATTAGGGAGCATATCATCCCTGGCGGTATTCAAGGCCAGGTTGGACAGAGCCATGGGTGACATGGTTTAGGGTGAGGTGTCCCTGCCCATGTCAGGGGGGTTGGAACTAGATGATCTTAAGGTCCTTTCCAACCTGAACTATTCTATGATTCTATTCTATAATTCTATATTCTTGTTTATTCTCTTAAAAACAACTTAGTCCTGTTGTGATTGTGTGTAGTTGAAAGAAAAGCATAATAAAAACTTAAAACATGAAAGAGCTTAAAAAACAGAATTTGGATTTGGATTCCAAATATTTTACATATTGATTAAATAAATCTGATCTAATGGTTTGATTTAAGTCTACAGGCCAGCATAATATTTAAATTACTATCCAGGACCTGCAGATACAGTTTTCTCATTAAACTTCAATGGTTCAAGTACAGAGAAAGATAAAATTTTTGTTTGAATCCATATTCCACTACTTTTATACTTCAGTTGGAGATTATCTTTTTGCAAGTATATATATTTTGATGAAGAAAAAGGATTTCCTTTTTGTTTCCCTGAAGTAGTTAGGCCTTTTTTTTTGTATCTGTCTGTGAGGAACCTTACAAAATATTTGGAATGTGCTGAGTGTGTATTCTTTTTAAAGCCAGCTGCCCTTAAGATATTACAGACTTTAAGGCATTAAAATATACAAGACAGGATTTTTTCAAAATCTTTATTGCCAAAGTAGATACAGTAGAAGAGAACATTTTTGGTAAGCAATTTAATGTTTAAAAACGTAATAGGTGGAAAAGAGATTCTAAGAATGAAATGAAAGATGTTAAAAGCACAGTTTCCCTCCTGTTCATAAATTATAAATGCTAACCCACAGGACTTTTGCAGTTTCCAGGTATTACATGTGCCAGTATTACTAAGGACATTATTATAGAGATGATATAGAGTTGATGACATGTACCAAAGCTAAATATAGCATAGCTTAAGCCTTTCAGCCCTTGAAAATTGATACAAAATAACTATATGACTATATAAAAGTTACAATGATGCTAGTAAAAAACTAATGACATGCACTTTTTGGCATTTGTGCAGTTAAATGTATAGTTAAATATCCATACACTTGATGAAAGAGCTGTGCTCATGCTTTTTATCTTGGGAAAGTGAACATCAAGGTATTTCATACATAAAAATTAAATTAAAAGATGGAGAAAGGAAGGTGTTAAACAAAAAAAAAAAAACAAAAAAAAAAGGATGCTGCTTAGGACCTCTGTAATAATACAGGTATGCAATCAGTTAGAGAAAAATAAATGTCAAGGGGACATTAAGTAACTGAATTATTTCTTTTATGGATGCTTTTAAGAGTGATGTCATCTAAGCGTTCTCATTAATGCAAAGCAAGATCTGGCTTCATACAGTACATGAGAGAGAACCTAGAGTGCTTTCAAAGAGATAAATGAATTATGTGTCCAATGGAACAACTTTGTTTGCTCTGTGAAAGCTGAAACAATTCTAGGACTAAAGGCAGGTCTTGATGCTCTCAGTGGATCTGAAACTACCAGTATTATCCTCGTTACTTATAATCAGAAATTTAAAATAATGGATGATGGGTAAGAATTCTTTTTCAGTCAGATGGTATTTAATTTTGACAAACTGTATGTCAGATACTGTGAAACCAGGTTTATCTAAAGCTCTTGATTATTCAGTAAGATACTTTCAATTTCCTTCTCAAAAGTTAATTCTTTAGCATTGGTTTATCTTTCTTAGAGGATAAAGCGATAATTATAATATTTGACCTTTAATTTTCCACATAATGATGTAAAGTAATCTACACAGTGAGGATACAAAATAATTACTTCCTAATATGTGGATTTGAATAGTAGGTTTGTTTTTTCTCCATAATTTTACATTATGCTCATATAATGTTCCTTTCCCTACCCAGTAACTTCATAAATCTTTCTTGAATCTTGACTTTTAATGAAACTGGCTTCTATGATTTATATTTTTCAGACTTTGTATTAACAGCCTATATATTAAAGAGACATTTTTGTTATAAGATAAGGCAGATATTTTTTTGTGTCTGTAGTTCCTTGGACATGAAGTAAATAAGATAATGTCAAGCAGGGGGAATTTCTAACTCATGTCTAAAACATGGTTTGTTTATCTCTTCTTGACATCTCTTCTAGTCCCTGTAATTATTAATGTTGTGGGTTGATTTCTTCCATTGTTCTTTTTTGTAGGACTTTTACTCGTGGGCATTGGAGGGGTGGGTGTGTGTATGCACTTATGTTTGAAAACTGTGTTTGAAGATTCCTCTGATTGGGAAAATAATGTAAGGTTTGGTGTTCCTAGTTCTCTACATGTGGTGCAATTGTAGCTTCTACTAATTTTCTTTGGATGATTTTATGATACAAATATTTATTTAAATAATTTGGAGACATCTTCATATTGTATTTATGTTCAAGGTTAATTCCACATTGTTTGAATTATTTTTTTCTTCTTGCAGTGAAAATGACTTAAGCTAGAGAGAGGAAAACAGTTCAATTATTTTGTACTCTGGCCCTAACTATCTGGGCTCTTAATTGTCAGAGAGAACTGAAGTAATAAAATTAGTGATCCTTAAATGCACTGCTATAAATACTGGCACAGTATGTATTTGTTTTATCATGAACAATTATTAAATTAAAAGCAGTTTCATTTTTTTTTTCAAAGCATTCTTCATAATTTTCTTGTTGTTAACCTAATATTTCAAAGGAGTGCTATAGAGTTTGGAGTTACATTTGCTGAAGTAAAATATATCTGTAAATACGAGATCTGGAAAAGAATGTGTTTTTAAAATGCAACCTAAGCTATCACAGAAACAACCTAAGCTAAACACAGGAACAATTTTCTCTTTACACTTTGAGGCTTAGTCTAAATGGCATGAAGTGTTATAATTTATTTTATGGTTAGGGAAACACAGCTCAGAAATTCCATTGGTGTAGTCTTCATTCAGCATTAGGTTTGGGAATGCGTTTGTATTGAATAATGATCAGGTACCCAGGGAATTGTCACTATGCAAAATTTAAGAGCATGTTAGCTGAACCAGCAGGATAAATAGATAAAATGTGATATATTAACTGGAACATATTATATCCACAAATAAGTTAAATTGCTTCCACCCACTGGTTGTTGTCACAAAGAGAAATAACCTACAAGGTCTTTTTTCTATCACACAATAGATAGGCTGCAGGGCAGACCTTTTTCTGTATAAAAGTATATTAGTGATGTGCAAATTGCTGGGGGGAAAAAAGTAATTAATAATTGTTCCACAAATAACATCATGCTGTGTGTGAGACGAAGTGTTTTGTGATTTTGTTTGTTTAGTTGTTTTTAGGAGCGTTCTTTTTTTTTTATTATTTTCTTCTTCAACGATGGCTTCCTCTGTGGAAGCCATTCCACTTTACTCTTATGCAAAGCAAGGCAGAACCTGAGATGGATTTCACATCTTAATATGTAATAATATGCTGAATAAATATTTCACTTCTAATGATAATTAGGCAATGGTAATTGAAAATAAATTTAGCAGTGATTACACTTTCTCAACATTGTTTGGAAGAGTTGAGTCTTTTAAATATATTACAGTGTCAGGTAAGATGCTAATGATATATCGATGCATTCTGAACTACACAATTTAAATTCCAATTGTAAAGACAGCTCTGATAATGACTGAGATGCAGTAAAAAAGTTTCTTTTGGAAAAGAATCATAAGCAGTATGCTAGACAACCCTGTTCTGTCATTAAAGACATAGCGTGGCTGAGTTGCCCACTGGGCTGAAACCACGACAATGGCTTATTACTACTTTTCATGCTTAACAAATTTCAACATGGAATGATCAAAATAATAGGTATTATTTTTTAGCTATCAGTGATACAGATTTATTAAATGCCTTGCATTAAATTCATTACTATTAGTTAGTTGATGGTGACTGCATACCTTTCACATCTGTGCGATAGTGGGTAATGTAAAATTTGAGATGCCTTTTTACATGGTCAGTCATAAGCCAAAAAAGCTTCTTTATGATTCAGATTTTTTCCCTCAGGTTGGATTTTTAATATAATACTTTCTTCATGTAATAGTTGTAGCCCTAAAAAGAATATTTAAATGATATGTCTGAGTGTAGTATTACCATTTTAATGTATCGTTTTAAAATAGAAGTAGCTACAAGCAACTGTAAAAGTTTTTTTTTTTATAGTAGCTTGTTAAATAACTGCAAATATTAGTATCCTCAAGTTTTGTGAAACCTATGAAATTTATCTGAACTTAAAATTTGTTACTATTAAGCAGTAATTTTATATTAAATGCAAAGTTGAAATCCAATGAAAAGTGGAAAAAGAGTCAACATATTGTATGGAGCAGATTCACAAATATTAATTTTTGTAGTTCTCCTGTAATTGCGTCATCTAACCTCTTGTAATATTTCTGCTTTCATCATTTTATAGAATCATAGAATCACAGAATAGTTTGGGTTGGAAAGGATCTTAAGATCATCTAGTTTCAACCCCTCTGACATGGGCAGGGGAACCTTTCACTAGACCATCAAGGAAGTGCCCAACTCTGATTCATTAGTCAAAGAATCAGATGAACAACACTTCTCAGGTTACCAGTTTTTGCAAACCCCCCCTTCTATTAGTGGCTCCTATTGGTGTCGCTCTGGTGTCTAGCTGTTCCCAAGTACAGTAAGAGGATTATGCATGTTTAATTCACAGCCACAGATTTGATGGATTAAGAGCATACCTCCTCCACACAGTGAAGATCCCACACTGAAACCAGAGCCATCTCCAAAGAGACTGGCAGGTCTCAGAGGACAGCAAAGCACACTGCAATATTTTACCAGATCCCAGGAAGAGCAGTTGCAACAGGTTCAGGTGCCCTACTGCTGGTCTCAGCTACATCATGTACTTCAGCACTTCACACTACTCCAAGATGCCCAACCCAACTGGTCATTTTGGAATGCAGAGTTGTTTGGTTTCCCCATTCTCCTTTCCAGCAGCTTAAGAAAAGACAGCTAACTATGTAGAGGCAGTCAGGAAAAGAAGCTGGAGAGCACTATTCTAACTTAGTTTCTCTGATGCAGCAGTTATACATTTGGCCCAGTCACAAATGACTTTTACATATGAATTGTGCTTTCTCAGAGCAAACTGAGATAGAATTCTGCAACAGAAATGCCACAGAGCAACTAGACACACACAGAGGAGGTCAGCAATATTCATAAGTTCTGAGCATGAGTGATTCCTTTTTTTCTTTATGTTTCTTTAACAAAACAAAACCCTACTTAGAGATTGACTGCTAGTGCAGTAAAGATATTTTGTTCAGCTTTGAGGAATTATTTTCTTTCCTGTGTATATGAACAGTGTTTGGTTGCTTAACTAAGTATGTCCAGAATAGTTTTGGGCCTCACTGTGCACTTGGAACATGCCATATTTAATAAGGTGGTTACAGCTTTATAAATTTTTTTATCATAAAACTTATACATAAACCTGATACACCTAGGATCAGGAAAGAATCAGAGAAGAGTTGAATTTTGGGGTATTTTGGTGTTTTGTTGTTTGTGTTTTTTTTCCCAGATGCTTTCTTACAAGAATAAAAGCTTTTCTTTATGCAAATAAAACTACAGTTCAGAACAGTGATATGATAATGCTACACACAATTTGCCTTAAAGAATAAAATGTTTCTATTTAAACCAGGTTAAACTGAATACACAAAACTGCGCTGAGAAGGAAAGGTAGTGTTCCTTATGGGATACAATGTGAATCATTCTGACTCACATTTCAGAAAGCGCTGTGAGAACAGAAATGTGCAAGAGGCAACATGTTTCCATGAGATGCCTTTTAAAGTCTATGAAGTTTCAAGTCTGATATGTGCTATCTTTATAGCAGGTTGGTAATTGGAGAGTGATGTAAACAACTACAAAGATGTAACATGCCTGGGCAAAGGTCCATTAACAGTGTGTATGTTGCAAGGTTCCTATGGTGTAGCAGATGAACTTAAAAGCTTAGCAGTAAAATAATTAAACTGATGGCTAAACATGCCAGCTTCAAGGAACTGAATTATGAAGAAGAGATAGGGTTTAATAGCCCCACGAGGAATATAAGAAAGTTGCTAAATCGTACAAGATATTTTAGCAGTTGGCAGATGACTTGCCCAAAGGCAGTGGCTATTGCTGTGTGGTAGGCCTGGTGCAAGATAAAAGAACACGCAAACACACTATCTAGAAGCAGAGTGGAAAGAAGGCAGTTAGCTAAAAGTTAAAATCAGGACTTGCTTCAGCTAGACATTTTATGATTAGTATCTGTGTAAGCTTTCCCAGAACAGGAAAGAATTTTATCTCCTGTACTGAGATGTACAGAAACTTGATATCTTTTTAATATGGTTTACCTTTGTTGACATTTTTTTTCTTATATTTGTGTTTTAGAGTATTGCTTTCACTTGTGATAGATATATTTCTAAATTTCTAGTTTAATATTGGTGCAGTGGAGAATAACATTGTATCATCTGTGGCTCAGTGCTGGGCATGCTCATCTGATTCTTCTAACAGTCTGGCCATAGACAAGAGTGTAAACTGAATATAATTATCAAAAGGGCTGGACCCATCACCTTTCAGACCTCATATTTTCAATGTACAGAGGTGCTTCGAATTACAAGAGCTCAGAAATTAAGGATAAAAATTTAAATATAGTGGTGTGTTTCTCAACAGTTTGTCTTCTGATATTAGATGCTTGTTTGAAAAAGAAAATCAGAATTCAGGAGAATTTATTTATATGCTTTGACAAACTGAAGTTTTCATATAATGCTGAAACAGGCTAGGTCATAACACTTTGTGAAGTAATTCACTCATTTGGCAACAAATGTTTCTAAGCTTAACACAACTATAATTCATATTTTAACTTTCAGTAGAGAAATAAAAAAATAACACACCAATTGGCATAGTTATACACAATGGGTCTATATTGAAGTGTATACAAACCTGTCATGTTAAGGGCATGGCAGGGTCCATTTAGCATTTACTTTTAAATTACAGAGGCATGAGTACTACTTGATAATACTTTTTTTTTTTTCCTTAAACACCTGTTTTATTGTAAAGTATCTGGCATTTATTTGAAATTAAATTTCCACCATAATAATGCAGAACTAGTTACCATACTAATTCAGAGAAGCATGGAATTTCTGCTTTGAAAGACTGTTTTTAGAGCTTAGTGCTAATTTCACCAGTTCTGTATATAATTGGTTTCCTAGTCTCCTAGAGATCTAGATTAATGTTAGTATAGGAACACTGGCGCTATAAAATACTCTTTTATAGCTGTTCCTACATTTTATAAAGCAGTTTTCTGTTTATAACTGTGTTTTCTACAGCATTCTGTTTTCTTGTACTATTTTTTTCCCTTTATACTTAAGCTTCAGATGATCTAAATAGTTCTTGTTGCACTGATTATCACTTTCAGATCCAAAATTAAATTCCTTACACTGAAACCATAATTTGAGCTTAGGTGAAAATACGAACACTTTTGTATTTCTCTCCTGAATCATAGAATAAACACAGAATTATAGGCTGGCTTTTGATTGCACTGACATGCCTACAGTTCATGACACATCACAAACAGAAAAAAGTCTTTAGGTGTGAAGTAAAGATAGATGTGGGGAAAAGAGGTCTTGTTCGTGGTAAGGAATACCTTGACTTTCTTTCAGTTCCTATGTCCTATCATCTAGAAAACTTACACTTTTTTTTTTTGAGGTATTATTTGCTGGGATAACTCTTTGACAGGTGTCTCCAAGAATGGAATTTAGTGACAGAAAGCTGAACATGCACCAGTTCAATGGAAGTACTAACTAGAGTGCTGATTGTTTTTTGTCTTATTCAGACAACTTCCTTACCCTTTTCTGAAAATTTTCTATATGTTTTTCAAAACCTTATGCTTTCTACCCAAGACGTTTCTTGCCTCTTTAAAGGCAAGTTCTGTGCAAGTACAATAGTTGTTGGTTGTCTTACTTGAAGGGTCTCTTTTATATGTGCCCTTTTTTCAGAAAAGCAGCAAATTTTTTTTTTAACTACAGTTAAACTCACTTTTAGTTTCAGTAGAATTATATTGCTGAGGTTAGGCATTCTATGCAGCCTTGGAATAGGTCAGGAATGTTAAAGGAATATTACAGGCTAAAACCTGTATTTAACACACAAATGTTACTTTATCCAGGAAAGCCTCTTGAACCTATAGTGAATAGTATTCTCAGTGCAATTGTTTCAGCTGTTCCTACTTTCTTTTTTCCTTTGACTGCCTAGTAGTATTAGAGACACTAGTCAAAAGCTACCCTTTTACTTCTGAGAACTGATGGATGTGGATTGCACTTGTCTTTTGCACCAGCTCTCAAAGTGAGAAAATTTTAATTTGTATTGCCTTGTTTTCATTTGTGCAGGCTAAGCACCATTTGTAAGCTTTAAATCTTGCATAACAGTTTAATAGAAAAAAGGTGTATTGTATTTTTTAAAAAAATATATTACAGTTTAAATTCTATATAAATATCAGCTGTAAAAATTGTTAGCTACCTTTCCCCTTATTTTCTGCTTGTAAAAAGCTATTTTTTGCTGTTCTTTTTTATTGTGTATTGCCATCAGGATCACTTTCAGATATAAAATATAGTATAGTACTCTTTGTATAAAAACTCGCTTTTCCAGCAACTGAGGCATGCATGTGATCAGCCTGGGGACAAAGTCCAACTGCTGAGTCTTGGTTCATTGCCATGTAATTGATGGCGGTACTTGTGTTTCTAGATATTAAGTTGAATCTTACTCTAAAAAAAAAAAAAATTTATTTGTCTTGCCTGACTTTCGCCATTCTAACTTCCTTTTCTCCTCTCATGGTCGGGCACTGCTAACTATCTTGACCTTATTCATTTTTGGGGTTTTAAACTGTATTGTAATCCTCAGCAAATAAACTGGCTCAGTTTTTCTAATCTTGCCTGCACAGTCTGGCAGAGATTTTGCCTCCTGATCTGTTCTGTTGCCTTCCATTGTGCCTGTTTATATATACCAGAAAAAATAATGAATTAATTTTGTTAATCCCTGTCTTCTCACAAGTCTTTCAAAGTCTTCATCTCTTCTTCCTCCCCCCATCCATCTATTTCTCCCCCACTTCTCCCTTCAATTATATTCAGTTATTCTACCTCAGTTTTATGCAGTCTTGAATCCTCCAGAGTCCTGTGCTGGAATATGTTTCTGACATGCAGATAATGTACTGGTCTAACACATAATACTCCAATCATCACCCTGTCCAATACTTTAAACTTCCCTGGCATTCATTTATAAAACTAATGAGCAAAATTAATAATGACATTATTAAATATTATTAATAGAAATATTTGCACCCGTATAATACCTGTTTCAAGTGCCAAAGGTAATAAATATGTTTTGATAGGCCCTTTCTCTTTATTCAAGTGACTCCTCTAAAAACAGCATAACAGTATGATTTTCATGAAGTTGAGACCCAAGGTCAATCCTGAGCATATAAGTGTTTTTAAATGCTCAGTTACTGCAGTAAGAACTGAAGAAATTTTTGCATTGAAAGATATTAAATACACATCAGCATTTTTTTAATGGCTTGTGCAAATACTTGAAGACCTTTGGCTTTCACATTGTGAGTATGAGACCCAAAATATTTGAATTGTGATATTGACTGAAGGAATTGTATAATCCAACTGACATTCTGTCTGGTTTAGCACAGTTCCTACCCACTGAAGAAACCTGCAGCAGTTCAGAAAATAGCTTCCTGTCTTACAGCACAGATAGTGGGCTTCTTTTATGGGATGCTATCCATTTCTCAAAAAAATGTCTTAAATCTGGAGGCTAAAGCATACAAATGTGTATCAATATAACATACAGGAGAAAGACATGATAAATGCATCCACCTGTATTGTAGTCAATAATTCATTTATAATGAGCATCACTACAAACTGCATCTAATATAGGTCACTTAAAACCTCCCTTGAGATCTACTCCTGAATATTTCAGTGATGATGACTAAGCTATATTTATGCCAAGGGAGTGTTATAACCTGAAACTGTAAACAGAGTTCAGGGTCAGATGCATACAGTCTGTATGTGAATTTAGTAGCTACACTTTTAAAAAGAACCCATGAACTACTGTTAGGTGATATCTTTGTCAAACTGCATTCTGATGGATAAAGGATGTCTTCTCATAAATACTGTGTGCACTTGTAGAAATCTGTTCAGACTAATACATATTGTTTTACTTTGATGATGATAATCTATGAATATTTTAGAGATCATTGTGGTCACAGGAACGAGAAAACAATATAGCCATATCTATCTGTATTAACTTCTATATTATAGACATGGAAATGTGCAAGTAAAAAAGGAACTCTTGGGAGTAGAGAGGAAACATCTGAAAAATACTTTGTGTTTCAAGAAAATCTTAAAGTAACTTTTCAATGATGTTAATGGACCAGTAAATCAAATGAAATGACAGTTTTCCATTAAAGAGAGATCAATTACTATATTATAATCCAGTGTATTTATAAAGATGCATTGACAAATATTCCACATAAGAAATTAATCGATGTACAACAGAAGAAATATTTTGTTTAAACTTCCTATCTTTTTCTATTTTTCTCTTTTTCTTTAGCTGCTTCTGCTTTCCTTTGCATTCATTGCATTTCTTTGCCTCTTTTTTTTTTTTTGCTTGCATTCTTCAGTACGGGGTAGAGAAGATATAAAGATATGAAGTATGTCCTTCCTTGTAGTTTAGATGAAGGCAGGCATATTTCCATAATTCTTGGTTTCTTAATTGAACTTATTATGCCAATTAGGACACACCTGCACTGGAATCAGATAAAAAGAATTAAGAGAGTAATGTTGGATCTCATTTCTTCACAGACTTTGTGCTCAGCATCATCTTTAATTCTGTCTCACCATCTTTTTCTAGGTAGAATATAGCCCTAATTAGATAGTTCTGTATCTAGCCATGCTATGTGAGAAGAGTAAAATGAGACAATGAGACACCTTGTAGAATAAGTCATTCCAAAACCATAAGAAAAGGGAGTGGAGGCTCTCCTTAGGCAAAGAGGCTTGCATAAAATTTGCAAGCTATGGGGGAAGTTGTACTGAATACTGCTGGAAGTGGTAGGGAAAAGGAGCTTGCCAAAGCAAGTATGTAATACATTCTGCAATTCATCTATTTATCATTAATCTTCCACTTTATGGAGGCTGAGCTACTTCTGATAAGAGTGGTGGTGGCAGGGTGGGCTTAGGTTAATGTTTTAGCTTCTTATGGATAGTTCAGTTTCCTTTCTTTTCCCCTGAATACTGTACACCCTTCCAAAGACTGTGCAAAGTGGTTTTCTCTCTGTTCCCTATTTAGGCTGAGATAAGTGTGTGTGGGTGTCATGGTTTAATCTTGTGGAGTCCCCTACAACAGTGGGGTATTGATTAGCCTATGGTTTCATGCACTTTTACTTGTACTTCAAAGGTATAATCTGAAGGAGCTAGAATGTCCATCAGAGTCTATGAAAATGGACTGGGTATTTTAGAGACTGTAGTGTTTATTAGTAGAGCCTATATAGTTTTGGTTTTGTATTTTCACTTTGCTGCTTCCAAGCAAACAGCAGTTGCAATAAAATGAAAAGAAAAAAGGTGGCCAGAACTGATACTGTTAATATATGAAACTTGAACATGTGTTTGCTTTCTTTTGTGACCATTCTGAAATAAAGAGGTAAATACATCTACATGTGACATCAACACCTAAAGTTTTCAATAAGTTTTTCACAACAGCCAAATTACAAATTGCAGTTGACCCAGGGAACAGAATCATTTCCCCACCCCCCATAACTGAAATGGATATGGAAGGGAAGAAGCTTTCTATTACTTTTTTATACCTTTGTTTTAGGTTAATTCTATTTATGGTGTAATCTAATTTGCATGAAGAACAGTTTTCCCTGAATCCATCAGTTGCATGGGAAAATGGATATTATTCATGCGAGTGGAGCCTAAATCTTCTGAGACTGAAAAATAATTCTGTGAAACAAATAGTACTTAACATAAGCACTTGAAGTCAATGGGAATTGGGATTACTATGCTCCATTTAGAGTAAGAATAGTGTTTCAAAGGTCTAGGACCTCATTTCATTTGTATCCTCTAGAAGAAGAAAAATAGTTTGTGTATCTATCTTCCTCTGTTATAGTCTGACAGAGCTCAGTTGAGATTTTGCTTCATTATGATGGAGGGTGGAGCTAATAAAATTTAAACTCTTCTAATTTAAAAATGTCTTATCCCCTCCAAATTCTATCTGCTTTTTACTTATTTGTTTAGAATGGGAAGTGAGATTGCCATCATTTCTCAGCATCCATTTGGAAGTGTTTCAGATTTGGAGAAATGTTAGGCCATTTTTTTCCCCCCTGCTTTTTGATTTAGCCAGATAAATAGTGCACTGAAAAGAGATTTCACAAAAAGAGATAATGTGAGTTTGCTAGGCTTGTTTTTAGGGTTCTGCTTCCTGCTACCTCCTAGAGATTTCTTTGGATACATAAATCAATTTATATCCTCCTTTAGAATGTAAATTATTCCTGTACCAAAGGTAGTAAGCTTTGACTAAAAAATAATTAAGGAAAAAAAAGTTTAAAAGCAAAAATAATCACTGCTGCAGCTCCACTAACTGGAGTGAAAAGTTTGCTTTTTTATATGCCCTGAAGTATTACAATTTATGAATATTATTGGAAATATCATTATTTTTACATTAGTATTTAAGGACAAATTGTGATCGGATCTGCATTTTATTATAGAAATCAATGAAAATACTAATCAGTAGTATTTCTTATAACATGATACATAGTCCTTGCTCATGATGAATTATGTCTCTTGATAATATATCATTCAGTAAAGCTGTTTATGGCTGTAAGCCTCTGCATCTAAGTTTCAGTGAAACTGTGATGAGAGCACGTAAACTTTAGTCACCCAATGAATTGCACGGTTGGCTGGCTCATGGGTATGCAGCCTGAGCAAGACAGTTGTAAGCTATGACACATACTTTATTTTTGCATTAGCTTTGGAGTATTTAGAGGAAAAAGTCAAAGTGCAAAGCAGCAGCTAGGAACTATGTGAATTTTCAGCACTGTTATATGGAGGAAGGAGAAGGAAAGGTTATATCCTTCTTGCTCTCTGTTCTCATTCTATATTGTTCATTCTGCTCCCTCATGTACCTAGTAAATCCACATACATATAAAATAAAGTCACAATATCTTAACCTGACAATTTCTTAAACCTATACTGAAAACTGAAAGGAAAAAATCATTTATGTATATATAGGTGTTTCTATATGTTAATATTGTATTTTTCCATTAGCTATGCCGTATTAAAAGTGAGTGTGAGCAAGTGAATTCTCTTTTTTTGAAGAAAGAGACATCAATACTAGATTGTATATTTTGTATTCATTCTGCATGTGGCTATTGAGGCATTTTTGTGTCTGATCACACCAGCTGCAAGTAAAGAATAATAGATTTTATTTAGAACTGTTTGCATGCTGCTCAAAGACAGTAAATTTTATTCTGCTTTCTGGTTGTGTGTCTCACTTTTAGCAAATCCAAATATACCATCTCTCCAGAACTAAACTTTGCTGTTATTGTTGATTTTTTAAACAAGTGAGAATCCATAAAAACTAGGATTTATTCATGTACATGCTATGACGAGACAGTGCTTAGGAAAGCTTTGCTTTGCTTTGTTAATGTTGCTCAGACAAAACAGCAAAAATTGATCTTAAAACCTACTTAGACAGTGATAATATTTTTACATCATTGTTTAAAAAAATACTGCAACCAAACAAAACCAACAAACCTCTTTTTTAATGATAAATCTTGATATGGCTTTTGATTTGAAAGTGATTCTGTAATAAACATTTTTGTCAGTGGAATAAATACATCTCAATATAAAGATTGAAGATTCTTCATGTCTGCTTATTTTAAACCTTTCTAGAAAATGTGTGAAGACCTCTAGTAAGAACAGTTTTTCTGCCAGGGCAATAGCTATGATAAAGTGTCATGGATTACCTTTTTTTTTTCCCTAAGAATTACAGTATATATAGTATAGGAAGCATCTTAATAAATTCTCTGCAAGAGTAATCCTGAGATAAAGGCTGAAACTAATTAAATGAAGTGATATACTTGCCTGTTTACAATAATGTAAAATTAGACTGCAACAATCACAAAATGTTTTTGTTTTCCAAACTCTTCTGAGCACTAACTATAAACAAATGTATTCCACCAAGACTCCTGCAAGATTTCCAAATCACGCGTTGTTTTGAGGTTTGGAATGAAAATAAATGGAAAATCTCTGTGAAGGAAAAGCATTACAATTTTCATGTACCAAAGGATTTTGTTTAAATGTTTTTCCCTTTTGTAACAATTTTATTTTAAAAGGGTAACTGTTGTGATATATGAAAAGGGCTGTAAAGCAATGAACATTTTTAACAACAAACACTGAAAGAAGAACCAGATGACTTTAGTCTTTCTTCTCAGAAAGAAATAAAATCTGTGAAATTTCTCATTTATATTTTGCAAAATTAAATCCATGTGAATTGATCTAACAATTCTAATGAATTCTAATAAGTATTTATTGCTGCTTCTCCTATGTAAAATTTTCTGATAATTAACTTCTGTTTCTTATAGTTTGTTGCTAATATTCCTGTTCTGTACTTTATCATATAGTAATATGATATGGATCTCAGAAAGGGACCTGGGTTTAGGGAAAGGTCCTGGCCTGACCCACGCACGGACTGACACAGTGGCAGAGATAAGTTGGAACCAACTGTGATTCTGTGCAGTGTTACAGGCTGTGGAACATCCAACATGCAGCATAGTACTTCACACATTTTAAGTCAGAATTGTGTAAAAAAGTACTTGCTTGAAGATGTCGAATCACTAAGGGAATGATTTTTAAAAGCTGTTTTATGTATATGAAGCTTGCTGGACTATGTCCATTAATGTTCATTGGTATTAATAGATTGTGCATTGAGACTGGTTAATGCCAGCCAGTAGAACAGAATGGAGATGCTTCTGTGAACTTCAGTAGACTTTGAATTAGGCCCTTTTATCACCAAGTCATTTCAGATATAAAAACAAAGTAAAGAGGAAAGTATATTTGTGTGAATCAGGGAATTTATCATTGTCCTCATTAACTAAACCAGATCTGAGGACAGCAACTTCGAAGTGGTATTTGCTATGTTCTCTACAGTAAACCCCCACAGTTCCTAGTGAACTCAATGAAGATAATGTCAGAGTAAATTATCCTAAGGATTTATAAGTCTTAGCTAGCATTGATATAGCTGGTGATTTGCTGCCATTTCTGTCAAACAAAACAATAAAAATGCTCAGTTAACAAGGATTACAACTATGCTTCAGTGTTTAAGCTATCTTTGAGAAATGCTGTTCTTAAAACTTATTGTAAAAACGGGAAGAAATCATGTATTTTATTTGTACTGTTTGGGTAAACTGCAGTTCACCAGGATTAATATCATCTTCATAGTTAATTTGCATAGTCCTTATTACATTGATTTCTTTCTGAGCACTATTGTTTCAGAGAGAAAGGTTAGTGATTTTCCCTAGGACACCTGGATCTCAGCTGTTGTTTCAATGAATGCTTGATTTAAAATGTGTTAAAAAATAAGTATCTTAGATCTTTATGTTCCCAGGAAAGAGTCCAAATAGGTTTTACAGGAAGGGCATGGGTTAATTCGCCTGTTTTCCCTAGTGATTTTATGTTGCCTAGTAAGCAGAGAGATTGTCTCAGACTTTGTAACAGTGAGAGCACCCTTCAAGTTTAGCAGTGTGGGTCTGTGCCTCCTTGTGCAGGGAAGGATTGCAGTTATCCACAGCCTGAATTGTATTCCTACCAATTTAATAAACAGATAAAAAGGACAGTGTTTGTGTGACTCTTCATTCTCAACCACAAGTCCTAACAGGCAGAACACAGGATAAATTTAGACACTTTCATGCCTTAAACTATCTGTGCTGTTCAGGCTGTGGCTAGAGATAGTCACTGAAGATGCTATAAAATCCTATCAATAGCAATTTTGGTCACGAATTACTCTTAATACCAAGTTGGATTTTTAAACATTAGGTTTACTGTACAGATGATCAGCAAATCCACTTCATTGTCTTCAGTCTTAGTTTTGCTCTCTTTTGAATGAGTTTAAAGTATCTCAGGTGTCAAACTACCCAAGCATACAGATGAATCTGTGTAATGTTCCTTTTTCATTTTAGTGGATTATAACAATGATAGACACTCTTTGCATACTTGGATTATTTTAAAAGTTTCTTTTCATGGATCTTCTTCTTGATAGGATTCTTTTTTATTGATATATTTATGGCTTTCTTTTATGGATTAATAGATGATAAGCAGGACGTGTATATGATTACTTTGGGAGAACAGAATGGATTTAAATACTGTTATTAAATAACATTAGTGGCGTTTACTAGGTTTCCATCCTCAGACCTACTCCTGATTGAAGCTCAGATATTTGTTTTAAAGGTGATGTGTTTTCACAAACCTCAGTCAGTGAGTTTTACTTGACTGGTATTGTTCAGTCAGGTCTGCACAGTTCTGCGTGCTTGACAGGAAGAATTGCACAGATTGCATGAGAAGTATTCTTTAGTCAAGTAAGCATCTCTACAGCAGATCCCAACTAACTGAAATCTTGCCTCAAGGGTACAGAGTGGAAATAATCCATGAGCTGCAAGAATGAACTAGATAGTGTTCACTGAACCTCTGTGCTTTTAATTACTTTTCAATTGCTCTTTATAAGATTTTGTTGGGGGAAGGGATACTTTATTAATAGCGAAAATTCATCTACAGTACTAAGAGAGAATGACTAAGGAACTGGAATTCCTAGCCCTGATTTATTTCTGCAGGTGAAAAACACATGTGAGTTTTAAAATTGTCTATCAGATAATCCAATTCTTAATTTCTGTGAAATAATTTTGTCAAAATTTGTCAAAATCTTAGGTCAATATATCTTGGTCTATATTGTTGGTAGGGTAAGTATTTGACCTGGGTTCTGCTGGGATAGAGTCAATTTTCTTCCTAGTAGTTGGGATAGTTCTGTGTTTTAGATTTAGGATGAAAATAATGTTGATAACACACTGATAGCTCTAGTTATTGCTGTGACATAGAATAGTGCTTATGCTTAGTCAAGGCTTTTTCTGCTTCTCACACCACCCCACCAGCAAGTAGGCTGGGGGTGCACAAGGAATTGTGAGAGGACACAGCTGGGACAGCTGACCCCAACTGACCAGAGGTACACCCTTTACCATATAGTGTCATGCTGAACAATAAAAATGGGGGGATTTGGCTGGGGGCTGGTAGCTTTCTGCTTGTGCTGGGCACTGGTCAGTGGGTGGTGAGCATTTGCATTGTGCATCACTACTTTTGTATATTCTTTTCTCACTATTACTATTTTCAATTTCTTTTCTGTCCTATTATGCTGTGTTTATCTCAGCCACAAGTTTCACATTTTTTCCAGTTCTCTCCCCCATCCCACTGAGGGGGAGTGAGCAAACGGCTGTGTGCTGTTTAGCTGTCTGCTGGTTTAAACCACAACAGCATTGTACTGAAGTATTTTAAGATACATTTCTATAATTTCCTATGGAAGGAGGAAAAGTATGGAAAAAGGATCATAACATTTGCTTTGACATTTATTGTTTTTAGGCTTGTTTTTATGGTGACAAATTAATGGAGAACTTGTTTGACTATCTTTTGCAGGGGTGGAGGTAGAGCCTTTTCTCATTCTAGAACAGCATAATCAGATTTTTTTTCTTGTTAAGCAGTAGTGCAAAACAACCTCTAAACAATCTAAAATACAGTCCTATGAGTATTGAAAAGAAATGAGAAATATTGCGGTAGTAAAAGTTGCCTTTAAGATAGCATTCTGAAGGACTATCAGAGTTGAAGTTAGATACTGCTTCTCAGGAAAACACATGCTTTTTGTACCTTCAGTGAATGCTTTTTAACCGTGGTAGCAGCTGCTCTTCTGTTTCTATCAGGTTCTACTGGAGGACTAGCTGTAGTCAGCTTGTTATCCATTGGGGCATAAACAGTCTTCATAGCAGATTAACTATTGTAGTTCACTGACCACAACTGTCACCCAGAGGAAATTGTTTAACACAGTGTGAATTTTTGGTGTGCTCTCCATATAGCTGAGTGATTCTTTATTTCAGTATGTAAGCTTAGTTTGTATGAACAGTAAAGTACTTTTAAAAAGAAAAGTTTTCACATAGTAGTCACTGTAGTTAAAGTCTTGTCAGACATGCACTTTGACTGAAAGGCATCCTGGTAATTGTGAATGATAAGCAACACTGCAAATGCTGTACATGTATGTATTTGAATAACTTTCATATCAAGTCCATAGGGCTACTTTTAATTCTTTTTCCTGAGATTTAGCCTGCGATTTACGAACTCTCATCTGGAGACAGATACACTGTATCAGCTACATCTGCTAAGTATATTTAGCTGTTTTCACCCCCAGTAGAATCTCAAGAAAACCTCACTGACTTTATTCAATTCCTGTGTTTACCCAGGAAGCATTAGAGTAACAATAGACATATGGAATGAAGAGAATCAGAGAAACTCAAGAATAGCTGCTGCAATTCTGATCTAATTTTAAAATGATTTTGCAATTACTTTTGAAGAATAAGTCATTCAGCAGTATTGGATTTCTACTGCTGTGGGGCACTCTGATGCTGTTGTTTAGATGTGAGTTTGGATTGCTCATGCAGGCAGTGCTGGAGAGCTCAGAGCAGTGACTGAAGCTGTGACAGGGAGAGCCCTGAAGTATTGGCATAGCTAACACCATAGCACTGATTCTAGATCATGCTTTTCATGATAATTGCAAACCGTAGCTGCATTGGAGTTTGATGGTACTAGTCTAAAGCTATTCACCACTTTTCGTCATTCTTGTTTCTCTGAGGAGCGTCGAGATGTGTCATACACCAATTCTTTTAAGCAGCAGACTCCAAGTGGGGAGTCATACATAAAGATTAATATTTAAAAATAACTTTGTGTTGTTTGAGTTTGGCTATTTTTGGGGGGGTTGTTTTATTTTTATTTTTTTCTTTTTTTTTTCTTTGTTTTACTTTTAATTAACGTGTTAGAGCATTGATTCCTTTAAAGTCATTAAAATAGGAAACAAAGACTGTAAATTGGTTGTTTCTTTGAGGAAAAGGGGAAAAAAAAAAAAAACAGACAAAAAAAAAAACCCACAAACCAACAACAAAAATCCCCCCCAAAAAACCAAAACAAACCAACCCAACCTCCCCTCCCCACACACAAAGCAAAGAAAAAAAATAAAACTACAAACAAAAAAAATGCCAGCACCCCACTCTCGAGGGAAATAAATCATTATGAAATAAGCAAGAAATGAGTTCAGATGCTTCTGTCGCACATTAAAAGTTTTGTTGTTTTGTTCTTTCCTAAGCGATTGTGCTCTCTCACTGTTCCCAGTGAAACAGTTTCCAACTCTCCTAATCTTCATACCTCCTATCCCCCGTTCCCAAACAGATTTCTTTCTCATTCATTCATTCTCCTCTGCTTCTGTTTGAAACAGTTTTTATTTATAAATTTTTATTAATGTTGAGGTTGTTTCAGGGGGAAATTCCATGTTAAAGTTGTGATAGTCTAATAATTTCTGCTTCCAGATGGGTTAATTTCACTACCTGTAAAAATGCTATCATCTCCTCCCTTTTCCTGGATCTGATATATAAATGTGTATATATGTATATATATATGGGCCTCACAGAAGGTTAAAGAATCCATCCCTGGCAACGGCAACTCCCTGTTTTTGTGGAAGCAAACCATGAAGTTGCTTCTAGCTATAATGTGTGCTTCTGTTTTAGATATGTATCGCTTTCAGTGTTTCATTACCAGAATGTAAATGTGGGTGCTGAAAGAAATTAGTGTTGCCATTAATTTAATTTCTACTTAAAAATACAAGCGGGAAATCTTGCATATTCTTGATGTAGTCTCTTTTTTTCATGAACTCATGAGTTTAAAAATGCCTTTGTTTTTCAGAAAAGTAACACTAGCAAGAACTATCAATATATATTTTTAAAAGTTACTGTTTTCCTGGTCCTTGGAAACTGACTACAGCAGTAATGTGGTCTGCCAGTATATAACTTACGTTCTTTTCTGGGAAGAATAAATAGACTGTTTAGTAAGAGTATATGAATATATATAAATAATTTATTTCTAAAATTCTTAATAAAAATAGGAAATATTAACATTATGATATATTTTGACATATTTGCACACATTAAGACGGCTTAGAAAATAGCATAAAGTCTGAAATGATGAAACAGTATGACAGCATGAAAGAAGTGAAATTTTCAGTTTTTCAAAGCTGTTCAAATTCATATTTCTTTAGCACAGAAAATATAACTAATAGGTACAGTTAGTAACTTTAAGAGGATTTTTTTAAAATAATTTCCTGATGTGTTATCATTAAAATACAGGTAGAGGTCAAATGACTTGAATTTAAATATGTTGCATTACTGTTATGTTGCTCTTCAGGGAATTCAATTCCACCTGGAGGTAAACAATTCCAGCAGCAGATACTGTGGACCACATTCATCCTGTATGTAATTCTTTTGAAGTGTATGAATTATACCGCAAGGAACTCAATGCGTTGGAGTTATTTCTAAGTAAAATATATTTTAGGGGCAGCTTTGCTGGCACAACAAAAATGCTATGAAGTAAAATATGCTATTATAGGAATATACTTTATTCTTTGAACAGAAAGTACTATATTCACCCCTCCTTTTCCCACCTCCCTACCCCTGCAGAACTATAGCTTTTTTCATTTTAAGTCATGACTGACCTACTAGAAATATAACATTCGGTATTAGAAGGTGATAAATGAAGTAATTTTTAACTAGAAATTCTTATTAGAGCATTGATGACAGAAATATGGTAAATATACTCGTGGGTTTGCCTACTGTCCTCAGAACAGCAGTTCACCCAGATACTTTTCTTCCTGTGAGATCCTTTATTCAGATGCCTTTGTTTGTACAAATGTGTATATAGATGATGGTTTATTGCACATAACCCTTTGTGTTATCAGGAGCACTTGATATAAATATATCATGCTGTGTGGATTGTGCCTACTTAGCTGTTGTTTAAGGCTACAGAAGATAGTGACTTTAAAAGGACTTTAGGTGTTAACTGTCTTATTTAATTTTTATGAAATGGGAATATGATAACAGGTTTTAATATCATAGAATCATAGAATAGTTAGGTTTGGAAAGGACCTTAAGATCATCTAGTTCCAACCCCCCTGCCATGGGCAGAGACATCTCACACTAAATCGTGTCACCCAAGCCTTTGTCCAACCTGGACTTGAAAACCACCAGGGATGGAGCATTCACAACTTCCCTGGGCAACCCATTCCAGTGCCTCACTACCATTACAGTAAAGAACACTTCCTTATATCCAATCTAGACTTCCCCTGTTTAAGTTTTAACCCATTCCCCCTTGTCCTATCACTACAGTCCCTAGTGAACAGTCCCTCCCCAGCATCCTTATGGGTCCCCTTCAGATACCAGAAGGCTGCTATGAGGTCTCCACGCAGCCTTTTCTTCTCCAGGCTGAACAGCCCCAACTTTCTCAGCCTGTCTTCATACGGGAGGTGCTCCAGTCCCCTGATCATCCTCGTGGCCCTCCTCTGGATTTGTTCCAACAGTTCCATGTCCTTTTTACGTTGAGGACACCAGAACTGCACACAGTACTCCAGGTGAAGTCTCACGAGAGCAGAGTAGAGGGGCAGGATCACCCCCTTCGTCCAGCTGGTCACGCTCCTTTTGATGCAGCCCAGGATACGGTTGGCTTTCTGGGCTGCAAGAGCATGCTGCTGGCTCATGTTCAGTTTCTCATCGAACAACACCCCCAAGTCCTTCTCTGCAGGGCTGCTCTGAATCTCTTCTCTGCCCAACCTGTAGCTGTGCCTGGGATTGCTCCAACCCAGGTGTAGGACCTTGCACTTAGCATGGTTAAACTTCATGAGGTTGGCATCAGCCCACCTCACAAGCATGTCAAGGTCCTTCTGGATGGCATTCCTTTGTATCAACCGAACCACCCAGCTTGGTGTCATTGGCAAACTTGCTGAGGGCGCACTCAATCCCACTGTCCATGTCACCAACAAAGATGTCTATCTTCGTAGATAGACAAGTGTACTGTGTCAGTTTTAAACATCTTGAGAAAACAGAAGGTTGCCTAACCTTCAATATGCCTCAAACATGCAATCCTCCAGTCTGGTTAGAAAACTTAGGTCGAAGACATTGTTTATGTAATTGCTAAGTGATTGTGTCAAAAATACCACGTTTTTCTTAAGAATGACATTTTGTGTGCTTTTGAGCAGAGATCTTGTTTATTCCCAGAGGATACCATTTTATTTCAGGAAACAAAGTTAATCAATAAAGAATTATTATCATGATTGAAAATCCCATTCTGACTTAATAGGAGTGCAGCTTCATTTTAACATTCCATAAATCAATTCGATAAAATTGACCATAGCCACCAGTTGTTTCAGGCTACAGTGTGTTTTTTTTAACACAAACCTGAAGAGACTTTAAGCTCCATGTGAAACCAAGGTCTATAAAACTAACATTGTACACTTCGTAGCTTGTTTAACTAGCTGTAAATGTAAATGTTGTGGTAGATTACTTTGCCTAAACTATGTTTTTGATGTCTGTAAAAGAAGTTGAAAGCCAACACTTGTTGAACTTCCAATACTAAACACCTGATTCCCCTTGAAAAATTACATTAGAAGGAAATGAGCAGCAATTAGTACAGAGAAAGTGATTACCTGGTTAGGAAAAAGTATTGACACCAGCAGATGGTTTTGTTTACAGCTTTTCACTGATCAGTTACTGGAGAAGCAGACACCAAAAACAGAGGCTGTGAATATAGTCTGGTTCTGTAAACAGATAGTATTGCCTGTTAGTAATGGCTGGCTAAGAAACTTAAAAACTACTACACTGACTCCTCTAGCCCAGTGTAGCAGGTAAAAACTGTGAATGTTGGGGATGCTGTTCAAATACTTATTGGTACAATGATGTTTTTCTCAATTTGTAATTATTTCTTTTTGATTTTCAGTGACTAATAAGTAATGAGATGGTATAGTCAAAGACAGATATATGGCAGCCTCAGCATCTCATTCCTGAACACTCAGGTTAAAGCCCTATCTCATCACTTCCATATAAAAATTAGCAATATTTTATCATGCGCTTTTCTCTCCAACTGACTTTGTTTCCCAGGAATCTTCTAGAAGGAAAGGGAAAAGGAAACATGTCTGTCTGCATGTCTTTTACATGCAGCCACCTGCATCCATAATCATTACTTTTAATGTATTAGTGTATGTGCATGTACACATACATACATACATACATATGCATATATGAATACACATTATATAAAAATTATGTGTTTAGCAAAGAATTTTAAAGTAATTCCGAAGTACAGGAAAACCATGGCAAGATGTTCACTTCATAAAATCTATTTTGTATGAAGTTGTAAATAGATTTAGTGTTTACTGCTAGGTTAGCCCAATGTGACTCCTTACTGTCACATTTTTCAAATCAGTGATTTTAGGAAAAATGAGTAATGAAAATAATATAAAGGCATCATTATACTGTTTTTGTCTTCTCGAATATGGGAGCCTTGGCATCCAATTTTTGTGTTTGTGTGCTCACTAGACAATTTTTTCCTTCTACCAAATGAAACAAATGCTACTAAGAGTTTTATGACGTACATGTTTCTTAATATAGCAGGTGGCATACTTTGAAACAGGTTTAGAAAAAAAAAAATCTGAATAACACTTTAGAAGAAAAGAGGTATTTTATTTTTTAATTGTTTCCAAATGCTTGGCATCCTTTCAGATGATAATTCCATTTTATCTTGTTTCTTGACTGTCAGAAACTTGCAAAAATGGCTTGAAGTCAATGAACTTCTGTGTATTACAGTCTGAAAGGAAACAGAAGAATTCAAAAGAGTTTGATCACTGTGAAGAAAAATCAGCTCCAATTCTTTTTCTACTTACAGTATATGCAATAAATAGTAAGATTTGATGAATAAAACCATGTTGCCTGTTTATGAATTAGTTATGCTCAAGTATTGCTCAATTTCCATGCAATTGTGCTCTACTTAAGGTCCTTCCAATGTCTACAGAATCACAATTTATCAGCAGAGGTGCCTTTATGTGGGTGGGGACATTTACCTAGCGTGCACCTCCTGGACCATGCTGGATAGCGCAATGATACTTGCACAGCAGGCAACTTATGCTTTCACTGACCTTGGCAGTATTGCAGGGATAGTTTTGCTTCTGCAAGAGTGAAGTTTGTATTAAACAATGTCTTGAATCTACTAGGAATGAATACGCTTGTTTGAGCCATCTGGAATGTGTATCTGTTTGTGCATGTTTTACTGCCCTAGTGCAAGAAAACAAAAATTAAAGCAGAACCTTCTCTATTGTGGGCTATCTTCTGTCTCTTCCCACACATAATATTTTTGTATACTGATGAACTCTAATATTGTCTGTGACATTTGTTCTGTAATTCCAGTTCTGCTTCATTTTTTTTCGCTGGGTTTTGAAAGCTCCAACCATCTTAGTTTAAGGACACATCTTGAGCTGAATGTTATTTCTAGGGGTCCATCTATGCAAGCCACCTCTAGCCCTCTGGTTAAGGAAAACAATTTTGAAAATCTATGTGGAATCTGAGGTAAAATTTTGTGAGTAGGAAAGCTGTACATAGTGCGAGTGATGGCATTTGCCCAGCCAGTATGCTTCACATCTGCTCCGCTCTCACCTGCCTGGGGAATGAAGAAGGTTTTTTCACTGAAACTTACTCTACCACAGGTTATCTATTTCAGAGGCTGAAGGGGATCCTTAGACCTGGTTATTCCTTCACAGTGGCTACTTTGAAATGATCAGATTTGAAATGACTTTAAAGTAAGAATCATGGTATGCATTTTAAAATAAAGAAGTTTTGTTGCTTTGTTCTTTTTTTTAAATCTGTCATTCTGCTATTTTGTTTTTCTTTGGCAATTTAGTGCGTGTTTTAAAGTCACTTGAGACCTAATTATATGAAAGTGCCATTTCTACATCGGCTTATCTGTTTCAAGCATAATTTTCCATGTGATGGGGAAAACACTAACCTTTACTGCTACTTTTGAACAGCAGATGTAAAACAGTGGGTGTTAGAAGAGAAAACTTAAGTGTTCATTAAGATGTTGACTTTTCAGAAGTGGAAGGTAAATATTTAATGGCAGTGGAGCTGCAAAACCAGACTGAATATAGTCAAATAGATACTAAGTTTGTTATCCTAAGAAAAAATATTCAGTATGCAGCACCTTCCAATAAAGTTGAGTAAAAGAATAAAAATTGAAGCCTACCTTGAGAGCTATGTATGCTAACAGTCTTAATGCAAACGAATGGCTCATGCCTTCCTGCCTAAGTGGCTGGATCCAAAGCTGAAGAACTGCTTGTTGATTTAATGTGCTTTCGGTTACATTTTAGCAGAACAATGAGTGGAAGAAGTCTATTTATTTTTCACCTGACTTCTGCAATATGGTTATAGCCCATTTAAGTGCCTTTCTTCATTGCTGCTGGGATTGAAGTGAGATGTAACTATTCTAGAGCATATGGTATTTCAAACATTACTAGAAGATATTACCCACAATTTGTAATAAAATCATTCCTCTACAGGGTTGAGAACATATTTTGTATTTTTCACAAACTGATTTCCATTTGTGGAGGGCCTCCTATCCCCAGTACAGTCTTGCACTTTATAGGCAAAATGAGGTGAGATATATAACCTGTATGGTACATAAAGCCTGTATTCTGTTTCCAGAATGGAGGGAGTATTGTACCACTGAATATACTGAGAAAATCTGTATATGTAGCAAGAAAAATACTAGCCTTTCTGCTTCCTTCCAACCTCATGCACAGTACAAAACAGTGGGAGGTTCTGAAAAATGGCAGTCATTACAGTGTGAAATTCCAGAAGCAGATGGCAAATATTTAACAACAGTGAAGTAAGAAAAGTAGGACCAATACCATCAGTTAACTACTATTTTAATCTAGTTCATTGTGAAAATTCAATGTTTTAGCTACTTTGCAGTGAAAGTGTAATAGAGGTTAAAAAGTGTTTAGTGAGCAGACAGCAGTTATGAAAAAATAGAACTGGTTAGAATATCAGTTTTAGCAGCTTTCATGGATTTTTCTCATGATTGTATTTGGTTTTTTATGTGGGAGATCATATAGGTAGTCACGGAGAGTTTTCATCTTACAGTGGTTTAAAATCATGTTGTAACCTTTTAGAAATTTTTGCTTCTCGCCTTCTAAGGTTATTGTAGCCACCCTAACTTATTTGCTCCATTCCTACCCCTCACCCTAACTCCAGCTAAACTGAAGAGACATGGGAACAGCTGCTCCACTGGGATAAAACAGCATTCGTTAGCTGGGACAGTAGCTCCAGATGAATTTGCATTGACCTTGTGTATAAAGCTTCTAGATCAGTAAAGCATCTATGAATTTATTAGGAAACAGGAGTCTTTACCTTACCAAAGGAAACAGCAGTTCTGCCCGTGCAGAAGTCCCTGCTTTGCACTTTTTTATCAGGAGCTATTGTCTTCTATTAAGGCAAGATGCCATTCATTCTATATGTTTGTGGTTCTAGACAAGTACCATTGTTCATTAGTTTAATGATGATTTATTTTTACTGAAGAATAACTGTATGCCTTATTCTGGTGTGTTACCATTTTTAATTTAACTGCCTGATAACATCCTGCAACATTTATGAACCTGCCTTTAAGCTGTTCATTCAAAATAGTGGTGTTTGCAGAACTACTAGCTTCAAAAAACACAAGTTGTTGTTAGAATTTTCTGAGATACTAAAGAAAGTTATGTCTCAGTTTCATTTGCAGTATCAACCTGATGTTATATAGCTTTCAGTAAATGCTATAGAAACACATATATATTGAGGAAAAATGTGTCTTGAAATAAGTAATTTTTACTCATTCCTAGCAGCTACCATACATAAAAACACAGCAGAAAAATCCTTGGGAACAGTTCTGCTGATTCCAATTATTTATGGTGCAGCATCAGTAACTTAGAAACTAATTTGTTCAATAATGAACTCTGTTGCTGAGATAGATAACAAATGGCATTATAGTATTCAACACAAGCTTCTCGTTTCAGTGTTTGAGAAAGTTGTCGTGGATAGTGTTTGTCTCCGACATCATTTAAACTGATGAACACTATACATGTCTTGATCTTAGAGCAGTGGAACACAAGATCTGACAGCTTAAAATACATTCCGTACAGCTGAAGACTAATAAAGGTTTAGAGGGTTTGTGTGTTGCAATTTTCTTCACACAACTGTAATGTGGTAGTCAAGCTACAAATAGTATGTCCCTTAAAACAAATTGCTTATGTGAATAGCATTAGAATAGCATGCAAGTAAGAATCCCAGGAAACACCTCTTTCCTCCTATGTAGCAATGCAGAAACTCGAAAGATTGCAGATGGACTTATTCAAGTTCTCAATGAAATATTGTCTAAAAGATAAAATCTAATTCTTTGTTGTTAAATAGGGTTGTTGGGTTTTGGTTTTTTTTCCTTTGGAAAAGAAAATCAGCAGTGCTTTTGTCTGTGAAAATCTCTGTACTAAATTTAGAGCTGCTGTCATTTCACGCTTTAACTTATTTTCTACTGTATCTTTCAGTAAATCAGGTGTGTATGTAGTTTACCAAAAGAATTGACTTCAATTCCAGTTACAAAGGGTCTACTTACAGCTTATTTCTCTATATCTTAAACAGTCAATTCTTTGTTATTTGTGTGTGGATTAACTGGTTTGTAGAGCAACCGTGCAGTAGATGCAGTGATATCAAGCTGCTCTGGCTTTGCCAGGCTGATTAGGTCAGATTAAGCATTGTGAAAATGAAGCTATGATGCCTTCAATATCAAATTAAGTCTAGAATGAGCTTAGTGCTTCAGCATGGCACAAGAACTCAACAAATAAAATCTGCAAACATGCAAATTTGCATGCTTACACCTAGCTATTTCTACTTAGTAGTGTACTTTAAGTCTGTTTTGAGGGAGGACACATACACCTGAATGCTTCTGCTAGGGTCTGTCCAGTTATAACTGCTCTAAATCCCTGGCTTTGAGCTGAAAACACCAAAGACAAGAGGGATCCATGCAAAACCTTCTGGTTTTCTTTCCTTTTTACTTCTCTTTTTTTTTTTCTACTGTCCAGGGTATTCCAGTTCTTTACTCTTCAGTATCCAAGTACTGTTGTGATCTGGCAGGCTATTTTATTATTTTTTTTTATTATTATTTTGTATGTTGAATTTAAAATGTCTGCCTAGTAGCATGTAAATTAATTTTATAATTCAAAGCCAGTAATTCCATACTTTGTATTGATTATAGCAGAACTACAATAGTTTGATGCATTTTTTTTTTGGTTTATGTGAACTCCATAATTTTTGTGTTAAAATATGTTTTGTATATACTTAAGTATCCCTTGCAACTACCATTCCAAGGATCATCATGTGGCTTAAACTCATCTATCTTTCTACCTGTAAAAGTGACGTTATCAGAAAGAAAGAAAAATAAAAAATTCTGCAGATTTCATATTAGTGCAACTTTAGCCTCTGTCCTGAAAACAGGTATTATGCTTTGGCAGAGGCAAACAGGAAAGGTGAGATATTATACACTCAGGAAGATTCTGTGCAATTTGGACTGGATCTGGAAAATGACTGTGATGTGTAAAGATTTGTTATTGAATTCACAGATCTGTATTAAACATCTCATCCCTCTATGCAATGCATCATGTAGAAAAATAAGAATGAATTCTATGACAGTCATCAGGCAAAAACAGTTATTCAGCTATTGAACTGACTGATATGAAATTTGCAGGATATTGCTGAGAGTTTAATCTCAGACTTCAAGAGCCTGCATGCCTGAGCTGCAAGAAGTCAATGCTTCTGTTATGAGCTGCAGGCTTGAACCCTTTGTAGGGATTAGGCTCTGTCAGTATTAGAATTCCCTCCCACCAAAACACAGCTGAATGTTATATTTTTCAGTAAAGTGTGTCCTATAGCTAGGTGGTTTTCTAGGTATTGGCAGTGTAGACTTTTATATGCAAGGTAGCTAATGTCTCATGTTTCCATGATGTATTTTCTTGTACTGAGATCTACACACACAAAAGTGTTCTCAGGCAAGTGAAGATCATGTTTCTGAAAATACCAGTGTAAATAAAATTCCCAGTGCAGGTCAGAAACTACTTGCAAAGATATAAGCCATTTTTGTGGTATATATGATTGTGTACAGTATGCTATCTATGTTCATGAATATAGGAAAATGATGGGCATGGAAATACCAAGAGTTATCTATTCTTCTTCCACCTTTTAGATCCCTTTTATGCTGTAACTTATAAAAATTAAAAAACTTTTAACAATTAATTCCTTAGAGCCTAAGCAAAAGATGTAAAAAAATTTGCAACTCTTCCTGAATGCTTTCCCCTTTCCTTCTTGACTACATAGTAGTTAGCCTTATAGTGCTAACATTTTGGTAGTGCCACAAAGAGTGATTTCAAGAATTGTACCTCTAGCAGTTGTGATATAAATAAATGGAGTGACAATGATTTGCAATGAAGAACTTGTATGTCTGCATTCCTTTTTCCATATTCCTTTAGAATGGAACTTAATTGCCAACTGTGAAAATAGGAAGTGCTGAGCAAGCACTGATTTTTTTTTTTCCAGAAGTTGTTCTGTTTCAGAGACCAATTAACAGAAGCACAGTTTTGAATTCAAACTACCCATAAACACAGAAAATAAATTTTCAGGGTGGAAACACATTTAGAGATTTGTTGAACTGTTTCCAGCAATGCAGGAGAAATGTCAAAGTTTTAACAAGATTTGTGCTTGCCTACAAAAGATCACAGGCTAATGGAATAGCTAATGTTTTGGGAGGTTCTGCTTTTGAGATACTCAGTTTGGGATGTTGCCAGTAAACTTATAACTACTCTCTGAAAATTGCTTTCCCTCACGCAATCTTTTGATAAAACTTTGAGACTGGTTTGCTCTGTGTATTTAATGGTCCAAGGGTACTGTTCTTTCCCACACAGCAAAAAGAACAGAAGAAAAAAAAAAACAAAAACTACCTCTACAAATCCTCAGTGGGTTTAACATTTCTTTCTGGAGAGCTCCTGCATATTGACACTGTTATTTAAAAGATACTCCAAGGTACGTACCTGTGAGCTAGTATGTTCAAAGATAGTGAAACAATTAGGCAGGAAAGAAGTAGAAAAAAACTATTGAGCAACAGTGCCTCTAAGAGGATTCATATGCAATAGATTTCATGAAAGTATGTAGGCTCTGGGAGCAAATTCAGTATTTGTTGTGCAGGCTTGCTCTGTCCTCAGTCGTGTCAAAAGTGCAGGAAAATATTTGGTTAATGAATCTGCCAATTCATCTCCTTCATCAGTAGTCATGATATATACTACGCTCAAAACCATGTTTCTGTTTTCTTTGTTTGGGAGGTGTTCTTTGAGAATGGTCAACATGACTAACACAAAGTAGAGCTTTGTATCCTGGTAGAAACTGTAGTGACCAGATTACAATACTGTGAATAACTTTGCCACGATTGTCAGCATACTGATACTAGTGCACTTCTCAGAATTTCTTCCACTCCCTCCAGGT
Organism: Pezoporus wallicus; assembly: GCF_028554395.1. Taxonomy (NCBI): domain Eukaryota; kingdom Metazoa; phylum Chordata; class Aves; order Psittaciformes; family Psittacidae; genus Pezoporus; species Pezoporus wallicus. The sequence continues at coordinate 301,046 of NW_026640026.1, forward strand.
TCCTATTTCAGCAATTTTAAAGAGTAGGATCATGCTTAGCATGTCAAAAATCCAGTCACTACTAATTAGTACTGTTGCAAATTCTAGTTTGACAGGTGGATATCAAGCCACATTTTTTGGTGTGCTGTAGGCAATCCACAGAATGACAGTGAGAGAATTAAGCTGACTAAAGACATTATTAACCTGGCATCAACTATGTTTTAAAGTGCAAGCAACTGCCTGAAAGCGTAATTTGGGTTTTGCTTATGTGCTAGCTTGTTTACGTATTAGTAGTTGTATGTAAGTACTACAAACGAAACTCAAAAAACCCAAGAGAATCTTTTGAAAATATTATCATAGTACATATGCTTGTGCAATTTGAGACTTCATACCTTTAAAGTATGCACAATCTCAGCTTGCACATAGTTTTGCAAATCAGTAACTGAACAAAGCCACAAGATTAAAGAATGTGCTTAAGACACAAAACCACCAAGAAAAGAATTTTATAAATGCACATTCCCTCCCCCACCATTAAAATATTTCTGCTAAATGAATTCATTAGTATCTAATATTTCATGTGTAGAGAAACTGCACTATTTTTTGTGGAACAAGATTTGGATATCTGTGATAGTGTATGTGGCTCATCAGGTTATAAAAAGTAATAAAAATAAGAAGAAGGCTAATTTGAAAGGTGATTGTGTGTTGTATTTGCAGAACCACCAGTTTTTCTGATCATCAGAGCCCCTTCCACACAGGGTACTGGTGGCCTTGTCAACTTTATAAATAACTGTACTTTGTGTTACTGGAGTAAATGTCTCCAGGCCTTGGCTTGTAGAGTTATTGTTCTATTAATATTTTTCCCCTGTATGGTTTCCATCTAGTTTATGAAATGCAAGACTAGAAAGCTTGATAAAGATAAGGGTATTTCTCCTTGTTAATTGCAACACGATTGATTATTTGCCTGATTTTGGCATGACAAGAATTGTATCTCTTCCATTCTGCTGTAAGCATGATAACATTAGCTAGCTTAAATAAAGAAATTGTCTGGCAAAGAACAAGTCCTTCTTTAGTAAAGAATGTTCAATGAATAGTAAGAGCAAACAATATGCATATTTCATGGGAGGATAATCAGTATCATTATGCTTTGGGAGTTTAATGAGACAGCCACTTTTTTTCCTTCTCTCCTTTGAATGTGGAAGCTGTGGAAAACATGAGCTTTGGTACTATCTTTTTTTTTTTTTTTTTTTCCAGTGGCTGTGACAAGGGATACCAGACACGGTACAAACATAACTGTACAGCTTTTAGAAGATTTTAATTTCAAATGTATGCTACTCATGTATCTTGAGGATCTGTGTGTTGAGTGCAGTTGTGTTGGAATGGAAAGAAATGGGGTTGAGTATTTTGTTCATATTATCATCTACAGACCCTAATTACCTCCAAATGCAGAGTACCAGTTATTAACCTTGATGTTTGTCGTGGTTTAAACCCAGCCAGACAGCTTGTTCGCATGAGCCCCACAAAGTCCTTGGTCAGGGTAAACATTACTTAGCAACAACTGAAAACATTGGTGTTATCAGCACTGTTCCCAGGCTGAAAGTCAAAACATAGCCCTGCATCAGCTACCAAGAAGGAGAAAAATTGACTGCTGCTGCTAAACCCAGGACAGCATTAACGTCCTTCTTTAAAGCATAAGAATGTTTTTTTCTAATGTGCGGTGGTAATACCAACCAAAAAATCCCTGTAAAGGTAATTCCTCCTATGCTTTATGCAAGGTAATTATCAAGTAGAAGATATACTATGGATAAGGGTATAAACAAGCCAATACCTGTAATAATGCAGTTTGCTGTTCTACAGATGACATTCAATGTTCTCACTTCCCAGAGACTGACAATTCACATATCTTGATTCTAAAACTGTCCACATTAGCCACCGCTTTTGCAATCTCTCCTCTATAGTTTTCTTTTGTCTCTAATGAAGCAAAAAGCCATCTGTTTTACCTTTCCCCTCCTATTCAACTATTGCTGCATTTCTTGCATCTTACACTGTTGATGAAACTTTTCACCTTACTACTTTCACTACTGTTCTCCTAAATCTCATATTTATGCAGGAAGTCTTTGATACCCTATAGGCATGCTGGACTGTAATTTTCAAATTTTCAGTGGTTAAATCCAGCTGATGAAAACTTTTTGGTGTTCAGTGCTTTTACCATTTGCTCTTGTCAGTTTGGCTCTGAAGACACTTTACAGATGGTACTGTCTTGACTTGTCTGTATCTAGCTATAATTTTCAGAGATATTTCAGTGTCAATGTAAGTGGGCATCTAGGAATAGTTCTATAAAAGTGTACAACCCAAAAGCTTGTTTGAGAGCCTGATGTCTGTGAAATATACCTGTTTGTACCTAAGCTATCTATGCCTTTCTCCATACAGTTATCTGCTGAAGAGAGAGATTCACAGAAGGCAGAATTCTGAGTGAAACTTCCCTGAGTTAGTTGGTAGGAAGTAATTGAGGTGTCACAGGAATATCTATTTACTAGAGGATTCACCACCTGAAGTTAAGCACCTTAGCTCCATCTTTCAATACATGTATAGAGAAGAAGATACATCCTCTTTTTTTTTTTTTTTCAGTAGTAAAATTAGTAGACAAATATTAGAAATATGAATTCTTTTTTGGGAGTTCCATGTTCCTCTCTCTGTCAAGCTCTGCTGTCCATATGACAAGCTGGTCATTGGGGTACTTATTTAGAGAAGGAATATGAGGATTTCGGTGGCTGCTTTAAATCACATGCCTGTATATTAAGTAAGCTGAATAGGTCTTGGGCAAAAACTGTATTTGGTATATATCTACATAGACAAGTGATTAAGTATTTTTCAGAGTTTGGAGCTGCATGATAAAGTGTGTCAGGATCTCCTATCTAGTTGTCTTTTGAGGTTCCTGATTTTCTACATTTTATGATGGTGATGTGTGAAACTTGTTTTGGAAAGCATATACGTAGTTTGGTAAGATGGTTTGGGTTCTATTTCAGAATACATCTTTGTCTTGGAGATGCGAATTTCTTCTACAAATCTGTTGCTATTTTTCTGGAAATTAGAGTAGACATAGCCAGGAAATCTTTAATTCTGAGAGTTGACTAATTTTTACAATTTATAGACAGCATAATAAAAGTCTTAATCCAGTGTGACAGCATCATCAATGATTCACATTGTCAGATATCATCAAAGAATCATGATATTTTAAGACATGATTATGTTCCATGTTAACCAGGGACAAGTTGTTTTTTTGTTGTTTTGCAGATGGGGGAAGCCCTAATTTAGTGTTGAAGTTTGCCATATGTAACTGACAACCTGAAGAGTAGTAAGGTTCAGCCAATTTTCATGTACTTGAACTCACTGAGGTACAGAATCATAGAATCATAGAATCGTTAGGGTTGGAAAGGACCTTAAGATCATCTACACTCTTCAAAGAATTGATCATTTTGTTCCAAAACTTCATCAGTATACATGAGATACACCTGATATGCCAGGTAGCTGTGCTGTCATTCAGAGGTATATCAGAAGGCTGGAGAAATGGACCAACGAAGGCCAATGACTTGCAACACCAAGTTCTGCAACTGCGGAAGATCAGCCCTCATGCACTAGGACAATCTGTGTACTGACCAGCTGGAAAGCGTCTTTGAAGAGAACTTGGGAGTCCTGGCAAACATGAACCAGCAATGTGCCCTTGTGGCAAAGATGGCCAAAAGCATCCTTAGCTATATTAGTCAGAACATTGCCAGTGGGTTGAGGTTGGAGATCCTTCCTTCTTGTTAGCATTGATGACATATCTGGAGTGCTGTGTCAAGGTCTGTGCTCCCCAGTAAAAGTTAGACATGGAACTACCATGCTCTGAGCAGGTGGGTTGGATTAGATGAGGGAAACACCTACAGAGGTGTTTTTCCTCTTCAGCAATTCCATGATTCTGTGAATATATGCACTGCAGTTGCTGCCTGAACCAAAACTGCTGTTTAAATTTTGTGTCTTTAAATATTTGTGTACTGGCTGAGAGAGATCTTCACTGAGAGTGGGTATGAATGGAACTCAAGCCTGTTTTACAGGTTCCTCTTACTCAAAGTTTCAAACTGAGAGCTAGAGGGGAAGTTTAGACTGGGAGAGCACTGAGGTAAAAGCCATATGGGGGGTGCTATTTGTAGGCTGTCAGTCTAGTGCATACTTTGACCATTGTCTTAGCATTTAGCCCCATTCTGTTTGTCCACTTTTATAGGCACATAATGTTTCTTGGTTTTATAACACCTTGTATTTTCAGATCTTAGTCTTTGGCTCTTGTCTGTGTTCCTTTTGTGCAGCTGATCATTAGTATGTTCAGACCTCTTCTGCTTTTCTATACAGTTATCAGGCCATTTATGTCAAAGATGTGTAAACTGTCACACATATGTTCATCAATTTGGACTTGCTTTGGGTGTTTTTTTATCCCTAAGAGGTTCTGTGCTTCTGTGTTAGTCCACAACCATCCTGTGAACTGAATTTTTGAGACTTTCTTTGGTTTATGGGATTAAATACTCTCTTGCTGCAAGATAGAAGTGATGTTTCTTAGTATGCGTAGACCTAAATGCATAAAATTTTGAAAAAAAAAAAAATCTGTGATGATTAAGAAACTTCTGAGCAGTTTACTTATATAAGAACTTTAAATGCTAGCAATACTAACTTTGGTTTCAAAGAATGTGACAGTAGTAGCTGTAAGAATATAACTACCAATATTTTTCTTTGAAAAACAAAAAACACTAACCCCAAAAAAAACACACCCCCCAGCATCACCACCACAAACCAAACCAACTAACCAATCAAAAATATCCCCCATGTCATAATGAAGCTTGTTTCATTGCAGTTAATGGTACCAATATTGAATACTCAAAATTCTGAATTTGCAGTACGTAGAAAGGACTGTCATGCTTCTGTAATAATGTATAACTCACCATAGTGACTTTTTTAAATGATCTGCTATGTCCAAGAACTTGCATGTATACAGACAAGTACACAAAGACTCAAAACAGAAATACTAGCATACTTACAAAACATGCTGTAACATGCACACATGTTGCAAGCAGAACTTGGCATGCCTGTTTCATAATTATTCAAGTGTTGCTTCTCCAGCAGTAAGTCATTTCATCAACATTTGTCCCTGCTGTGAGATTGAAAGCTTCAAGACCCATGTGTAAAACTCTGGAATGTTTGTTTCTACTAATGGGGACTGGTGGTTTGGGCTTTTTTCCCCCCACGTCAGGCTTTTTCATTTTGAGTTGCATGCAGTTGTGAGAACCTATATCTTTGAAAATAAAATATTTCCAAATTCACAATTGACAAGTGTGATTTGTTCTTTTCCACACACAGCTCCAAAGCAAGATGTGGGTAGTATTTTTCAGTTGTGGATATGCATTCAATATTTAGTGTGTATATGCGCTTTGTACATGTACACATAATTTTTGGCGACCTGTGTTTCTAATCCGGGATAAAAATGCAAACAAGAAGAAAAAAAAAGAAACAAATCAAACAAAAAAAAAAAAGAAAAAAAAGGAAAAAAAAGGAAAAAAGAGCCAAAACAAAGAAAAAACACACTTCTTGTTAGTTAAGATTTCTTAATTAATACTATTATTTTACTGTAAGGGATTTATGCCTACTCCTAGGGCTTAATGCTAGTAAGAATCTTTTCATGTCAGTGGACTTCGAGACTAATTATGATTACCAGAGAATTACTTTGTCAGACTTCCTGGTCACTTTTGCAAGGACAGACCTGTTAATTCCAACTCATTTATTTTATGTGGACTGAAAGGTAAATTCAACAAAAGTGATCATAAGTCTTAAGTTTTTACTAGTAACAGTTGATGTAGTTCTGCATACTGTACTCAGGATACAACATCACAACTGTGCTTTAAAAGTGTCAGAATGCTTAATCCATCAAACAAGCATTATTGCACTGCAGCAAAGGAAAAACCTTAAGCCAAGGGATGCAGCAGAAGCCTTAAACCAGAACGCCGTCTTACCAAAGCATCTTCTACAGACATCAACACAATAGGACAAACTGCTCCCTTAGAATTTTGAAGGCACTGGTGCACAAGAAGGACAGCCTTCAGATTGATTTCAGATTAAAACCAGGGATTAAAAAACTGAAAAAAAAAACATTTAAGCGAACAGATTAACATTTCTGCCATGTTTAGAATTGTACCTGAGATGAAAAATTCAAGCTGAAATGCAAATGAATTATTACTTAAGTTAGCTCTTTTTAATTTGACTATAATTATTCATCTAAGTAGCCCTTTTCTTTAAAATGATGATGATACTGTTCAATATTTGTATTATCATCTGATTAGCACTTTCCAATATTATATAATTAGTCTTTTAAAAAAAAAACTGAATTTATGTCTCAGTCACATGACTATGCAGATTTTAATTATATGTACGTTACTTATTAATGTATACATACTGTTTGTGTGATCTGGAATATTTAATTTGAACTTCATTTAGAACTTCAGTGGTTGGTTACAGAGTTGGAGAAAGAGGGACAAGTGTATTCAATTTAGTTCTTAGCTTCTGAAAGTGTTTATTGTTAGTAGTATATTTCCCTCATACTAAAATACATAAACGGAGGTACATGTTTTGTAATTGCAGTAGTAATCTCTTGAGTTGACAAATTAATCACATTTGAGCTTTAGCACATAGAATCATAGAATGATTAGGATTGGAAAGGACCCTAAGATCATCTAGTTCCAATTCCCCTGCCATGGGCAGGGATGCCTCACCCTAGACCATGTTGCCCAAGACTCTGTCCAACTTGTCCTTGAACACTACTAGAGATGGAGCATTTACCACTTCTTTGGGTAACCTGTGCCAGTGCCCCACATAAATCAAGAAAACTCTTAATTTGAAGGTTTAATTTTAATACAGATTAATAACTATAAACAAAAAAAATGGAAATTAAAATGAAACTAAAATATTGGTTATGTGCCATATTTTTATTTTTCTGGTTATTGCAGTCTTCAGAATGTGTGTTCAACCATGAACACAATCAAATATTTTTTGTTGAAATAATATGCAGCAGAATTAATTCATCTGTGTTCTGTTTAGATGAGGGTAAACCTACAGTTTGCATTATTAAGGAATACATTTCATAAATGATTTTTCCATCCTTGGGTATGTTTTGTGTTTTATTTCTTTTTGTTGAGACAAAATAAAATTAGCTCTGTTTATGCAGTGATTTTCTGCCCCCCTCCACTCCCTATGTTGTCATCATATGATCCTAGAATCATAGAGTAGTTCAGGTTGGAAGGGATCTTTGCAGTCCAATTCCTTCCCCCCCCCCCCCAATGAGCAGGGACATCTTCAACCACATCAGGTTGCTCAGAATCCCGTCCAACTCAACCCTGAATGTTTCTGGGAATGAGGTATCTACCACCTCTCTGGGCATCCTGTTCCAGTGTTTCATCACCCTCACGGTAAAAAAATTCTTTCTTGTATCAAATCTAAAGATGTGATGAACATGAGGTTAAAAAGCAAATAATCTTCATGCTGAAGCAAACAGTGCTGAATCATCCTAGCCAAAACCTGGGCAAAAATTTTGTTTGCATTTCAGGCGTTATGTAAGTGGTAAGTTGAGAGAAAGTAAGGAGAAATTCAGAAAAGTGATGGTGATAGTTTTCTCCATGTGAAATCCTTGATGAATGGTTTAAAACAGCCTATTAAGATGACACACAACCCATTGCATGTGGTAACTAAAAGCCCTCCTGAAATCATGGCCAATTTAGAACATTTTGTTCAAGGTGTTGTCCAGTCAAATTTCAAGAATATCCACTGATGGAGATTTTGCAACCTGTTCAGTAACATCTTCCAATATTTGATTACCCTCATTGTGACTTTTTTTTTCTAATATGCAATCGAAATTTCCCTTGCTGCAACTTGTGTCCTTTGCTTCTTGTCTTTTTTCTGCACATCTTCAGGAGCGGTCTGTCTCCATCTTCTTTTGGGTTGTCAAAAGCTGCAATGATATCTGCCCTTGATCTTCTCTTTTTGAGATTAGACAGACCAAAGTTTTTAAGTCTCTCCTCATTTCTCACATGCTTCAGTCCCCTAATCATTTTGATGCCTCTTCTGAGACAAAAGAGTAAATGAATATCTGTCATGTACTAAGGAACCTGAAACAGGACACCTGTATCCTCCTATAGCATGCTGAGTAGCAGAGAATGACCACTTCTCTCAACTTGCTGTTGATGGTTTTGGTGGTAAATCCACGTATATGGTTGGCCTTCTTTGTCACAAGGATATACTGCTGCTCCTGCTCAAATTGTCCAGCAAGACTCAACACTCTATATAGGTCCTTTTCTACAAAATTAAGCACATATGTCTTAAAAATAAAAAGGAAAGAAAATTATTATTTCAGTAGAAAGAAAGTTTTATAGCTGAAAGCAACTGCTAGTGTTAGTTATGTACACAGGACATTTCTATGCTGTTGAATATGGACTATGACCTTATCTGTAATGATGTATGCTTCTCTAATTATGTATGACTAGGAAATGTAATTGGAGTAGTGAAGAATGCAGGAAAAGATAGAAGTATGAATGAAGGAGTACAAAGCATTTCTTACAGCAGCAGAAATAAGAGACCTAGAAAAGACAGAGAAAATGAAGTTGCTAGTTGCAAGTGTTGGAATTTCAGGGGTTGTCTTTATATAGTTGTGGGCTATATTAATTATATTTTACCATTAGGTGGTAGTATAATAGCAGATATACTAAAAACATTATTAATAATAAATACATTTACTTTATAAATCTGTTTTATGAATTATAAATAATGTGGTTTTCCTTTCAGATGTTAACATTTTACTTATAATGATATTAGTAATACAACCCGTATCAGTCCTTCACTATAGTCTAAAAAATCTTTTATATTAAAGGCATATTTTAACAACTAATAGACTAGAGAGAATGTTATAAAGTTTTAATAATTCCAAAGTGCTCTGAATAGGTATATTATAATAACATGGGTACAAGCGTGTGTATACTGGCTGCAACTGACTATACTGTGAGCAGTGTCAGCATATGCAAATCATGAAGATCTGAAGAAAGTATTAGAGTAAAAAAACCTCAACAGGAGGCGGATGAGGTCATTTTCAATAATAATTCTCAGTATCATAGGAAAGTCTCTACAAAAATAGTTATAAATCACTGCCTTGCATCACGTTTATATCAGTGTTTGCTGCAGACATAGCCTACTGCTTTCTTGACACTGTGATTTAAATTAAAGGCCTGCATGAATATTTTCCAGTTTTGTTTTAGTCATAGGAGCTGGTAAAGAATGGTATTTTTCTTTATCATTGCATGAAAATAATATCACGACATTGAATTTATCTTAGTCTAATTTAATATTTAGCATTCATGTATAATAGACCCACATTCGAACTATATAAAATCCTTTTATTTTTAGTATTTTTCGAAGCTCTCCACACTATCTCATGTCCATAAAGTCTTTCAGATTCAGGGTAAGGGGAAGAGTTGTTTATTTTTGCTGTTCTCTTTTTTATTAGATGTCATGTATTGTATCACAGTCTTTCCCCTTAAGATGTTTCAATTCCATAAGAACAAGGTGCATTTAAAATGTTATTTCTGTGGTTGTTTTAGTATGATCTTGGTTATTTATCAGCTTGGCTCTGAGCACAAGTTATCTATTTTTAACTTCAGAAGCACTTTTCCTGATTTGTTGTAATGTAGCTGTCTACATGCTTTTACATGATTCGAGGCTTCTAGAGGGGTTTTACATCTGAGTACAATTAGTGAATGTTCTGGAACATAGCGGTTTGGTTTTGACTTTCTTGCTTATTAGTGCTTAGATAGTGAACGACATTTGCTGTAGCAATGTACCTACGTTGTCAGATGTTATGAACCAAAACATACAATCTTGTTTCTTTTGCTCAGATTTTTTAGGTTTTTTTGCTCCCCCCTCCCCACCTTAAGCAGTTTATGCTTTTTTGTTCATTTGTTTCCTTTATCAATTCAATTGCCCGTGAAGTTCAGGAGTGTATGTTAGACACATTCTCATTCTTGTGAAGGCTTGGGGAGTCCTTAATTAATTAAAAGTATTTTATTCTGATCTGTAGTTTTAATCTGAGATGTAAAGCTGCAGTGATTATTTCTATGCTGTTGCAAAGATGTTTATATCATAGGAAAATCAGTAGCAGCATGTTCACTGTTTATCTTGAAACATTGAAAAGAGCTAAGCAGGCTTTCTACCTCTGTAAGAGAAGATGCAGGGAACAGCAAGCCTCTCGGGGTATATACTAGCTTTATATATTAATTGGAAATGTACAGCTTCAAATAAAATGTTCAAAAAACATAGTCACCAGAATGGGCTCAGAACTCTAGGTTAAAATGATAATCTTGTCCTCATGTTGCCTATTTTGAAAAACAAGCAACTAAATATTTGTCTGATGGAATAGAAAAAGATCCGTGGAATGGTTGGCATGGAAAAAGAAAGTAAAAGGATTTTTAAAAGCCTGAAGTTTTGAACTGCAATGATGTAGTTTTTATTACAGGACAACATCAGCTGGTTTTGAAATTAAGGAGTTATGCTATTCCAGAATATGTTCAGAAATAATTCAGGTGCACACTTTCTTTTTTTTTTCAACATGAACTGTTCTGTTCCGTTCCCAGAATTTGACATGGTTGATCTAGTATTTCTTCTCAGCTTCTGTCTTATCTAGTCCATTTTCTGCCTTGAAAATCTTGAACTAGTTGTAATTTCTCAAACACTTCTAACATCAGTATCTGTTACTGTTTCATTAATATTCATTAGAAGTTTTGTTACTTTCTGATTTAGGCTCATTCTTCATCCTATCTCAAAATTATATCCATGCTTTATAAAATTTGTAAAAGTATTTTTAAATTTTTTTGTTAATGAAGTTTTCAGAATTCTTGTTTTTGTTTTCAAAACATTTAAAATATTCTCCCACCCCACCCCTAGCATAAATCTATATACACAAAAGCTGGAAGTACCTGCATATTTTGCAACACATTAAATATCTCTTTTAGTCAAACTCTACTGTATGAGTACTGTTTCATAGCATATGTTTCACCAATACACTTTCAAAAGATTTTCTGCAGGCCACATGCCAGACTTAAATTCTGGTTAGATCTGACTTGCTTAGCTATACAATAAACTCTCATACATAATCTTTTTTTAAGTGATTTGACCTGTTATTTCCTTTTTAATAAATTGAGCTATATAACTGTTAGTTAAAAGGATCTTAAATGTTGCTTTGAACATTTGCCATGCCTCATGTAGTAAAGTTAAATTGTGTTCATGCTATAATAATAGACTTTTCTTACCAACCATATTCCTCCTGCAGTTCTATTGTGAACTCTTCCCTTTAAGTAAGATAGTTATAGCTGGACAATTTGGAAATTAATATCTATCTTGCAGCAGGCTGATTTAATGTTTAGCTTTATTTTGATAGAACGTGTGCAACAAACTTCTCACTCAGCTTTCTTCCTGTTTTGTAGCTCTTAGTTTTTTCTTTAAGGGTAAAGTAATCATGATTTACATACTTTTTTTTTTTTCCATTACAATACTTAAGCTAGTATAAATGTGTGTTTTTTCCCTCCTCAAATAAAAAGGATCTTTTTATAAAGCCAGAATACTGGGAATGATAAACTATACCAGGCAAATCGACTTAAAATTGTGAAAAATGCATTTGGAGTGAAAAAAAAATGAGGCTGTATAATGTTATAGTATGGAATTTTGCTCAGAGAGGTTGTGGAATACCCCTCTTTGTAGATATTCAAAAGCCATCTGAACATGTCCCTGGGCAACCAGCTCTAGGTGGCTTGAGAAGGGGGATAGAACAAGGTGATCTTCAGAGGTCCCTTCCACTCTTAGCCAACGTCCGACTGTGATTTTTTGCTTGCAGTTCTTTATCACTACTAGGTGATAGACTATCAGGCTGTTTCTTGGTAAAAAATTTGATTGTAAACTGATGCTGAATATCTTTGGAAACAATTAATCACTCATAGTACAGCATATAATCATCAACCTGGCTATAGCAGCTAATTCAGTCCCCAGCAGTAGTCACTTTTGCTTTATACTGTGTAACACACAAAGCAAAGGGATCCCTCACCTAGAGGACAGAACATTTAAACACATCTGCTTGTGCTTTCTTTTAGCTGTTTTAAACATATGCATATTAGAGGTCTTGAATTTCACATCTGGGTATCTATCTTTTATACCTTTCAGTTCACCTTAGGTGCTGTGAGGGCTTTGCTAGTTTGTTTGTTTGCTGTTTTTCCCAAGTATTGTGTATTCTACTTCCATTTAGGAAATAGAACAATGATAATTAGACAAATGGATGCTAAATATTATTGCAGGGATGTGGTATTTGGGGATATGATTCCCAAAGGGAATCTCATGCTCAAAGGGAACCAGGCATGCTAAGGCACATGAAAAACAAGGTGGCTGGTGACAGCCAGCATGGCTTCACTAAGGGGAAATCCTGCCTGACCAGTTTGGTGGCCTTCTATGATGGGGTTACAGAACTGATGGACAGGGGTAGAGCAGTTGACGTCATCTACCTGGACTTGTGCAAAGCGTTCGACACTGTCTCACATGACATCCTTGTCTCTAAATGGGAGAGACATCAATTTGATAGGTGGACCACTCAGTGGATAAAGAACTGGCTGGATGGCCTCATGAAAAGAGTTGTGGTCAATGGCTCAAACCTTTTTTTTGCTCCCACCCTTCATAATCCTATTGTTTTGTATCCTGTTGTTAAGGAAGACAGTAAAACTGCAACCATTTAATAATAAAGTAGAAAGGGAATAGAAATAGAAAATGTAACTGAGTCAGGAGACAAGGAACAGCCCTCAAAAAAGCACTGCTTTATAACTAAATAAATGACACGTAGTGCTTTACTATTGCATATTATGAATCGTTCCAATTCCTCATGCTTTCTTGTGGATGAGGCAATTCATTATACAAAAAACATGAATTCATGTCTAACTTCACAAGACACTTTACGACACTTAGCTCAGTGAGTTTCCACTGGCCTTTGTGGAGCTATTGGAAATGTACATAAATGTAAACGAGGACACAACCAGGCCTTGTGTCTGAGTCTTTATCTTGCAGAGTGAAGCTATCTACAAACTTAGGAAGAGCAATGATTATTTATTGTGGCTGCAGTTTTGTGAAGACTTAGGTTTAAATAGGAAAGAATCAGCCGTTGCACTATACTCTGATAAACTTGAAAGCACAGCAGTTACTGCAATCACCATGATCCCAGCTCAGGCTGTTCTAGCAGGTTAGGGAGTAAAATTGCTACAAAACCTAAACAGTGAAACATTCTGCTGTCCTGTTCTATGAAGACTTTTATAAAAATACCCCAATGGTTATTAGAATAACTATTACATAATTTACTTGCTCAAATGACAGCACATGAAGGCTTTTCACTGTATGCTTTGTGTAACACAACGCAGTGGTATTTTAATTCTACTTGAAAACACAAAAATACACTGGAGTTACTACATATACATTAGAAGGTCTGTATATTAGATAGGGATAGCACTGTTTCTGTACACTGTTAGCACTGTATGTGAGTTTATACCACTAGCCTCAAGTTTTTTCCTCAGTTTCTGTAATGTATATGTATTATGTCATTTTTGTTTGGATTTTTTTGTGTGTTTTGGGGTGTTTAGTTTTATTTTTTTTTATTTGCTGTTTTTTGGTTTTTTTGTTGTTGTTGTTGTTGTTGTTTTTTTGTAGTAATAGCCACCAGGAAAATGCTCATAATTAAAAGATGAGAAATAAACTTTGCCTGGCCTGTGTATACAGCCTCTTGATGAATCAGGATCTGCTTTTTATAGATATAATCCTTGTGTTATAAACTCCTTTGACAGTGAAAATCAATGGAAATAATTTCCATCTCCATTCATGATTCGCTCTTTGCTGGTTTCTCCTTATTTTCTGGATTTACTTTATAAAGATGCTACAGGGCCCAGATAAAGTGAAACAATTTCATAATATTAACTTTTCCCATTTTGAATTCAAGGCATCCAATTTCTGGTTTTATTTTTAAATGTCTTTGTGTTGCTTTGAGTATATAACATAAAGAAAAATATATATATTCCTTCATGGGCTGAGAAATTCACACGGTTAACAGCTGGCTCTCATCTTTTTGGTATAGATTTCAAGCTTTTGAGTTCTCGGTCATAGAAGTCAACAATATGAGGTTAAGTCAGGGCCTGCATACTTATGAGCTTTATGACAAATTGATTGAAGAATCTGCATTAGCTGCAGATGTTTATGAGCTAACAGAACAGAAAAAGCTTAAACATGCATTGAAGAGACTTGCTTGTAGGAAAATGCTTAACATACTATTAAATGTTTTGCATGGTTTAAAATGTTTCTGTATTTATTATTGTTTATAATAAACTTCTGGATGCTTGATCTAGGAACCTTTTTTCTTTCTTTTTTCCCCCTGATTACTTTCTTCTTTGCATCAGCTACCAGTTGGTGGTTGTATATTTTTCTTTGGAGGTTGTAGGCTTTTTGAAATCAATATATTTAATAGAAAAATCAGCAGCAAAACATCTTGAGAGAACAAGATATTTCTGTGTATGCCTGTGTTTATGTATGTATGAAATTTGCATGAACATGTAGATATTTGGCAGTCAAAAAAGACTGCTCACATATTACATCTTTCAAGTAGAGCTTCCCACAGAGCAATCAGGATGTGAGGAAGGCTAGAAACTGATTACTGTTTTATCATTTTCAGTTTTCTTGTGTTTAAACACTAAAATGGTTAAGCTCTCATCTACATTTTTCTTTTTATTTATACATGTTCTAACATTATTTTTTGGTGAGTCATCATACCATCCAGTAAAGATGTGCTCTGAAGCAGAATTAACCTTAGTGATATGAATGTGCAGAAAATGTGGAAGAATACAATCTTTAACTTGAAAACGAAAGAGTCTACCCTGTGTTCAAACACAAAATTCATGATCTCCATTGGAGAAGATGTACTTTCTGCAACATCCAGGATTGCTAAATAGGGAAAAAAAAATCAAAATAAAGAACTGGTATCAAATCTACAACTTAAGAAACACATATTTGGAGAATAAGCTCAGGTGATGCTATTTGCTATAAACTATATTTAAAGGATAGTAAGATACCTTGGCTTTGGGTAAAGAAATCTTTTTTTTTGTTAAAAAGCTGATTGTCCATTGTAATGTTAAATTAGTGTGATGAAAATTATATTAATTTCAAAACTCAGTTAACATTTTGAAGTTACGCTAATAAAAAAAAACACAACCAAAAACCAAAAACAAAACAGCAGTTGAAATTGTTCTTTTCGTACTGCGAAAAAAAAGAACATCCAGAAGAAATAACTTCATAGTTAAGACTTATGCTTTGAATGTATTCTTTCAAAGTGGAAAGTTCTCTCTGTAATCAATCAGTTAAATGTGCAGAGAAAATAATTGCTTCAGATTACAAGAACCAGGTTTGTAGTTGTAAAAACAGTGCTAAATAAGAGAGTCCATATCCTCTGGCCATGTACTGTGGGGACAGTAAGTCACAAGCAGATTTCATTGACACCTCAGTGAGAAACATTGCATAGGCTATGAAGTTTTCCAGATCTCTGTGGGAATTCTTTACAGTAAATGTTGACTTTTTATTGACAGTCACATAGTGACACATAGAAGTGTAAACCTATGGAGTTAAAAATTAGTCTATTCTTGAAAATCAGTGTTAGCTAGTCTGGATAAGAGATGAGTATTGGAATTCAGATCTCAGAAAAAAAAGAAAATTTTCTTCCCTTACACGGTCCTTTTGCATGTTTGCCACAAGCTAATGTCATTTCTTCAGCAGCCCACTTCCACCCCTTTTCCTGACAACTTGCCTTTATAATTTTTTCCTGGTCACACTTGGAAAACAAAACAAAACAGAACAAAACAAAAAAAAAAACAAAAACAAAAAAAAGGTGTTAGCTCATAAGTTCACATGTTGACAAATTTCAGAATATTGATGTGTGATTTCAGAGTACAAATATGTGATCCTCAGATGGAAGGGATGTGCTGCACAGGAGAGGTAACATTTGGCAGCAGGCAGAGGTAAAGCTTACTGTGTGCTACAGAATGATAAGTTAGATGAACAATCTTCCTATTTCATTTGACTCCTTCCTTCACTTCCCCCTTTCTCCCTGGAGCCACAGTGAACAAACATGGCAGAGCATGCTGTTGTTCCTGCTGTGTACGTGGTTCACCTCCTGCCCTAGAGTCTATTAGCTCCTGATGATGACAAGCATGAGTTTTAGTTGGTGACTGACAATACCCAGCACCTGTCCCATCTGCTAGGCAGATGGTTGCACATATGAATTTATTATTGCATTGATAAAGGGCTTGCTGTGTAGATACGGAGCCGCGGATGAGAACGTGGAGGAAAGGTGAAGGGACAACATATGCATGAAGAAATACTGATGTGTGCTTTTGTTTTTTTTTTAACTCCTTCCTTTCTCTCTCCCCCTTCCTCCCCTCCCCCTATTCTTCTGGTGCTTTATTTTTGTGGTATAATGTGTCTGTTTTTTTTTAGCAGAATGCGAGGTTTGCCTTTCCTTTTTTATCTTGGTGCCACATAGTGCACTTCAGCTCCTTAATAAGCTACTTAAAGTTGAAAAAGCAGTCTCTCCTACTTGTTTTTACTTTATATCTTGTGTTTGCATTTGAGGAAAACAGAAAAATCTGAATGTTGAAAGTTGTTGACACTTTTTTACATTTTATGCTGCTTTTGAGATATGCAGATATTGTTTAGGGAGAAAGGAAAGAAAACTTGGCAGAGGGGCTCAGGTCATGTTATAGGGAGTAAATGAAGCATTGTTTTTACTCCATGGGGCAATCTTTGAGCTGCTGGATCTGCATCTTAGTGGAACATTGCAAAACAGACACAGTAGGGGGTAAGAAACTAAGCTTTATACAACTGTAAATGATTTACAGACATGCAAAGCTGTAGATGCTATGCCCATTAATGAGATGTTTGCTATTTAAAATTCCTTCTTTTCATGGAGTTACGCCTTTCTGCATAGACATCCATGTTTTGTTCTCTTGTTTATAATTTGTCTGCTGAGATAAATCAAGAAACACAGATTTATAGTTCCCACAAAATTTCTTAAGCATAATTACTGTATTACAAAGAATTAGGTTCTTTGGTGGGGGTAGTAAAATCTTAAGGATGCTGCTTTCAGAAAGGTTGCATTAGTGGTTAGGATTTTCCATAAAATTTACTTAATATTTACTAATTTCTAAAAATGCCTCAAATATCGGTCTTGCGGGGTTCTTTTATAACTGAAAAATTTCATCAAGTACCATAGTTTTGGATTGTCAAGTAACAGTTGTCAAAATACAAAAATCACTTAATGTTCAAAACAAACTTGCTAAATAGTCATAGTGGTGGTTATTTTGGTCACAACTTCCCTTTGCCTGTGAGACATTACTTTTTTTTTCCTCCTGGTTATAAATATTTGTTATTAAATAGAATAAAATCAAAATTTATGTACAAAGGAGATGGATGCTGTCATCACTGAAGACAGTGTTGTAAATAGAACAAATATAATGTGTTGTGAGTTCTTTTAAAAGAGAAAATTGTTCTTGCAGTTACTGATACTGCTTATTACATGCTGCTGATGGCAGCATGCAAGTTTGTTAGATTGCAGGTCAACTGTGACTCTTCAAGTAAGCATAACTCCACTGGTCAAGCAAGCACTGTGCAAGTCATATTGTGTATGAAAAAAGTAGCTGCTAGCTCAAGTTTTGCTGTTCACTGAGTTTATGAGAAATACTGTGTTTATGTAGAGGATTAGTTTTCCTGTTTCCCTGTTCTTCACTCTCCAAGCCCATCCCCAGCCAGGCATTTCTGTTAAAAAAAAATTAAATAAAACACAGATTTTTTTTTTTTTCTTAATATAGATTTTTATGCATAAACTACTGCTGGAAAAGTGAAGATTTTGGGTTGTATCATGCTTAATGACTCATCCATAAAACCTAAAATTCTCTAGGATTACAATGTAGTTTTTGAAAGTAACAAAGATACTATGGCCCTATGAAAGACAAAGGCTGCCGTTTTAATATTTGTTTTACAGTTTCCTGGTAAATTAACCATGATATAGTCAAAGTTTTTTTTAAGTACTGAACAAATGAACTACATCTCTGTTTAAGGTCCAGTATGCTTCTCTGGGTCCAGATATGTTTCAGTATGTAATTGTCAGGCAGGGAGAGTTATTGATCTACCACAGTAACAAAATCAGTCAGCAACAAAATATCTGAACTGTTTCATTAAATTGAAATAGCCTTAGACAGACATCTGACGATTAATGCTTTTCAAACAAGCTGGGGAATGTTCATCGCATTCATTGATCTTATAAGGTACAATACACAGATAGGCTTTCTATTTAAACTAGGAGTCACTGCACAATGTGCTGCTCTCTAAATGGAAGAGAATTTTTAGTGGTTTACTGATGATTTCAAGGACATGTTGCACCCAAAAATACTTATAGAAATGCACATAATGTAACTGTGATAGCTTGCATGGGGAAAGATCTTACACCACAAACTAAGATATAAATATATATATAAATGGATTTATTAGATACAGATGTTAATACAGAAGCTATTTTGTTTGTTCTTAGCCATAGTGATATTGACATTTAATTAATGTCCATAAAAATGAAGACTACTGAAAAATATATGCAAATGTATTTCATGTGTGTATGTGTTGAAACTGAAATTGCTCTAGGTGCTAGTCAGTAGACAAAACCCTCCTCAAAACACTAATTTCAAACTTAGTTCCCATCATTGTAAATTCAAAATTAAAGAAAAAAGATCATAAACAAAGGAAATTATGCAGTGTTTAGCTGAGCTTGTATTAAGTGCTAAAGATGTGTTCAATCTCACCTTTTGTCTGAGAGAAAAGCCTAGTTCTAACAAAGTGAGTTCAGAAGCCTTTCTTTTTATCTGCTTTTAAAGACTTGTTCTGTTGGGATGGTAAATGCATTTGACAGAAGAGAAATAATTAAAAAACATTCAGGTGTAGAATTGTTTTAGATTCTTACAAGGATAAAGCATCCCTCCATTTTTTTTTTTTTAATAGAAAAGCATTAAGAAATGCTAGCATTGATATATTTGGAAAAAGTTATCCATCCACGTCTAAGAAAACTGGCAGTTCTCATTGAAAATATGAAAATATATTAAAAATGGTACTGTGTGAATTTTACTTCTTTACTAGCAGAACTATATATTGATCATCTGAAACAAAATTTGCATAGATGTGAAGGAAAAACATTATTATTTGGTGTGGTATAGGACAGGCTTTATGGAAAAAGTTATCGCACAGTATTTGTTGACCATCACTTACTGGTTATAAAATTGGTCACATTCCCATCCATGACAGAATTACTCTATAAGTATTTTTGCAGGCACAGAAAATAGCTCAGACTGTTCAGTAATCTACAGGTAAATCATGGCACTTCATACACTGTGGCTGATAGACTACCAATCAGTTCTTTATAAATTAAGAGATATTATAGACTTTATGTGGCAACTTAGTTCATTGCCACTGTCAAAATACCTACTTCATTTGAGGTCAAAGTTAGTCCACTTTTCAGTGTGTAGCATCTTTTTCTTGTAAATTTTAACTTTTTTTTTTTGAGATTTGGGGACATTTTTAATGTTCAATGAGGGCTGAAGCATGCTGTTTACAGATTTTTCTGTTTACAGTTATGCATATGGCAAATGGACCACAGTTTCCAATTTAAAAAAAAAGAAATGCCTGTGAACAAGAAGGATTCAGTGGCTTTAACTTTTAGGTTTTGTATCTGTGGAGTTATGCTTAGTTATGCTTATTTTTATGCTTACTAATACAGCTAATTCAGTTACTTGATCTGACACTGTGTCTAACAGATTTTAATCTCGTGAATGTACACGTACATGTTTTTATGTGCCAAACTTAAGCTTGTTGGAAGATTAATTCACAGGGTTAATAAATGCAAAACCAAGAAACATTACATTGTCTTATGACAGATAGAAACGTTATGATGACAGTAGCATCTAATTGCATGGATGGTTTGCAAGCATTACCTAGAAAAGTATCCAAAGGCCTTATTGGTACATGAGAAAGAATGTTGTAGAAACCAAAGTACACTCTTTAACAATAAAGCCTGAATGGAATGATGGGATGTGCACGCCACTGCCTCAAGTTTTTCACATTCTGTTGGATAAGGTAACATTAGTACCTAGTAATCAATACATTTAATTCTAAATAGTAAATCATAATGACTTGACCATGGTTTCAAAATACCCAGCTGAGGAAAGATAGCCGACTGAAGATAGCTCTTTAATCTAGTAGAACAAAGTTATATTGATATATACCAATTGAAAACTTAAGGAAAATATATTAAATAAATGCTTTTCTTATCCAGAAGGTAAACTAATGACTGTAACTGTTTTTTTTTGAGACTTGCTGCCTAGTTGAAGTCTAACTCAAGTTCTAAATACTTGTATTTACAAAAGTAGAATTTTTTTTTCTCAGAACTGTTTCTCAAATGAAAAATCTTTAAGGCTCTTAATTATAATTCTGATAATCTAGCACAATTTGGTTTTCTGTGTGTTTGGGGGGGTGTGTTTTGGTTTTGGGTTGGTCTTTTTTTTGTTTGCTCTGGGGGGTTCTTTGTTGCTTTTTAGTCAAGTAATTATTTGAAAACCCAAAGCACTAGTTTTTGGAAGAAAAAAATTGGCAAGGAAAATTTAAAAGCCCATTCTGCTTTCAAAAAGCATGGTGGGAAAACTACTTTGGGGAAAAGAAATCAGGAGAGGGACTTTTTACAAGGGCATGGAGTAACAGGACAAGGGGAAATGGTGACTGAAATGAAATTTGGATCAGATATTAGGAAGAAATTCTTTACTGTGAGGCCAGTGAGACGCTGGAACAGGTTGCCCAGAAAAACTGTGAATGCTCCATCCCTGAAAGTGTTCAAGTCCAGGTTGGATGAGGCTTTGAGCAACCTGGTCTAGCTGAGGGTGTCCCTGCCCCTGGCAGGGAGGTTGAAACTACATCTTCAAGGTCCCTTCCAACTCAAAGCATTCTATGATTCTATAAACAACTTGTAGCTGAAGGAAAGTATTAATTTTAGTTGCAAACTGTTGATATAATTAATTTTACTTTCTTTTGTAGCAGAATAATTTCTCCTATTTTTTTTGCTGCTAATTATGCAACCTGCAGTTTCTTTCAGTCTGAGAATATAAGTGGTAAAGAATGCTATTTTCTTGAACATGTTTAAAAATAAACTTCAATAAATCAACATTTCATTTCTGAAGCAAATTATATAATCTGCTGTTTAATTTCTGGACAATTTCAAGATATTTACATTTAAAAATATAAGACAATGTATAATATATTTTAAAGTTAATTATTAATACTTATTCTGAAATCAGGCTATTCTTTGATGATATTGAGGTGGTAAAGAACGCTATTTTCTTGAACAAGCAGATATAAACTTCAGTATACCAACATTTCATTTCTGAAATAATTTATATAATCTGCTGTTTATTTTGTGGGCAGTTTCAATGTATTTACATTTAAAAATATAAGACAATGCATAATATATTTCAAAGCTAATTATTATTACTTATTCTGAAATCAGGCTATTCACTGATGATAGTAAAATAGAAATAATCCTAAAGCACTTAACAAACTTCTGGGGCTTTAATACTTTTTTTCATTTAAAAAAACATAAAATTCAGTCTGCTATTGAAAACTTTAATCAGAGATAAAAATATCACTGAAATCTAGTGAGTCTTTTCTGTGGTTTCTTAGATAATTTTACTTGATATATATACCATTATCTTATATTAACAATGCAGCTATAAACAAAATGAGTAAACATCTCCAGTAAGTAAACAACTGTCCAGGTACTGTAGAAAAGGAGCTCTATTTTGTCATGGATTTTAATGTGAAATATTTGGAGCTATCAAGCTGTTTAGCAGATGATTCTCCCAAATAACTGAGTAGCATGCAAGTTAAATCAGTAAAACAATTTAGTTGAAGGTTCTATTATGATTAGTAGACCCATATTTACTGGGTGGAATTTGCATGTAAAATGTGGAGTTTTAGAAAAGCTTTTGGCAAAGTATATCAAACTTTGTTCCAGAGTACACCAGAAACACCACTTTTAATGCTAAAATGTACAGCTGTAAACTGCATTTATTAGAAGGATGTGGCAAGTTAAGTTGCACAGTTTAAACAAGTTGTAGTGAAGTTTATTTTGATAGCGTCATTTATAATTCAATATGTCAGACATACAGTAGCAGTCATGATGGTCGTGTAGCTTGGGAAATTATTGCTTTGTTAAAAAATCAGATTAGTGTTATGAACTGAAAGCTGTGGTTTTCCAACAAGTTGTCTCACCTTTGTTTTTCCCTTCAGGTCTTTGTAGACAAATGTATGACAAAATTACTTTAACCTGAGTTTCTGGTCATACCATCTGCAGATGTATTTTGGAGCATCTAATTTAGCATGACAGTGTAGCTATACGTATTTTTCTACAGTACAGGTACACAAGCCTACGGCAGAAGTTGTAGACACAAGCTTTCTTGACAGCGTCTGTTTTGTCAGATAATGCTATTAAAACAAACTTTACAACAACTTGTTTAAATTGTGCAACTTAACTTGCTACATCCTTCTAATAAATGCAGATCACAGATGTACATTTTAACATTAAAAGTGGTGTCACTGGTTTACTCTGGACCAAAGTTTGATATTTTTGTCAGATAATGCCATCAAAGTAAACTTTATGAACAGCATAATAAGGGTATGAAACTACATGGAGTTACAGAAGGTTTCTTATTTTGTTCCAGTACCTG
Organism: Pezoporus wallicus; assembly: GCF_028554395.1. NCBI lineage: Eukaryota > Metazoa > Chordata > Aves > Psittaciformes > Psittacidae > Pezoporus > Pezoporus wallicus. The sequence continues at coordinate 323,956 of NW_026640026.1, forward strand.
ATTCATTTAAAGGATCTCTACAAAGTGATTCAGCTCAAAAAAACAAAACAAAAAAACAACAAAAAAACCCATATATATATATATATATATTGAAAATCAAGATAAATTTGAAACTTTCTTGAAGAGAAGCATATTGCTTTCATTCTTTCTTTTTCTTCTCTTCCTGACTCGGATTGCAACTAAAAATTTAAAGATGTAGCATATAAAAAAAAAATTCTAGATGTAGCCTATAAAAAAAAAATTCTAATGTTGTTTTACAAACAAATCCTTTTCAGACTGAAAATCAGTTGCATAGACTGTTCCTAATTTTGTTGAAATTGATGAGAGGATCATTTCAGCTTCTCAACTGCCTTTTTTGAAAGGACTTGATCTTGTGGCCTGGTTACAGGAAAAAATCCTGTTTAGAAAAAAAGTGAATAAAACATAGAATGGTTTGGATTGGAAGGGACCCCAAAGGTCATCCAGTTCCAACCCATCTGCCATGGGCAAGGATACTCTCAACTAGACCAGGCTGCTCAAAGCTCCATCCTGCCTGGCTTTGAACACTTCCAGGGGTGGGGCATACACAATTTAACTGGGCAACCTGTTCCAGTGTCTCACCATGCTCATAGTAAAGAATTTTTTCTTAATGTGTAATCTAAACAATGAATGCCTGTGAATATGTTTGACTAAAGTGCTGCTTGGATGCAAATTCAGTTCAGTACTGCCATTTAGACAATGCTTCTCTTTGTCTGTGATTATGTTTGCATTTTAGGAATTATTTTTGTGTGTTTTTTGTTAAAATTGTCATATACTGGTTTTATTTCCAGTGAAGTGGAAATGAAGTATTATATAGCAGCATTGTGCACAAATGAACTATGGATTCTCACTTTATTTTTCCCTCCAAATAACACTCCTTGCAGAATTGATATAATGGATAATATGTACCCATTTTCTTTTGTATGGAGAGTTAGTTACAGTATTTCTGGCAATAAAATAATGCTTATAACTGCAACATAATTTAACCATGTTTTTACCAACATTTCTGAAAGTGTTGGGCTTTTTTTAATTCTGTATTATTAAATTTAAAATAATTTGAAAAACAAAACAAGAAACCTAACACCATCACAGTTTCCTCCCACTACACACTGAAAAAGCATATGTGTTTAAATAAAGAATTAGTTGGTTTTCAACATTTTCTTGTCAAGACTCAATTCTTCAGCATATAAGCACATATTGTAGCTCCACAGGTGTTACTTAAGGATTATTTGGTCATTCTATGGGTTATACATGTTGATTCTTTTTCTTGAATGTAAACTTGAAGGTGCAAGCAAAACACCATTAAAAATATTGTTAAGGATTAATAACACCAAAATAAATGTCATGAGCATATGCTTTTTGCAACTGTAATTAACTGGTTTGTTTTGTTGTGGGTTTTTTAATTAGCTATATTCTGTTTGCTGTTATTGCTAATACATTGATAAATGTGAAGTCCATTTCAGCTAAAAAATCAGTAGGTCAGAAATATATTTAATTATATATTACCCCACCTGAAAGTAATGGCTTAGAAAAAGGATGTCAGATTTATGAGTATAGTACAAAGTACTTTAACAAACATGTAATCCCTGAATAAAAATTTATGAAAGGGTTCATCTGGTTTTGGAGGAGAAGTTACAGGGGGAGTTTGGAGAGAGTTACTGACTTGTTCCTAATCATTCCTTTACAAGGTGAGGTAAATAATTTTTAATTCTAAAAGTTTTCTTTTCTTACTCTTTGTCATCCCATTGCTATGTTCTGAATAATTCTAATGCATTTTATTGGGAATGATTTTGCCCTACTCTCCAGCTCTTCAGTAAGTAGAAGGGTCTAAAAGGAATCACTGTTCCAGTTACTGAACTCACTATTTATTTTCATTTCCAAATTGCAAATGATCTCTATATAGTCAGTCTGCTTTAGTCACCTGCTTTTTCTTCTGTTCTTATTTTCCAGCTAGTGCAAGTCATATGAGCTAAACTGTTTTATATAAACATTCTACTGCTCTGAATTTTCTTATTTTCTTCAATCACAAAGGAGCAGAAAGACTATTCTTCATATCTGTGGGCACAAAATGTAAAAGAAGGTTGTACATTTTCATGAAATGTCCCAGTGTCCCATGAAGAGTATAGGGAAAGATACAAAGAGAAATTTAGGTAACAGCCTACTGCTTAATGTAGCTTGTTGCAGAGGAAGCTCACTGTACATTAAGAAGGAAGCATGAAGTTTCACAAAAGGGGATCATTACAATCCAATGCCAGTAGCAGAAATGGTGCTTAAATTACTGAGGTTAGGGAGACACAGGATTGCGATGCATTGATGCAGTAAGTGTTCGTAAGATCAAGCGCCTTGTTTTAAGTTCATTGTTCAAGACACAACTGTCGTCCATTTTTTATTATTTTTTAAAATATCATAGAATCCTAGAATCATAGAATAGTTAAGGCTCAAAAGGACCTTAAGATCATCTAGTTCCAACCCCCCTGCCATGGGCAGGGACACCTTACGCTAAATCATATCATCCAAGGCCTTGTCCAACCTGGTCTTGAACACTGCCAGGGATGGAGCATTCACAACCTCCCTGGGCAACCCCTTCCAGTGCCTCACCACCCTAACAGGAAATAATTTCCTCCTTATATCCAATCTAAACTTCCCCTGTTTAAGTTTGAACCCGTTACCCCTTGTCCTATCACTACAGTCTCTAATGAAGAGTCCGTCCCCAGCATCCTTATGGGTTCCCTTCTGATACTGGTAGGCTGCTATGAGGTCTCCATGCAGCCTTCTCTTCTCCAGGCTGAACAACCCCAACTCTCTCAGCCTATCTTCATACAGGAGGTGCTCCAGTCCCCTGATCATCCTCGTGGCCCTTCTCTGGACTTGTTCCAACAGTTCCATGTCCTTTTTATGTTGAGGACACCAGAACTGTACACAATACATAAAGTGAGGTCTCATGAGAGCAGAGTAGAGGGGCAGGATCACCTCCTTTGACCTGCTGGTTGAATGTGTGTGTGCAAATGCTAATAAAGCAGAAGGGAGGATTTAAAGTGAAAATCAGAATTTTTAGCATATACTTCTAAGAATTTGTTCACTACCAATTTCAGCGTTAAGCCTGTTTTTTGTTTTTTGTTTATTTTTAGCTGCATAAAAGTGTATTTTAAACCTTGTGATATTTATTTGATGAGCTAAGCCTGCCAGACAATTTAGTCAGAAGAACCAAAGGGAACAGATATTAATACATTTACTGTGCTATTAATGATACCTAGCTGGAGAATAGTCATGAAACATACCAGTTTTCTGACAATCCAAAAGATTTTTTTATTATCTCTCTATTGTAGGTTCTCTTAGTGTGTTAAATTACAATAATTAACCTTGTGTCCAGAATACTGGATATTAACCTCTTGCGTGAAGTTTATTGCCCTAGAGGGTTTATCTTTATACTTCATTTAGCTAGCTTTTTTTCCTGTCAATGTAAGGAAAAGAAACAGATGAATGTAGAATGTGTTGTATTTTGTTAAATAAGAACACTCTTTTTGTGTGTAAAAGAAAATGAAAATATATAATCAGTGATATCACTATGCTTCATGGTGAAAACATTATGTAACACAGGTTAATAATTTAAACTAGTCTAAATATTCTGCATTCCAAATATTTATGTTAGTGATTAAGCAATCTTAGTTTTGTTAGAGTGGAATAAAGTTTTAAAAATAGAATAGCATTCTTATAAGCTACTTTCTACCCAAATAGCTGTTCTACATGCTTAATTGAAAAGGCTTGTTTCATAGACTAAGGAATCCAGTTACTGGGCTATAAAAGCCAAATCAAAGCTCACTCAATGGTAGAACCAAAAGTCACACTGGAACCTCTGGACTTCATGTTTTCTGCCATGACAAACATGAAAACATGATTTTTAATTTACTTTTTTTAATACAATTAACAAAAATTAGATCTATAGTTTCTGCTATTATTCACTGTGCCCTGAATTTTAATACTGTAGCAAGTTTTAGTACAAGTAATCATTTAAGCTAATATTTCCTAGGCAACTAAATATAATAAATTGGTGCATTATCTCGTCAAGTCTCATTGACACTTGCTTCTAAAATAAGTCTAATGTTTCCTTTGTTAAAGCAACTCAAATTACCTCAGTAATTCTAAGGATAGAGAGAAATGAGCAAAAAGTAATGGAAAGGGAAATTAGCTGGTTCTTCATTATACAGGGTCTTTATCTATACACTAATGAGATTTTTTGTATCTTCATTAATATTCCAAAATGCAATGATAATGCAAACTACCTAATGAAAAAATACGAAGGATCACTATTCAGACAATTATTTCTATTTTCTTGATCAAGTAAGGTTGTTGTTCACAGCTAAAGGTCTTGCATGTGTATCAGTGATATTCGTCCTTTATTGTAAGTTCATACAATAATTCATATTGGAAGGAACCTCAGCAGGTCTCTAGTCCAAACTCCTGCTCAAAGCAGAATCAGCTATGAGGTCAGATTGTTACTTATACAGTCTCGTCTTGCAAATCATCATGGATGGAAATTGCACAATTTCTCTGAACAGCCTGCCCCACTGTTTGGCTATTCTTGGGTTGAAAACTTTCTACTTATATCTTATAGGTAGATTCTGTCTTGTTTCAAATTCTGTGCGTTACCTTTTATCCCCTCCCCATGCCTGTAAGCAGCCTGACTTTGCTTTTTTCATGACATTAGTACTTGGGGGCTGCTGTTAAGCCCCCCTGAAGATGTCTCTTTGCAGCTTCCTCAGCCTCTCCTCAGAGGGTAAATGCCCCAAGGTTGAACTCATGCCAGTTTGTCAGTGTCTCTTATACTGAGCAGAAGGTCCAAATCTAGATATTTGACTCCAGTCTCACAAGTGCTGAGGAAAGGTGGTAATTATTCCCATGGTCCTCCTGGGCCTGCTTCTGTTAGTACAGCCCAGGATGCTATTCTCCTCTGCTCTTCAGGACACACTGCTGGCTCATGCCCAGATTGCCATCTACAACCACTTGCATGTCTCTCTCAGCAAAGCTGCCCCAAAGCTGGTCAGGTCCCAACCTGTATCACTCGACACTCTTCCTTCCCAGCTTCAGTACTTGACATTTGTTTATCTTGAATTTCATAAGGTTTCTATTGGACAATTCCTCCAGCCTGTCTAGACTACCCTGGATGGCCATCCTGCCCTCAAGCATATGAATTGGTCCCCAAGCTTAATTTCATCTGCAAACTCGATGAGACTATACTCCATTCACTTCCTGCAGGTTACTGATAAAGACTTTAAACAGGACTGAACCCAAAAGAGACTCTTACGGTACTCCATTCATTGCTGGAGTACATGTACAACACAAAACTCACTAACAACTATTTATAGTTTTCTATATTAACTATGCTACATAATAACAAATTTCTGTGTTAGGAATTAAAGTACCAAGTCCTCTGTTCAATGAGAAGAAATAATAAACTGGTTTAGAAGAGATGTAGAATATCAGCTCATTGAAGAATATTTCAGTAGTGTTCAGAAATGGAACCTATGATAATAACTTCAATTTTATTGCTTACTTCTTTCCAAGTATTTTTAAGGTACACATATAAAACAAACAAAAAAAAAAAACACACACAAAAAAACCAAAATCTTGTAATTAAGCACATAAACTTGAATATTTCACAGTGGACTAGATATTCACTGACTATGTGAGATTTGTTTGTGATGCATTAAAAAAATATGACTGTGAAGCAGTATAGGGTACAGAAAGTCCATTTTGTACTTTTGTTAACTTACTTGCAATCTTTGTTCCTTTGTGCAATGTAGGAAGTAGACCACCTCCTCAAAATATTTCATTAACCTTCAAATTTTGTGACATTTATAGTGTTATTTGATTCTGAATACTGCTCAAACTCTCTCTCTCCTCCTCCACCTACATACTGTTATTTAAAAGTGAGGACATCTTCTCATTTTGCCGCCTTCCCAGAAGAATATAACTTATTTGTACTGTAACCAAATCTAAGGATTATGTTGTTAATTCTTACATTCAAAGAAGACATTCTGAGATGTTGTGAGTGTTCTAAAAAGATTAAGTAAAACCTGCAAAATCACTGGATTATGCCAGCCTGTCTCAAATATGCTAATTTTTCAGCAGCAAAGAATTGCAGAAGTAATATGAAGTCAAATGTCTAGACTTTGTCAGACAAAACTGATCACAGATATCCTATTCTGGTTATTTTTATTAATCTATTATTACTGTTTTTTCCAATGGAGGAATGCCAAAATATCTTGCTAATAATGAAACCCACAGTAGATAAAAAATAGCACTGAGTTAAAACCCACCATTTCAGCAAGAATGAAAATGAAAAGACTCCAGAATTCTAGATGAAAAGTGTAAAAATAATGAATCCACAAATTGTGTTCTGAAATATTCACTAAACAGGAAAACTGAAATTCGAATACTATGGATTCTAACTGAAGCTGGCAAACAGCACAGTTTTGAATTTTGTTTATATCTTTTCATACCTGAATAATGGTGTAAAACGCCTTAGCGATGATGATGATACCTTGCATTATCCTCTGAATTAAATGATATGCAAAATGATAAGAAAATAAAGTCTTAAAGCATCCTTGTGATTTTTTTTCCCAATGAATACAAAATTGAAATTAGAATTTATGAGTAAGATTTTTTTTCTTGAAATAACCATTTCAAACTGTCAGCAGGAAAACTAAAAGTAATTAAGTAGTACAGAAATTTGTTTTCTATTGTTCTATCTAGAGATTAACAGATTAAAACAGTTGTTTCTGTGGTGTTTAGAATGATAATGCATAATAATACAGATTTTTAAGGTGCATAGCATGCATTGATATAGCATCAAAAATTAATAGCTTCACAAGCTCTAAATTTGAAGTTTAGATCTTTAATTGGACTATATAAACCATGTGGAGCAGACTTGTTTTGCATAGTTCTCAGCAAATTCATTACTAGTATTCAGACTACTGGCTAAGTAATAGTTGTTCTTGATATAGTCATCAACATGAACAGATAATTCTTTGCCTCACCACTTCCTCTATGCACAAAAGGGGAAGGGGACTATGACTTCTGGTGTCATTCCCACTCCTTCAAGGATCTAAATGAAAACGCAAGTATTAGTGCAATCAGCAAATGACAAACTGTTGCATAGGAGTAGAAGTTGCAGTTCAAGAAATAACCCATTTTAGAGCTGTACTGTCTGCATTGTTCGAAACCATATAATTATATCTTTTCTTACTCCATCCATGTAGTAGTCTGTGGAATGGGAATTAAAAAAGTTTCTAAAAACACAAATTAAAAAACAAACAAACAAACAAAAAAAAACAACCAAAAAAAAACAACAAGCCAACAAAATTGTAAATACTGTTACAGGAAGACTGTAGCTTCATTCCTCTGTGTTCCTCATGTTTGGAAAATGAAAGAAAAAGATCACCTGTACAAATATGATTTGGTCTTTAACATGATTCAGGTCTTTAAACCCAAATATGATTTGGGTTTAAAAGTCAGTTGGTTGAGGGTTCAGCTTCTCTGCCTGTAGGAGTACAGGTAGGAAGACCATTTTCTGATGAAGAAATAAATATTAATTCTGTAGAAACTTAGACATGTGTTCTTCTCTACCCATGTTCTGGATTAAAGAACAGTCACCTGGCGGATCAGAAGTACACATCTCAGAATAGTGTCTAAAGGTGTCAATATTCACTAAACGTGAGAGAGAATGTCAGGAAGCACATGTCTGATCAGAATTTGTTTGATAGTTAATAATTGATTGGCAGGAAAAGAGGTATTAAGCACTTAGACTCAGAGAAACCAGAATGAATGTACAGCCAAGATTACCATCTGTTGAATATGAAATGTTTGAATCAAGACATTATAGATACATTTCCCCAAACAACAGGGACAGCAGCCTTTTTTGGAAATAGTATCGCAACAGAGTAGGGAAGCATTAAGATAGGAGCAAAAAGCTGTTCACTAAATTTTAGAGAGCAAGTTACTTTATTGGTGCAATGGAACTGTATTCAAATTGTGCTGGATCTGTGAAGGACTTTACAAGCAACCTCTAAATTAACGTGTTGGATTTTTGACAGTCATTATACAATGATGAAAAAAATACATTATTATTATTGCTAGGTTTTAGGGAATCCAGTCCTAAGTGGCCTCTGAACTGTGGTCTTTTAGCATCAATAAAGCCAGAAATTTTTATTTTAACCTCAATTTCCTGATCTAGCTGACATTTGACAAACACTAAAACAGTGAAAATGATTCTACTGCCATAGTCAAAGAATTGTTGCAGAAGGTAGAGGGTAGCTGTAACTCATGCAGGAAATGACAGTTGTTTTTCTCTGCAATTACTCTTTTTTACCTTCCTGTAAACTGGAACACGGAAACAAGAACTAGATCTTCATCACACAAGATTAATCACATCTGTGCAATCAGCAGCTCAGATGGTATCAGGAGCATATAGGCTTCCAGAAGGATTAAAGGATGTGTTTTGTCCCTTTCAGTTCTTCCTGCTCTCCAGTTTGATTTTTAGTTAGATAATAATTATTCAGAGTCCCACTGCTTTTAGCATTTCTGAGAGATCCACCAAATGAGTAGAGAATTACAGAAGTGTAAAGATAAGCAAGATAGGTGTGATGATAGGTTTTTACTCCTTTGAGGCTCTTGACTATTGTGTGATATTCTCCTAAGAAAGCCAGGGAATTATGGCCAAAGAGGCTGGTATTGAAGCAGGTTAAACTTATCTGGAAAACTGTTTTCAGAACAGTTGCCAAAGTTTTAATGTAGTATTCTGGAGAGATTAGTCCCAGGTCTGGACTCACTCAGAAGTTTCATTAAAAGCAGGATGAAAAGCATGTACTTTTATTAAATATCAGATGGCACTACTCTGAGGGAGACTTTGAATATTTTAGATGAGGAGTAGAAACCAAAATGATCTGGGGAACAAAAAAAAGAACTAAAACCCAACAACAATTACATAGAGGTATATGTAAAAAGATTTCTATGAGATTTATGATGTTACCTTTCCACTATACTTGTACCAGTGAGGATCAAGTAATGTGTCATCATTTGTGTACTTTTTAAGAAATATGTCAGGCAAGTGGAGAGAATTTGTGGAAGAACAGCAAGCTCAGAACGCTAAGAAATATGACGTGAGAGCAGAAAGCTAAAATATGTGAGTTTGTTCTAGTCTAGAAAAGAGAGAAATCCCTAAGAGACAAGATGATAGCCTTCAAAAATGCAAAAACATGACAGAAAAAAATGTTCTGATTTGAAGCATAAGACATTTATTTCTATATTAGAGGAACTATTCCAGGGCTCAATAGAGTTAAGCTAGAATTAGATGACTTAGGAAATTCAAGTAAGTTCCACATTAAAGGTTCTAGAAATTAAATTACATAATTTCTGATAATTACCCAGCTAGATCATTTCTCTCTTAGGACAAGAGGAAAAATAGATGCTCTTTGCACAACTTTGAGTTTACAGAATATGTATTGATTAATTAAAAAATGCATTTCTTTAAAATCCAAGATAAACAAAGCTTTTTTTTTAGTACAAAGGATTAAAGTACTATTTTTCTAAGTGCTGCCAAACATGATTGATGCAAAACTGTCCAGAGACAGAGTAGAAATTATTGTTTTCAGAAAGGTGGATAAAACCTTTCCTGCTAGTTTCAGCTGTGCCAATAATCCGGGACATTGAGGTGAAAAAAACCACAATATACTTCTTTTTTTTCTCAACTCTACCTTCTTTCTTATTTGTCTGTGTACTCCCTCACCTTATTCCCATATAGTACTTTTTTATACTTGGGGGTGGGGGTGGTGTGTGTGAATAAATTACTGTTAAAAATCACAATTTTTTATGGTATTCCACATGGCTTTTTTCTAGAATCTACCCATGTTTTGCTGAATCATTGTGGTTTATATTAATTGATTAGCAGTAACAGAGGATGCTTCCAATGGTGAAAATTTTGGAAAGCAGCACAACAGAGAAGAGCTGCAGAGCACAAACTGCAGAAAAAAAAATCATTTTTAGGCAAAAGTTCTACAGCAGCCTGAAAAAGGATATTCATCTTTATATCTTTATGGTTAAAGTTACTTGTGGGAATTTTTTTTTCGTTATACAAAGATTTATTGCTTGATACTGCAGTGTCCTGGGTTCAGCAGTAGCAGTCATGTTTCTCCTTCTTGGTAGCTGGTGCAGTGCAGTGTTTTGACTTTCACCCTGGGAACAGAACTGATAGCGATGTTTTGGTTTGGCCAAGGACTTTGTGAGCCTCATGCTCTGCCAGGGAGGAGGGGAAGCCAGGAGGAAGCAGAGACAGGACACCTGACCCAAACTGACCAAAGAGGTATTCCATACCACAGCATGTCATGCCCAGGATGTAACTGGGAGTTAGCCGGAAGGGCTGGGAAACTGCAGGGTTGGAGGAGGTATCGGTCGGTGCTTGGTCGGGCTTGGGGGGCGAGTTATCGGTCGGCTGGTGCTGAGGTGTTGTATTCTCTTCCCTTGTTATTTCCTTTATCATTATTATCATTGGTGGTAGCAGTAATGATTTGTGTTATACCTTAGTTACTAAACTGCTCTTATCTCAACCCGTGGGAGTTGCATTCTTTTCGATTCTCCTCTCCGTCCCTCCGAGAGCAGGGGGAGGGCAAGAAAGGCGGGGGGGAAGTGAGCGAACGAGTTACCTGACTGGGTTTAAACCACAACATGCAGTTAAACAGAGATGAAATTGTGGCCAAAATGCAATGTTTTTTATGTTTTGGAGCTGAAGGTCTGCAAAAGAAAGTTTACTTTATGCTGCTTTCTCCAAAACTCAGAATCATATTGTCACCACAAGGCTGTTTAGTTTCTTTTAAAAATACTGAAAGACTTCACACTAATATTTCTCTTTGTAGGACAGATGTTTAAATGATACAGACTAGAATTTCAAGGGTTGTTGGTAAGAACGCCTTTTCTACAGGAAATCATCTACATGGTGAAACAAAGTAAATTTCAATTCGAGATACTTGCAGTGTAGTTGGCAGAAGTTTGCCTGGGTGACAGGTGGTGGGAAAGCTTGAGTTTGCTCAGAGCGGGCAGAGTGCAATTCTGCTGGACTGTAATCTCTCAGTATCTGCATCAGTATGGAGCCAATTCCAAGCTAACAACCTTGTTCCTTAAGTGTGGCTTCTGAAGTGAGGCTCAGCATGTATTAGCATTGCTTTTCAGCTTCCAGTGAATTCAGAAGTGTTGACAGAGGGAGGGCACCTTTTTCTGTAACACAGAATGTAGACACATTTGAAGACTGAGGGTTTGTTTCACTTAGGTCATCAAATTGCCACGAAAGTCTGAAGATTTTCCAAACCTAAAATTTTCCTTCCATAAGTGCTAACAAATCAACCACTTAGGTGATAATGCCATACCATTCCAGCCCTGTCTTGTGATAAAAAGAAGGCAGAAATATGTAAGTTGGTTATATAATAGGATGTTATGTAGTCCCATTATTACATTTCTTTTTGTTCTATTTGCAGAGCCAATGACAGTGAAAGATTAGAATAATGAAATGTTAAAACTGCATGATGGTAATCTATTTGCCTCTATACAAATGCCCGTAGCATGGGGAACAAACAAGAGGAATTAGAGATGTGTTCACATCTATGGGGGTATGATATATTAAGTATCATAGAAACATGGTGGGATGGCTCCTATGACTGGAATGCTGGAATGGAAGGTTACAGGCTCTTTAGAAAAGACAGGCCTGGCAGGTGGGGAGGGTGAGTTGCTATTTATGTTAGGGATAGGCTGGAGAGTATGGAACTCTGTCTGGGGACAGGTGAGCAGTCAACAGAGAGTTTGTGTGTCAGGGCTAAAGGGAGAACAGCGATGGGAGACATTACTGTGGGGATCTGTTACAGACAACGTGATCAAGAGGAATCTGTGAATGAAGCACTCTACAGACAAATAGGAACAGCCTCACACTCACAGGCCCTTGTTCTCATGTGGGACTTCAACCACCCTCATATCTGTTGGAGTGATGGTACTGCCCAGCACAAGCAATCCAGGAGGTTCCTCAACTGTGTGGAAGACAACTTCCTTCTGCAAGTAATAGAGGAGCTGACAAGGAGAGGTGCCATGCTTGACCTTGTGCTCATCAACAGGGAAGGGCTTGTTGGAAATGTGACACTCCAGGGCAGCCTTGGTTGCAGTGATCATGAGATGGTCGAGTTCGAGATCCTCAGGACAGTGAGAAGAGCATGCAGCAAGCTCACTGCCCTGGACTTCAAAAGAGCAGACTTTGGCCTCTTCAGGAACCTGCTTAGTAAGGTTCCATGCGATATGGCAGTAGAGGGCAGAGGGTCCCAAGACGCTGGGTTGATATTCAAGGATCACCTGCTACAAGCTCAGGAGTGTTGCATCCCAACTAAAAGAAAGTGCAGCAGGAGGGCCAGGAGACCTCCTTGGATAGATAAGGAGCTGCTGAGGAAACTTAGAGGGAAAAAAGAGGCTTATAAAAGGTGGAAGCAAGGACAGGCGGCCTGGGAAAAATACAGGGATGTTGTCCAGGAAGCTAGGGGCCAAGTTCGGAAAGCTAAGGCCCAGTTAGAATTAACCTTGGCTAGGGATGTTAAGGATAACAGGAAAGGATTCTATAGGTACGTAGTAAAAGACTAGGGAGAATGTAGGCCCCCTCAGGAAGCTATCAGGAGAACTAGCTACCCTGGATTTGGAGAAGGCTGAGAATGACTTCTTCGCCTCAGTCTTCACTGGCAAAGTCTCTGACCACAGCACCCAGGTCTTGGAAGGCAGATGCATGGACTGTGAGAATGAAGACCCTAGGCCCACTGTAGGAGAGGATCTGGTTCGAGACCATCTTAAAAACCTGAACGTACAAAAGTCCATGGGACCTGATGAAATCCATCTGCGGGTCCTGAAGGAGCTGGCAAATGAAGTTGCTAAGCTGCTGGCCATCATATTTAAGAAATCATGGCAGTCAGGTGAAGTCCCTGACTACTGCAAAAAGGGAAATATAAGCCCCGTTTTCAAGAAGGGGAAAATGGATGACCCAGGGAACTACAGACCACTCAATCTCACCTCTGTGCCTGGCAAAATCTTGGAGCAGATTCTCCTGGAATGCTTGCTTACATGAAAAACAGCAAGGTGGTTGGTGACAGCCAGCATGGCTTCACTAAGGGGAAATCCTGCCTGACCAATTTGGTGGCCTTTTATGATGTGGCTACAGAACTGATGGACAGGGGTAGAGCAGTTGATGTCATCTACCTGGACTTGTGGAAAGCATTCAACACTGTCCCACACAACATCCTTGTCTCTAAATTGGAGAGACATCAATTTGATAGATGGACCACTTGGTCACTAAAGAACTGGCTGGATGGCCTCACGCAAAGAGTTGCGGTCAATGGCTCAGTGTCTGTCTGGAGACCAGTAACGAGTGGTGTCCCTCAGGGATCGGTGTTGGGACCAGTCTTGTTCAACATCTTTGTTGGTAACATGGACAATGGGATTAAGTGCACCCTCAGCAAGTTTGCCAATGACACCAAGCTGTGTGGTTCGGTTGATACAAAGGAATGCCATCCAGAGGGACCTCGACACACTTGTGACGTGGGCGGATGCCGACCTCATGAAGTTTAACCATGCTAACTGCAAGGTCCTACACCTGGGTTGGAGCAATCCCAGGCACAGCTACAGGTTGGGCAGAGATTCAGAGCAGCCCTGAGGAGAAGGACTTAGGGGTGCTGGTTGATGAAAAAATGAACATGAGCTGGCAGCGTGTGCTCGCAGCCCAGAAAGCCAACCGTACCCTTGGCTGCATCAAAAGGAGCGTGACCAGCAGGTCGAAGGAGGTGATCCTGCCCCTCTACTCTGCTCTTGTGAGTATAATACTCACCTGGAGTATTGTGTGCAGTTCTGGGGTCCTCAACATCAAAAGGACATGGACCTGTTGAAACAAGTCCAGAGGAGGGCCACGAGGATGATCAGGGGGCTGGAGCACCTCCTGTATGAAGACAGGCTGAGAGAGTTGGGGCTGTTCAGCCTGGAGAAGAGAAGGCTGCATGGAGACCTCATAGCAGCCTTCCAGTATCAGAAGGGGACCCATAAGGATGCTGGGGACGGACTCTTCATTAGGGACTGTAGTGACGGACCAGGGGTAAGGGGTTTAAACTTAAACAAGGGAAGTTTAGATTGGATATGAGGAAGAAATTATTTCCTGTTAGGGTGGGGGATGCACTGGAAGGGGTTGCCCAGGGAAGTTGGTGTTCCAGGCCAGGTTGGGCAGAGCCTCGGGTGACATGGTTTAGTGTGAAGTGTCCCTGCCCATGGCAGGGGGCTTGGAACTAGATGATCTTAAGGTCCTTTCCAACCCTAAGTATTCTATGATTCTATGATTCTATAGCATAAAAATTGATAGGAAAATTCTGTTTTGCAACAACATTTCAGGGAATGTTCTTTGAACTGAGAATAAGATACAGAATGACCAGGCAAGAATGACCAGGCAAGATCAACTCTTCTTCTAGAAACCAGGAACTACCAGCACTAATAATTTTTGCCTTTTTTCTGTGTCTGCCACTGTTAACTTAGCCTTCTTGTTTATTTTTTTATATATATTTTAAAAAAATGTCTCTAAACAAGAAGTAGGTAAGTGGGGTTATTTTTTATTTGCTTTGTTTTGTTTAACTCCTCTAGCATGGTTTGTTGTGTTTTTTTTTTTTTTATATATATAAGAAACCTTTGCCTCCCCCCGTGGCTCAGTAATATCTTTGAGCATTAGGGATGTTGAAAAGAAAATGCTTCATACTTAGGAGGCAAAGGGGGAAAACAGGTGTGAGAACTCCATGCATACCTCATGGAAGAGCTTTTCCAGTAGTAACAAAATACTAACTGAGGGAAAAAACAAAAGAAAAGAAAAAGCCCAGGGATAGCACTATTAAAATCTGAAATGAAAACACAAGGAAACAAGCTTTGCTTTCTTCACTCTGAAATGCATAAAAAACATGGCAGGCTTGAGCAGTACTGTGAATATTATTACCTCATAAAGAACAGGTATATGCCACTATCTGCACTTCATGAAAATCTCTTCATGCTAGATTCCTAATCTAACTGTCCTATGTAAATGCTGAACTTTTCTGGATATCAGTATTTATTAAGTAAATAATTTATTAAGTAAAGAAAAAGGGAAAAGTGCACACATCCTCATAGCATTTCATGTCATCTTCATTCTTGAAGCTTATCTCTGTTTTTCTGTGATTTTTCTAGCACAGTAGCCTGAAGCAGCAGGAAAAAAATCAGGGAGTGAAGAAACAATCATCCTGAACAAGTTTCTTTCCTTCGTTTAGAATACTATCTGAAGAAAGGCAATAGAAATTCAGATATACTCAGAAAACATTAACACAAATGATCAAGTAGTAAGAGACTTTATTGGTTCATCTCTAAACTGAAATGTAATGCAGAGTTTTATGCCCTGTGTTCAAATACTGTGCTGATAAGAGTGTAGACACCCCCTGAGAAATGGGCAACGGACTAGGGGAGATGCAGCTCTGACACTGTGCTAGTCAGACATCAGGCTTATTTGTTACTTATTCCTTAAGTCTGGAGAGGAACCAAGGCATGAATTCAAACAGGCTTTAGCTATACCTTGGGAAATCTACTTCAGTGTGACATTTAATGTTACTTTTCTATCATACTAGTTTTCAAGAAGCAGGACTAAAGTTTGGTCCAGATCATATTGCTTATAGTTCTGTTGTCCTGGCACTTGGTTATTTTTGCTTTAATTTTTTGGGGGGTGAGCTATTTTGAAAACTGTAATCTGAGACAATATAAAAATTAAAATTGAAGCCCAAGCCTCCCAGATACTTGAAACAGAGATGAGACTAGGTAGATTTCAGACCACCAGTGGGGCCCTAATCCCCTGTATATGCTCACTTACACCCTGTGCCAGAGCTTACTATGCCACCTTACTGATAAAGAATTCCTTTTCTTTTTACTGATAGCAATATATAAAACAAAGGTGCAAAGTGGTGAAGTAGTCAAAAGTGCATATGATAAGCCAACACTCAGCTACCAGAAAACTGCAACCCAGATCTTCAGATGTTAAAAAAAAAAAAAAGATCACCACCACACAAAGCACACGTTATTCTTTTAAATTTTTATCACTATGGATAATCCCACTAATTCTACATTCCCTCTAGTATATTGAAAATCGCCTTGTAATCTGTATTTGCAAAGGCTTTACTGTGAACTTGATATCTCTGCCTTAAGATAACAAATCTTGAGAATAACACATCAAACTATCAACAGCAGTTGCCTGCAAGGAGTTGGCAATATATGTGATAGTATGCTATGTATAATGTCTTCTTTAAGATACTGAACTAGAATCTGTGCTGGACAGTAACTTTTGAAACTTATTCTTACTGTGTCTTCCAAAGGAGAGCATTTGGAAATGCTCATGCATCACAGAGCAGTAAGATTTCAGTGAAGTGGAGCAGGATGGAGAAGCAAAAATAAAAATGCATATCATGGAAAAAATATATGAGACTGAACAAACATTCCCATACTATGAATGCATCACAGCTTAAAAACTGATTTCTCTCCTGTCCATTCATTAAAAAAAAAAGATTCATCAAAATTCTGCCTGCATATAACATAAGAATTAATACCAGATTGTTCTTTCGTCATACTCATTTTTGATTTTATATCTTAACTTTTGTTCACATGACTTTTACTCTTCTTTTCCTAGTCTCCATAGCTAATGATGTTGCAACATCTGTTATTAAAATCAGGGCTCTGAGCCAATATTTGTACAAATAAATTTGGAATACATTCTCTGTTTTTTCTTTAAATATATTTGAGGGAATATTTTAATCTATTAGAAATAATGACTTAAAATATTTGCTTATTAACAGAATATATACACTGAAAATACACAAAAAGATTATACATGCTCAGCTGATTTCATTTGTATATATATACGAGATATATATCCATCCACAGGGGTAGCAGCTAGTAGATCATAACCCATCTTCAGGCTGGATGAATGCCTGCAGATCTCAGCACTGTGATGTAAGAGGACATGTACAGAGAAGTTCTAGGGAGAAAAGCATCCTGAAATAAAGACGAAGACTTAGAATGAATATATAGGTAAATAAGTAACCTAACACTGTCCAAGCCACATCCCTGACCCAGAGGGAATTAATTTCTGTATTACCTACATATATTTAAATTAATTGGTTCAGATCTGCATCTGATTTTGCATTTTTTTAAAACCAACAAAGCTTTTTGATTTCCAGTGTTTAAGAATGTGACTCAAAAGGCTGAATAAACTAACTCTTGCCAGTCCACAGTTGATTCCTGAAGTCAGTGATACTGCTCCATTGTTAAAAGCAGAGTAACAAGGATAAGTAACGAGTTGCATGAAATGCAGTCCTTCTGCTTTTTGTTCCAAAATTCTAACTGACCTTCCAAGAACTCTCATCTCCAAGAAATGTTGAAGTTCTGTATGAAAATGGTTACTTTTACATCTTGCTGGCTCAGAGAGCATTTCTGGTCCTTTATACAAACTGTCTTATATTCAGATCTGCCCAGCTCTGCAGGTTCTGATTTCAAAGGTGCAGAGCCTTGTTAGGAGTGGGAGAACAGCGTACAGAATCATAGAATCGTAGAATCATAGAGTAACTAGGGCTGGAAAGGACCTTAAGATCATCTAGTTCCAACCCCCCCTGCCATGGGCAGGGACACCTCACACTATACCATCTCACCAAAGGCTTTGTCCAACCTGGCCTTGAACACCGCCAGGGATGGAGCATTCACAGCTTCCCTGGGCAACCCATTCCAGTGCCTTACCACCCTTACGGTAAAGAACTTTCTCCTTATATCCAATCTAAACTTCCCCTATTTAAGTTTGAACCCATTACCCCTTGCCCTATCCAGGAACCTCCTGGATTGCTTGTGCTGGGCAGTACCATCACTCCAACAGATATGAGGGTGGTTGAAGTCCCACATGAGAACAAGGGCCTGTGAGTGTGAGGCTGTTCCTATTTGTCTGTAGAGTGCTTCATTCACAGATTCCTCTTGATCACGTTGTCTGTAACAGATCCCCACAGTAATGTCTCCCATCGCTGTTCTCCCTTTAGCCCTGACACACAGACTCTCTGTTGACTGCTCACCTGTCCCCAGACAGAGTTCCATACTCTCCAGCCTATCCCTAACATAAATAGCAACTCACCCTCCCCACCTGCCAGGCCTGTCTTTTCTAAAGAGCCTGTAACCTTCCATTCCAGCATTCCAGTCATAGGAGCCATCCCACCATGTTTCTATGATACTTAATATATCATACCCCCATAGATGTGCACACATCTCTAATTCCTCTTGTTTGTTCCCCATGCTACGGGCATTTGTATAGAGGCATCTAAGATGAGCTCCAAATGAAGCCAGCTCACTGGCTGGGGTGGCTGGAATATCTCTATATTGCTTCGAGCATTTATTATAGGTTCTGGCAACTGACTGGGTGTGTTGGGATGGAATGATGCTCCCCTCCCCCAACACATCTAGTTTAAAGCATCCTTGACCAGTCTGGCAATCCTCCTACCAAAACCGCTCTTCCCTTTGCCAGACCAGCCCCATCAACCCCCACTAGACCTGGCCTACTAACTTGGGTCCTGTGTTCAAGACACCCAAACCCCTGACTATGACACCACCCTTCTAACCATTTATTAACCTGGCCAATCCTCCTAGCCTTTTTAGGGTCCTCCCCTGTATCCTGGAGAATTGATGAAAAGACAATCTGAGCTCCAGAGCCCCTAACCACCTCTCCCAGGGCTTTGTAGTCCTTCTTTATGTTCTCTGGGCTACTGCTATCTTTATCACTAGCACCCACATGGATCACTAGAAGTGGGTAATAGTGCGACTTACTAGAGCAGGCAGCCTCTCTGCCACATCCCTGATCCATGACCCTGGTAGGCAACACACCTCCCTTGAGACTGGGTCAGGCTGACAGACGAGTGCTTCTGTTCCTTTCAAAGTAGAGTCCCCTACTACTACAACCTGACACTTTTTCCTAGCAGCACCAGTAGAGACCTTCTTTACCAGTGCACCAGCCAGCTGTTTCTGGTGTGAGAGTGTTTCCTCATCAGCCCCCTGCAGGACAGCAAAGCGGTTCTGTGTGGGGACAACAGATTTAGGAGGAAGCTCCATGCTTTTAATTGTCCTCTTCCTCCTTTGTCACTAACTCCCAGCTTCCCAGGTTAACGGCCTCCTTCTTTTCTCCATGAACTACAGAGGATGCTTGAGACTCCTGCACAGTTTGGGCCAGGAGCAAGCATTCCTGCTTCCTCTCAGCTTCCCTGGCATTTTGCAGTCTATTAACAGCATCTCACAGCTCAGCCACCTCCTGCAGGAGGCCCTAAACCAGGGAGTACCGAGTGCAGCCCGGCCCATTGTGCACCTTTCCCTCTCAAGACCAGTGCAGGTGCTCTCTACACCCCGAGCTCTGCACTGCAGCCTCCCCTCTCATCGGCTCTGTCTGGGTGCCTACGCTGGCCACCCCCGGGGCAGCCAGAGCAGAGCTCCCAGAACAGGCCTTGGCCATAAGACGAGTACTTACCAACCCACCCTGGTCGCTCGCGCTCCCTGGGGCAGGCTTTTACCAGTCAGGGCAGGCACTGCTGCTTCAGGCTCCGCCCCGTGTGAGTCAGCTGCTCGCGTCAGCTGAACTGCCGGCTCCTGGGCAGGTCCTGTCGAGTGTTTGAGGGTCCTTCGGTGGCTGTTGTCGGTCTGAGTTGAGGCTCCTGGACGCTGATCTTCCCCTGCTCAGGTGTTGAAGGCATTCTATCTCGAGCTACTCACCTCAGCAATTCATGTTATGTATTGTTATGTTGTATTGTGTTGCGTTTTATTTTGGGTTTTTTGTTTGGTTTTGTATATTTTTTTTTTTGTGTGTGTTTGTTTTTAATAGGAAAGGATGCAGGGAAGAGGTGAAAACGTTAGACGTAGTCTCTGAAGAAGCGTCTTCTTTTCTAGCTTAAGCTTATGGTAGTGAGAAATAAGCCATTACCAGGGTAGAAAGGGCAACTGCTTGAAATATCAGCATTTGTAGTAAAAGCAGAACCTGCTTTATTGTAATTAATACACAAGCTGTGCAAACCCTTGGCTTATTTAGTTTTACTTCTCTGTTTCTGAGCACTGCTTTTATGAGTAGATAAAGTGGAGAATGGGATTGATGCCAGTTCAAAATAGACTGTGTTTGTGTATGCTATTCATAAGATGAAAAGTGGATTAGTAAGATCATTGATTAATCACAAAAATAAAAACTAAAATAAACGTTAAACATCTCAGAGAAAGCAACAGAATCATAGAATCATAGAATAGTTAGGGTTGGAAAGGACCTTAAGATCATCTAGTTCCAGCCATGTTTCCCTGGGCAGGGACACCTCACACTAAACCATGTCACTCAAGGCACTGTCCGACCTGGACTTGAGACTTGTTGAATTTATCTAATAGAGAAGAACAGTGTATCAGGTAAGTGATTAAAGGCAGAGTAGGTTTGCAGTTAGTCAGTGAATCGTTGAGCGTTCCTTTAACTGTATCTTGTTACACAGTCTTAATTGGAGGTAGCAATGCTGAGAAAGGGTGACACAGTTAAGTTCACCATCTTGCCTAAATCTACCATTAGAATGTAGTTTTTAACAAGAAAATAAAGCTTCAGTCTTTGGAAGGTGATTGAAGATTAAAAGATTATCAAAAGAGAAAAGAGAATCTACAAGATAGACTACTCTAAATAATTTAGGAAATATTGTAAAGTAAAAATCAGCAGCTCTGAAAGCATGTATGACCACCTTATAATACAGGAATACCTGACTTTGTTATAAAGAGAGTGGGAGCAATTGAGTACATTCTGGAGTGTAAATACAGTGGAAAATGAACTTCAGAAATATAAGGTGGAACAGGTGGATTCCTTTATTTCAGAAAATAAAAGGTAACACCGTGAAAACAATTTAACATAGAACTTAGGAAGAAATTAATGTATTTTTGATAAAATTTTCCTGTGGTATAATAGGATTGTTTTATTTTTTTTTTTTTTTATTTGTTGGTAAAATGGTTGGGGTGTTTTATAAATATTGGGACAATTGGTTAATGTTATTTCTTCTGAACATTACCACTAAGTTCAATAGGAAGAAAATTATTTTATGTGTTACTTTGATTTACAATCCACAATGCTATGGATGTGGTCTTAAAGACATAAAGAAACAGGGAAATGGTTCTTGCATATTCCCACAGCATACAGATACACTGATCAATTAAAGGAGATGGATGTTCTCTCTGCAAGCTTTATAAAATCAACATTGTCTCCTATTTGTTTGGGGGGCACTCAGTAGAGCTTCCCAACAGACAATGTTTGTTTTATACATGTAGAGAATAATCTGATACCCAATGAACAACTCCAGCATAGGTGCCAGTCAGTATGCTCACCCCAAATGTTTTTCCCTCTTTAAAAAGTAACAGAAAATACTCATACTAAACCAAAGCAAGCAAGCAAGCAAGCAAGCAATCCAAAAAACAACTCCATAAAATTTTTTGAAAGGCTGCCAAAACTACTTTCAAAAACATTGAAAGCCAGAAAAAAGTGACTGCATAGAAAGAAATGCTGCAAAAAATGACAAAGAAATGTCAAGTTTGTATATGTGACTTTATTAACAGGGTTGTGACGTAAAACTCATCCTTTCTCTTATTTCTATGGATTCCATTAAAAATTTTGTAGGGTTGGTTTTTTTTTTTTTATTTTCTCTTTTTTATTGTTTATTTATTTTTAGTATGTGTGTATTTTTTTACATTCTAAAGAAAGTATGTGGTAGTTGGTTATTTTTACCATTTATATTTATGAAGATGAATATGCATGAATATGGAGTGGTTTAATCAAAGAGCTTGACAAAATCTCAAATTTAAAAAAAAAGAAGGAAAATTAGTTTTTAATTCAGGGCTATACTTGAGGTTGAGATGAGCAGCAGAAAGAAGTACTGAATTCAGAAGTTACTCAATTTCATTCAAAATAGCTATAGAGTCAAGTCAGTAAAATAGAGAATGTGAAATTAATATTTGGAGGGAATACCCTTCTTCCTTGTTAACTATCAAAAGAATGCATTTTCTGTTATTAAATGACATGCAGAAAATTAATGTCCAACAGATCTAAAATTATAGTTAATAACACAGTAATTTATTTGCTTATGATTCTAGCAGTATAGTATTAGAATCAATCAGATTAATTTTACTAGCAATTATTGTTTTGGCATTAGCAGAGCATTCTTTTAGGTCACCAATTACTCAGTTACACATATGGCTACAGCTAGAAGATTTAGATAAAAAACAAAACAAAAAAGCCCAGTCTTCCCCAAATGTTTCAATGTTGGCTATTGGAAATGAAAGTAATGTATTAACGGTACTGGAGAAAGCGTTAAGTCAACTATACTTCTGCAAGATTTATAAGAACTAAAGTGAGTTTAAATTTGAATTGTCAAAGGAAATTTTACATGCATTAACCACTCAGTAACATCCATCCCATGTATTTAATTATGTACTGGGTTTTGAGCCATCATCTCCAGAGCAGCATAAAAAAATGTTCCTAAACTACTGTTCATAGACATTGCTGTAAATTACACATATAAGACAGGGAGTTTTGAAGCTGAGGGCTTGCTAAAAAAGAACATAATATTTATATACTTTTATTCCTCTCCTGCTGATGTATATTACATTAAGATAGACTTCACCTCATTCCCTTGAATGTTCAACTATTCAAGTGTTTCAAGTAATTTAAGGTTAAAAGATTGCATATGCACATACCAGCATATTTGATATTACTTTACTCGCTAAGATATACAGAAAAACATAATTCGGTAAAGAAGCTAGGAAGGCTACCTCTGGCATGATGAAACTCATTTTAATCTGCAATTATTAACCACATTATTAAGGCAATATTTTTGCAAAGAAACTCATGCATCATTAATGTTGCAAAAAATATCGTCCATTACAAATGAAAAACAGCTTACATCAAAGTGGAACTGAAACTAAACAAAAAAATATTTTAGAAATTAAAAAAACTTGTTGCATTTATTCTCAACAATCAAAGTTTTAGCTTCTTTATTCAACCTTCTCATATGCCGTTTCAGGAGTATTCCTGAATGTTCAAAGAATGTTTCAGTTTTCAGTGAATTAATTTCCAGTCTTAAGCCAAATTTCACAAACTCAGCCTGTAAGTTCTCTTGCTTGCATGTGTGAACTGTATGCATTAATAGCATAGTGAAATGTAATTCTATAGCATTCAGCTCTGAATAAAATGGCATTGATGCAAAAAGCTTACAGGATTCAGGGGATGTTGCAGGGTTGCATTTTTGTAGGGTGTGTATTTGTGTCTGTTTTAAATGAGTATTCTCTGCAGTACTAGACCAGAAAGGCAGAATGGACAGCTGCAATGTAAATACAAAATAAAGAGTTTATGTTGTCCTAAAACTTATATTATTTTACAGACACTTGAGTAGACTGATGAGAAAATAGTAAAATGTTAAAAGTCTGTTTCAGCACACCCAGTCTGTGAGCAAGCACAATGGAAATTCAATTCATGTTCATCAGAAGATTTCATAGGAACAAATGAATTTTGATGGGAATATTGTAAATGGGTTTCATAGCTTAATTCCCAGACAGAGTGCCAACTTATTGTAGGATAAAGTCACCCAACTTGAAGTAATTCCCGTGTCTCTCATGAGACAAAATGCAGATTTGAAACTCTACATTCCTACATAACATATTAAGATAGATAGATAGATAGATAGATAGATAGATAGATAGATAGATAGATAGATAGATAGATAGATAGATAGATAGATAGATAGTTGGGAGACAGAAAGAAAAGTAAATAGCTTTAAAGGCAGTCCAAATTTGTTTGTCCAGAATTGGGTCAGGAGTAAAAAATTAACAGTAGAAATGTATTACTCCCTTTCTAGACATGTTATTTGGAGACTTAGCTAAGGAAATTTTGTTCACATTTCTTATTTGTGATGTGTACTTATGAGATGAAATTAAGGCAAGAAAGGCTTGGATTTTTTTCTACTGTAAGTAAAAGGTGTAGCAGTAAAACTTGTGTGTTCAGTACCTCTCACTGATTGCATTTGTTATTTCATTTTTCTCTTTTTCTTTAGGCAAATGGTCTTTGTGTATAAAAAAAATATATTGCTGTGGATTCTGTCTTCCAAAGCATTTTAAGTAGCTACTTACTATAATTTCATTTGAGAGACTCCTATGTCTCATAAGCTTTCCATTTAAAATCTGAGCTCTCAGCTTTATAAAAGCTACGTGGTCTACATGTAAAACTGTGTAAATAGCATATGAATAAAAGGCAGGGAGACACATTAGGAGCTGCCAGAATTGTGTTTGTTGTGGCTGCCCTGCTGGCTCCTGCCTGAGTGGCTGAAGGAGAAAAGTACTGATCGACTAGTGCCAGCTGAAGCGAAAAATACAACAGTGTAGAGAAAAGTTTGAAACAGATGCAAAAAATGGGTTCTAGGAAATATCTCTTGGTAGAGGGGCAATACAGAGCCATTTAATATGTGGTTGTGAAACAAATATTTCTTGTGATTTAATTTAGTGCATAAATAGAGAATCAGGTTCTTATATTTACGAGCTGTCAGATAATACTACTTACTACACATGGTTTTTATAGAATCTGATATGCCGTTTTGACTTGAAAGGATATTTTATGTTTATATAATCTAATATGTTGTTAAAACATTATGAGTGAAATGCAGACTGTTTCATATGGTGTAATACAGCAGGAATGTGTGTGTGTCAGAAAGGTTGTTTTGTCTAGAAATTGCCCATGGTAAAGAATGTGGGACTACAATAGCTAGCATAATATCTGGAGAATATCTATTTAAATGAGAAAAGAGCTAATTATGGATTGAACACTTCTAATGACTTTTGCCTCACTCTCCAGTTTGGTTTGGTTTGTTGTTTTTTTTTTTCCTGGGAAACTGCATGTTTGTATTTATCTACTCTAAGAAACAGATTATGTGTTACTCAGAGAAACTGAAAGTAATCAAACATATGTTAATATCCACTGGCAAAGATGAGTGTGTTATTTAGAACAGAAGAGTCTTAGGAAAACTGGAAATAATAGCAAAAATTAGATTGTTGATTTTTTTAATTAAATATCTATGAAGCAATTTGTAGGTATACTGAAGTGTTCAGACAGCATGCCTTTCATAAATTAATATCTATAGTAAGCCCATTATAATATAACTATAGTAGCACTGTAATAAAGCTTTCAGGCTAACCAATATTCAAACTACTCCTTTTTTTTTTTTAAACTTAGTAGTAGAGAACAGTACTACAGCAGTGTATACAATTAAGTTCTGTTGTCTGTCATAGAAACTGTTGGTGGTAGCATGGTTTAGCTCAGGGGAAACAAAGGGATAAGAAAAACAGGAAGAACAGTTTCTGCAATTAAAAAAAAAAAAGGCAAGATACCGTTGTACGTCTTATATAAAATGGGCTACTGAGATGCTTTTTTTAACTTAAAAAGGAGAAAAGCATTGGTTTTAATGCAAAAAGATGTTCTAAGATCTTGAGTTCTTTGGAAAGAAAACTTCAGCTAACATTTCAGTCTTTGTTTACAGATACTTTTTAAAGCCTGGAAACAAGCCGAAGTTCTTAAAAACCTGAGCAGGATAGATATTGCTGTTAATGTAGGGAAATACATTACAGCTGATCCTTTTTTCAGCTATGAGTGTTCTTCAGAAGACAGGAAATTTTTCTTTAAGAAAGAAAGTATATAGGAAAGGGGAAGGATAGTGCAATACGTATATACCTTTTTTCAGTTTTTAAATTTCTGGTACTTAAAGGAGCAATGAAATTAACTCCTCCAAGGAAGAAGAGTAAGGATAATTAAAATAACAGTTTACTAGGGGGATACAATAAACTCAACATTGCTTGGAGTCTAAATGTTACTATTTCCTAGAAGACATACTTTTATATTTTTATGGGGGTTGGAACTTTTATACTTTTTGTGGGGGTTGGAACTAGATGATCTTAAGGTCCTTTCCAACCCTAACTATTCTATGATTCTATGATTCTGTTGCTTTCTGATCTTGCTTGTGGAATGGGGAAAATCTTTAATTTATGTTTCCAAGGAGCTGTCCGGAAGATCATAATGGTACCTTCTGGCCAGAGAAATTGAGTCTGGGTAATTTTGCTGAATATGTTTCTTTTTATAGAAAATAAATACTGTCAATACTGATAGTATTGAATTCTCTGACAAAATTTGAAGAGATACAGGCATGAAACTCTTGATACTACCTAGCAGACTGATGGGAAATACTAAATGAGTATCAGCTGAGTCAGGCTGCTTCTAATACTCTTGCAACTCATGTTCAATCATGCTAGTTAGTGAGACATTGATTAATGTTGGAAGACTGGTGAGCTGAAGAGTATGAATGGAACAGAGAAACAATTGCTTTTCATAAGCCATCATGAGTGATGCAAATCCCTCAGAAGCCTTCAAAATGTGTAGCAAGCAGCAAGGTATTGGTTCAGAAAAGAAAGCATTGGCCAATCAAATGGCTTGCATTCATTGTGTTACTTTTAGATCACGTTAATAAGTGAATGACAGCCCTTATTTGCTCATAGCAATCATATCTTAGAAAATTATGCAAGGGTTTTGTTTATGCAATTATGGAAACTAACAGATTTGAAATTCAGCTAGAAACAAAGCGTCAAGTCTTCCTGCTCAAGCTGACAGATCTCTAATCAGTTGTCATCTTAATTTACTTTAAAAGACTTTATTGCAGGATATTGAGTATTTTGCAAGGAGAGCTATGGACTTCATGCTATTAATCTGTTGAGAATAAGGTTGTAATAAGCTAAATTCTAATCTTTTGAGGGACAAAGACTTTATTAATAAGCTCAGCTGAATTTTAACCACCTCCCTTTTTAAATGTTATTGAAGGTGTCATACCAGTTAATTAATTGAAATAAATACTTGATATTGAGCCCTAGAGAAAACGGTGGTAATTATTGCAGCTCAAAATCTAGTCTTTGCTCTGTAGTTTAATTAACAACATTATGATTTGTGTCATAGAGTAGCTCTAGACATTGCCATTTTCAAACTAAAAACCTTAGCATTGCTTTGACAGTTTTAATGCCAGACAGAGCTCTTATGACTGGTTCATTCAGGCAAATGGAAGAGATCAAGAACATTTATTCTAGCTCTAGAGCTGGGGTTTAGACATATGTGCCTAAGAAACAATTTGAGGAAGCTACTCTAACTATGACTGTATTGCAAACCACAGTTACCTGTGAACCTAAGTTGAGTCACAGTTACAAAACCATTTAATCTGGAAATACATGGTCTGGTGACATATAGAAATAAGGCAAAAAGACCAGTTTAGTTCTGAATGCTCCTGAAAAAATCAGAGTAAACCTAACATTTTTGTTCAAGTGTGGCTATTGGAAGTTGAGGTACTATATTTAGCCTAAGGGGGTTCAGGTCCAGAGCTTCCAATTTTTCCTGGTGAGAGCCATCATCATCCTGTAGCAGTGTGCTGTGTGCAGCCGCAATCTGGAGTTACTGAAAGACAGAGAAGCAGAATGACCTTGACTGTTAGCTGTTCAATAGGGACAGAGGTTTGCTTTCTAAAATCTGACCACAGCTCTCTTTCTCCACTTCTAGCTGAGTGCTTACCATCCATCTAGAGAGACAGAGTATGTTCCTGATCTCTCTCGTAATCAATAAGAAAAAAGAACACTTGGAAGGAAGTAGGGTTGTTTATGAAACACTCAAGTTTGAACACAGATATGATGCCTCAAGCTGTTGGTTGCATTAAATAAAAATAAAGTAAAAAATTACTATTAAATTACCTGTTCTGGGATGCAAATTCTGTACCTATATTAAGGTAAACCACCACATGTTTTGTTGGTGCAACTTTCACCCTAGTAATTCTTACTGACTTCTTGTAAACCAGAATATTTTCATGACATCATTTCAGTTTGTTTTGAACTTAGGAGGATAAAAATCAAAATCTTGTAGACGACCAGTACTGAAGGTCATAAAAGACAGTATAATAAAGAAATATAATAATGCAAACTGGCATATTTTTTTTTTCTCCCTGAAATATGCTGATATGGTGATACAGTTTTATGAAAATAAAATGCTCCTTTTAAAATTGGTGAGCATAGCAGAGCTCAGAAGACATGCACTTTCAGAACAAGTTCAATGTTTGTAATAGTGAGTCACTATGACTTTTCACAAACAAGTGAGTCTGAAAATGTCTGTTTTTGTCTGAAAAACTTTTCTCCATATCTTAGCATTTCCACCTAAGTTCTTCTCTGCATATGCAAAACATGCATAGTTTTTTTTTACTTCTACTTGCAACATTATTTATTTCTCAGTATTTACAATATGGGAAATTCAAAATATGTCTTTAAGAATTAGAAAATTATACCTTTTCACAGTCAAACAGCATTTGGTCAATAAAAGACTAGTTTTCTTTTTAATTTCAGATTGTGCAGTTATTAATAGTAAGCAATTCATTTGGGAAGTTATTGTGAAAGTCTGTGTTTTCAAATTAATCTCTTTATCTAGAAAACGGTTGTGTACGTGTCTGTTACAAGCTGTAAGGTGTAAGTGACTTCCTCTATGGAATAAACTCTACAGTCTCCTAAAAGTCTCTTTCCATCGCCTATAAATTTTGAGTTCTGCAGGCAGGGGCACAGGTTCCCTTCTGACCTACAGAAACGTCTCTCAGCTAAGCACATTTAGTTGTGCTTGAGAAAGGAGTAATCTTCCTTTTCGTCTAAAGAGTTCCACTTAACCTAAAGCTCATAAATCAGAAAAAGAGACACACTGCAGCTGAGCAGCTTTGCTGAGCAGCTTTACACTTCTGAGCTGAAAAGTATGTTATACAGTATTTATATGACAAGCTAGAAACAAATCTTTAAATTGTACTTCCTATCACAGTGTTTTAGCATCTCTGTCATTATAACATTAATAGAGATGCAATCAAATATAGTAAAACTTTTAGTGCCATCTTTCATGTATCTGTTCTCTTTTTAGAAAGAGATTATCTGTGATTTGGATATGCTATTGTTTTTGGTGTCTTCTTAAAAAGTTTAAAGTTACATTAACCTTCATTTACTTTATAACAGTTAACACTCAAAACACATAAATCTCAGGTATCTTATTCTTTTCCTTTCTGTTCAACTGAAATTGTCAGTTGCTGTCCCTGGAGCCAATGTGTATCATACATTTATTTCAGATTTGTGACATGCCACCAGCTTTAGTTGATTATTTGAATTTGTACTTCTCACTGATGACAGAAATATGAGATCCAAAGGATGTCAAAGTTGTATGATGTCAGTCTCTGAATATGCAAAATATATGTGCTTTTGTAAAATTTAAATGAAGCTGGATTGACTGAACTTCTGAATGTTACATGCTAATGATGTAGTAGTGCATCTTGTGAAAGCTATGCCTTAGGTATATATTACCTTTCCCTGAAAGACAGATTAGGAGAAAATCTCCCAAACATTTATAATTGGAGCCATTGCTCACTTCTCTGGCAAGTTTGTGTAGCTGAGGTCTTGAAAATAATTTTAAAATTCCTAAGGCAATTTTCAAAATGCAGATTATTGTAGAAAACTGTGTAAGCTTTGATTTGCAGAATAAGAGATGCCTGCAGCTAAATATATTTTCATAGACTGAAGTATAATAAATGAGACAATATAACAACAAAGAAGTTAAATGATACATGCCACTTGTGACATTAGAAAATAAATATTATTCCTGAACTTTTGTCTTTCTCTTCCATCAGTTCTACCTCTTGAAATTTGAAATCCAAGGTATTTCTGTAACTCTTAATTCAGATTAAACCCTCCCTATGAATAAAAATATTCTAAGTTAACAAGAATTGTTATAGCATGATGAGATTCATAAGTATTGTAACAGATTGCTATTTTGCTATTCCAGAAGATGATGTAATTATTTTCAAATATTTTCAACTAGAGACGAGATATTTATCTGGTGAGTCTTGAACAGATGGTGGTGTAATATACATTAAGTCCATAGAATCACTTAGTGACAGATAAAAATTTTATAATCTCTTGGAATTTAACTGATACAGCATCTCTAATGACTTTTAAACTGGTAGGTTTAGTACATGTTATCAGTCATAAAAGCAAAGAAACTTGATTCTTTAATCTTTCTTTGGATACAGTGTCCAACATTTTAGACAGAAGAAAATCAGATATACACAGGTATTCTGGTAAATTACTTTGGTTCGGAGTTTCACATTTACTTACGGATTTAGTTTTGAAACAGATAGAAGAGTTGAACAAATCTTTATTATCCGCTGATAAATATTTGGACGGTATTTGCAGTCTGTGATTGTTATCTGTAGAGAGACAGGGAGATGTGTGATCGGGACAATAAATCTGGGGGTGAGTGGGAAACCATTCATATTAAGTATGGAACTACGTTAAAGATGAGGTAACAGATTTTATATGGGAATGACTGACATGAGAAATAAAAGTGTAGGAAATAGAAATAGAATTCAATCTATTAAGTCTGATCCCTTAAAGGAAAATAAGGGAGACCTGTCTCTCACATACATATCTTCAAGTATGAAAATGGTTTAAATGGCATCCTAATTTATCCAGTTCACAAAGCTATCTGTGATGGCAGGAAAAGATTTTTTCTTGAAATGGATGCCTCATTCTCTTTCTCCCAGTAGCTGTTCAGAGCATTTGTCTATTTATATTCATTACTGTTGCTGTAGAACAGTGCTGTTTTTCATTATTTCATTGGCATGAGAAGCCCTGATTCAGTTTTGCTGTCAATTTTGACCTCTTTCTGTATCTCCTCTACTTTCAGTGACTAAAAGCATCAGTAAATAGAAACAGAGATGCCTACATAAAGTACGTCTGCAGCATCACAAAATAAGTTTTACAATACTTAAGATATATGCAATTGCAGTTCATGTCTATGGTAGGGTAAAGTATGCACTGTAGTTTGTTTAAGTGTTTATTGCACTGCTACATATTTATCAAGTTTTCACATACCTGGTGGCAAAGAGGTTTGGGAGTATACATAAACAGTTTACTAAAAATTAAGATTCTCAAGAGACCTTCACGCAAAGAGCAGAATAAAATCAGTTAATTTTAAAGCTGATAAGTATTTTTGGTCAAAATGTTTTGAGAAGACATAAATTATTCCATTTATTTTCATATCACTCAAAAGTAAGCAGATAATTTTCAACTTTATCTAGCCACTCATTCATCTCTGATTTAAAATAGAATATATCTACATTACATAGAATATATCTCTTTATATACAGTTATTATACATAATAGAATATTAGAAGATAATATAATATATAATAGAATATATCTACATATGGCCATGCTTTACCAGTCCACTTACATGAACTTGAACAGTAAATTACATAAACTAATTCCTGATGTCTACCACTGTGTATTCTGACTTTATCCGCTATGTTTAGTCTAGGCCTAATTTAATGGATCGCTATTAGAGGTGCTTTGTTCACAAAGGGACATGAAATATGCTCATCAGGTCTCACTGCTGCTCACTCCTGTACAAGGACCATGAAATATACAAATGTGGTGCCCAGTTTCTGGTAGGACTTATTCAGCTCTGGTAGGAGCATGCTATTCTTTTTGAATAATTGCCCTGGAATAATTCCATCCTCTGACAAGTATTGTAGCTCAGTTGATTGATATTTGGGCACACAGGTTTTTTATCCTCAAGTTGCAGCTTCAAAGTTGATCCAAGTCAAAACCACTATCTAACAGAGAATCTATTATATGACTAAATTAGTTATAATCCAGGGCACAATACATTCACAAGAACCACAATCCCAACTGGTATCACTATTATGATCTCAGAAAGGAGCCAGAGACTAAAACACTGTGCAGAGAACAATTTTCTACCAAAAAATTTTCATTCAGGAAACCATATTCTGAATGACCTGGAAGAAAGATGCCTGTACAAAGTATACATCGTATGATCTATCCATGATATATCATGGAGGCAGTAATAGGCAATGACCATTTAATAAAAGGAAATTAACAGTTTATAAAGCATGTTTGAAATCATAATTGCCAAAATAACAAATTACTTCTTTCCCTTCACAAATAATTGTGTTTCAAGCCAGATAAAACCTGCAGGTTTTGTATTTTTCTGTCTGATTCAGTCTGAAAAGCTTGTTTTCATCTTCTACTTCCTTAACATTCTGCCCAACCCTTTAACCACTGGTTTTCCACTTGTTCAGGTTTTTAAAACAGTCCAGCAGCTGCTAAGTGGTTACAACCACTACAACTGATACTGAGTAGATTAGCAGAAATTA
The DNA here is from genome assembly GCF_028554395.1 of Pezoporus wallicus. NCBI lineage: Eukaryota > Metazoa > Chordata > Aves > Psittaciformes > Psittacidae > Pezoporus > Pezoporus wallicus. Next base: position 356,376 of record NW_026640026.1, read on the forward strand.
CTCTGTGGATTTACACTGGAAATAATCAAGATTGTTTTATTTTGCTATACTGTAGACAATACATTTAACACACTAATATCTTAATTTTCTTCAGTATATGTAGTCTTAAAAAAAAAAAGTTTTAATCTCTGTGTTAATATATTCTGCTTGATTGGGTTTTCTCCTACCCTAGCAGACATAATTAGGAATCTTTCCTAACAATTGTCAGGAATGTAGCAACGCATTGCAAGTGGAGCAAGCTTAACATTGTCCAGTTTCAAATCTTTTGTCATTTTTACTGGAGTCTGAGTGAAAGCATAAACTAATCATGTAAGACATTTCTTGTATTCAAATGAGTGAAATCCCTGGGTTCAGCTCTAACAGTTATTTTTTTCCTTCCTAGTAGTTGGTGCAGTGCTGTGTTTCAGCTTCAGTGTGAGAACAATGCTGATAACACACCGATGTTTTAGTTGTTACTACCCAATCAATGACTTTTCAGTCTCTCATGCTCTGCCAGTGAAGAGGGGCACCAAGAAGCCAGGAGGAAGCAGAGAAAGGACACCTGACCCAAACTAGCGGAAGGTGTATTCCATATCACAGCATATCATGCCCAGTATATAAGCTGGGAAGCCCAGACCACTGCTTGGATCGGGCTGGGTATTGGTCGGCTGGTGGTGAGCAGTTGTCTTCTCTCCCCTTGTTATTTCCTGTATCGTTATTGGTGGTAGCAGTAGTGGGTTTGTGTTACACCTTAGTTACTGGACTGTTCCTATCTCAACCTGTGGAATTTACATTCTTTCAATTCTTTTCCCTGGGAGCAGGGAGGAAAAGGCGGGGAGTGAGCAAGTGGCTGTGTGGTTCTGAGTTACCAGCTGGGCTTAAGCCACAACAGTGAAACAAGCTGGAGTTTATCTGTTTCATTCTTTAAATGTAGATGTTGGCTATGAAGCCATAGTCCAAAGTATATGCACTGCACTTCTTAAGAAATCTGGAAATACCACAAACTGAGAACAATGGACTACTTTCTGATATTTAAAATTTTATGGGTATAGATATATACTTTAGCAACCAAAGCTAAGCAAAAGCATAATGACTAATTTTAATATTGTGCTGCAAAACACAAGAGCAGAAACAAATGCATATTAAACATTTTTAAACCAAAAGAATGGATTTGTTAAAGACTACTTCCTCTAGAATGACTTCTGACAAATATTATTCCATTTTTACTTAGGGGCTAGGAAATATTTAGTGTATTTTTGAGGAATAGCTCAAGAATTCTGTAGGTGAATAAGCTCAATTGGCCATTAGGTAGCTTAGGAAATTTGAAGAAAATGTTACTTAGTAGATGGTGAAGCAATCAAAACCACAGTATTTTCATCTTGGAATTCCTGACTAATATGCTTAGACAACCTGTTAAAGTCCAATCTTGTCTTTAACTTTCATCAAGACACAGTTAAGTTTGCAAGGTAAGAATTCTACTTCTTCGGCTCCCATAGTTAGTGAGTGAATGAAACATTGCAGGATACTCAGGGTCAAGGGCAGGGATCAAAAATATATGATATACATTACAGGTGCCATTAGATTCCCCCTCCCTCAAGAAAGATTGAGCCTGCTATTTCTGACAGGCTTAGACTTTGCAAGTAAAACTTAATTTTTCTCTTCCCTGCTTCGTTTCATTCAAACTTCTATGCTTTCCCTTAGTATAAAAAAAATCATTATACTTTTCCATTCTATAGTGAGATAAACAGTGTTACTCTAATCTCTTAGTATAGCATGGTTGTGATTCATGTGTTGATTACAGTCTATCTACTGTACATGCACAAGGGGAATTAGTGTTGTGCTTAATACTTAATTACTAATGGACTGTAACCCAGATTAATCTGTCATAAGTATGTAACCATTCTGAGCTTTTATTTGTAATTAATTCACTAGCTGTAATCTGCACACACAGCTGAAAAATCAATAAAAAATTAATGAAAAAATCCCTTTGAGCAGTTCATAAATCACACTGAGAGATTCGTTATCTTTCTGTATTTGTCTCTCAATTTTTGAGGTGGGAAGGCTTTTCCACACACATTATAAAAACAACAACAAACTACACTCCTCGCAAAACACTTCCCCTCCCCAGCATCATTTCAATGAGAAATCATTACTGCTCATAACAAAGGTAAAAACTTTTTTATGTGGATTAATTAGATTTTACCTCTTCTTAGGAAAAGTTGATGGTTCCCAAATAGTTGATCTAAAGACACTATGGCTCATGACACTGACCAGGAATTCAAGACAAGAGTGTGTAACTAGTCAGTCAGTAAAAAAATTTCATTTCCCTGTGACACGTGGAATTATTACCGTTTACTCCTGAGTTGTGTGATTTTATACTTCTGTTATGCTTCGTGATTAATGAAAATGAGCACTATATTTTATAAAAGATAACCTCTTTCTTCTGGAGTATACTTACAGAAACAGGGAAAATATGCTTAATACAATAATCTTAAAATGTTATTCATTTCTACTTTTAACACTCATTTAGGTCTTGCACCATATAAATTTTCTGCTAAAGGAATGAAAGTGCATTCTTTGTACTCTTCAATTCACAGAACTGAATTAAATTTCATTCTGTATCCCAGATATTGGTAGCATGATTAAGTAAATAAGATTACAAATTTATATGTGTATTTGTGAGAGAAACATGTACAACATGAGGAGATAAGTGAGCGTTTTTTTTTCTATTGTGTGGGATAAGGTTCCCTTTATGTGACATAAAAGGTTAAACTGATCCTTCACTTGGCTGCAGTATTTCTTCTTACAACACAACTTCCTCTTGACAGCTACAAAAAAGACAAGTAGTCAGAAGTTATTTGTTTTGGCTTCATGCTGAGCTCTACATTATTTACATGATCATTTGCATGCAGAGCATGGAGAACTGTCTTCTTCCCCCCATTTGAAAATAACGTAATATAAATTAACAGAGCTTCAGCACATATTTACAGTTACTTTTCAAGTTCAACCTTTGAGGGTCTGTGACTTGTAACAAAATAAAATTACATGAGTCACACTGAAAACCTCATGGGAACACGAGTAATTCCCTTTTTATGTAAGCAATACTGCTACTTAATATGTTATTATATAATACTTTATTCTCTATATGCCGGAATGAAATAAAATCCAGAATCCAGAAATATATTGCTGCATGAAGTAGAACTGTATAAAGCAATACATTTTCAGGAATGTAGTGGTTCTATCAAGATAATCAGTTGAAGTTACTATCTCATATGGCAAAAAAATTCTGTAAGAAAGAAAATGTAACTCACTGAGAGATACAAAGGAAATCAGTATTCTCCCTTAAAGATCATTCTTAAACACAGAAGCATTCAACCAGAACTTTATTTTTGTTTTATCTGTTGTCCATAGTCACAAGTGGTTCAGTTTTGCTGTTTGTTGGTTTCCCCCCCATTACTTATGATAAACAATTAAGCAGCTCTGTGTGTTTGTATGTATATGTGTTTTTGTAATCAGTCACCCTTTGAACATTTCAGTCATATTATTGCATTTTTATATCACTCCAGTGAAATATAATTCTTACAAAACAGCTTGCAGCTCTTTCAGATCATTGAATTTTCTTACATATTCAACTTTCAACTTTACCAGTTCCGGATATCCTCCAAGATACTTGTGAGATACCAATGAGATCTAATGGCATTGAACGTCTTTTAGGATTGTGCTTTTAGGTTCTAAATGGAAGCAATACATTCATTAATATTCCCTAAGAAACATCGAGAGTCTCCAAAAAGAAGTTGTCTTTTGAATGAGATGGGCATAAATTGGAGGGAGACAAAGGGAAATCATATAACCTTTTTCTCTTCTATGGTAAAAGCACTATTTTTCTTACCTGGTGTCCACTCCTGATGACAAAAATACATTATTAAATCCTTATCATCAAAAAATTAATTAAAGGGAAGGCACAGTATACAGCTGAGATGAGCTAATGACTGCTAGCTACTTTCTTCCCTTAGAGCTCCTGCAGTCCCCATCACTTTGGCATGAGTATCAAGGAAATTATGTTGATTTTTGAGCTCTAATTCACACTTAAGTCATCTTCAGGACAGCTGACTTATAATTGCTCTTCCAATTATTTCTGCTCGGAGTTTGTTAAGCACTGACACATCTTCCTGAAAAAAAAAAAAAAGTATGTAATTTGACACAGTGACAGATTAATACTTTAGTACCAGATTAGCAGAACAATTAGGCATCTTAAATGTTTCCTACATCTTAATATCTATGCTACTTCAGGAAACCATAGTAAGTCCTACTTTTCTGAAAGATACGTTGCCATTTCAGTAATAAAAGTAAATCAGTCTATCAAAGTACTTAACAGGATTACAAGCAGTCTTGTAGCAATTACATTTATATCTAGAAAATTAAAATCTAAGGAATTTAAATTCAACATAGTGTATTTAGTGCAGTACTCACCACTGGTATCACATAAGCTGACACTTCTTAGTCCTCATTTTATATATATATATATATATATATATATATATACACATATATATATGCAATAGGTCATGTAAATGAAAAAGAAATTAAGTCTGAACTACAGGATAAATAAAACTTAAGAGAAAACTATCTGTTTCCAATCTGCCTTCTTTTATATTGCAATGTAATCAGGGTTTTAAATTAGTATTTGTCTAGAATTAGATCTGTTGGATTTGATTTTACTTACACATAATGTTGTATGCAACCTGTATTAAAATTCTCCACTGACAACCAACTGATTAATATGATTCAGGGCTGGAAGAGTGCAACTATTTTTTTAGTGTAAAAAAAAAAAAAAAATATAGGTGTTTAAGTCAAGAGTGAAATACTGATGATTCCTTGAAGATCACAGGTGGAATACTACCAAGCTAGTACAATTGTTAATTTAGGTAGGAAACTTTTTCATGGAATTATTCTATAATTAGGGAATATTTAAAGAATATTGGGTCTTAACCTCCTGGAGACAATTTTCATAGAAATAACTGTGGAATCTAACCCAGGAATTTTATTGTTTGGGTAATACTTCTTGGGTTGCTTGCCTATCATGTTGGATAGCTATGTAGTCTGGTATAGTCTGTTTAATTAAAAAAAAAAAACAACAAAAAAAAAAACATCAAAATCTTACACATTCTTTATCTAATTTAACTCAATTCCTCCCTAAAACAAAGGAATGTATTATGCAAGATTAAACAAAAAATTCATATATAAAGTAAACATTGTTGAAATGTGTAAGGTCCTGCACCTAGGTCAGAGCTATCCCAAACAACAGGCTGGGCAGAGAATGGATGGAGAGCAACCCTGAGGAGGACTTTTGGAAGTGTTGGTTGATGAAAAGCCCAACATGACCCAGGAGTGTATGCTTGCAGAAAGCAAACCTTATGCTGGGATGCAAGAATAAGAGTGTGGCTGGTAGATCAAGGGAGGTGATCCTGCCCCTCTGCTCTGGTGAGATCCCACCTGGAGTACTTCATTCAGCTCTGGGGCCACAAACAGAAGAAGGGCATGGATGTGCTGGAGTGAGTCCAGAGGAGGGCCACAAAGATGATCAGATGGCTGGAGCACCTCTCCTTTGAAGAAACTCTGAGAGAGTTGGGCTTGTTCAGCTTGGAGAAGACTCTATGAGACCTTAGAGCAGCCTTCCAATACCTAAGCAGGGCTTACAAGAAATCTGGAGGGGGACTTTTTGCAAGGACATACAAAGATAGGACAAAGAGTAGTTTTAAACTGAAAGAGGGTAGATTTAGACTAGATATTAGGAAGAACTTCACTGTAAGGATGGTGAGTCACTGGAACATGGTCCTCCTAGAGGCTGTGGATGCCCAATCCCTGTCGCTGAGGCCAGGTTGGAGGGGCTTGGAGCAACCTGGTCTAGTGGGAGGTGTCCCTTTCCATGGAAGGGAGGTTGGAAATAGATCATCTTTGATATCTCTTCCAACCCAAACCATTCTATAAATCTGTTGGTTTTTTTTGTTGTTTTTTTTTTTACTTCAGAGTCTCTCTTACACCAGTTTCAGATTTAATGGACTTCAGAGGCAAAATATTTGTTTTTGCAACACTTCAGATAGAAGCAGTATTCATCTTTTTGATGAAAATGTAAAATGGAATGAATGTCTTGGGACTTTGGCAAGATGACTTTATAGATGATAGGTTATTATGTTGCACCTTCAGTGTTTTGGGTTGTTTTGGTTTTTTTTTAGCATTGCTGGCTTTTTGTTTCTCTATTCCTTTGATTAACACCAGTCTTAAATGATCTGACCATCTTGTTTTTTTGTTTGTAATTCTTTTAACATCAAATTTAAAGGAGCATGTCATTCCAAAAGGGACTTCTAGCTGAACCTAAACCCAACTTCCAAGGTTGATTTATTACAGAATAAATCAAGAATCCTAACCCAGAAACAATTAAGAATTGGATTGATGCCAAAGTACATAAATATTGGTAATTATATTAACAGAATTGCAGAGCTGAAGGGAACCTTTAGAGGTCATTTAGTGCACCCTTGCTTTCCCAAGATAGGATAGGTAGGATTAGCCATGTTAATGTTACCTTTGGGAGATTTTCTAGACATTCAAAAAACCTCCTAGTGGTGAAGACTCTATAACATTCTGTCACTACATTTATCCTCTTTTTTTTTTTTTCTAGTTTCTAACCTACTTTTTGTTGTTGCAATCAAGTCATTATTTTAAGTTTTTTTCCACTATGGGCATGCAAACTATATTGTTCCCACTCTTGCTTTTTAGATACATAAAAATTGCTGTTTTCTCCCTCAGCTGCCTTCTCTTCTGGCTAACTCACTTTCATTAATCTAGCATGAGCTTTTTTCAAATGTTAAAGAATCAGTTACCTGCCTCAGTTTTCTCATGATATTGTTTTCATTTGCTTATTGTGTGTTTATTTGGTTTAGTGGTAGAGGACTATATAGTATCTCATGTTATCTTTGAAAATTCCGGTCTAGTCTCTCTTGAAACTTAGCAAGTACTTGGGCTTTTGATACGATACAGCAGTGAGTCTTGTTTTAAGGAACTATTTAATTGATACTTTTATTTTACTGTTTTTCAAGTATATTACTGAAAATTCTCACTCATTCTATAGTCCTTCAGAATTCATTATTTTATAGCCTTCTGTCATAGTTTGTCTCACTGTGTTAATTATTCAGTCGACATACATGTAAGCCTTTCTGTATTCTGAAGTATTTCCTTAAGCACTGAAAAGAATTTAAGAATTAGGCATGATATAAATGAGATTAGTCTAGTCCAAAACCAATTAATATATTCATTACTTCCTTGCAGTTGGCATAGCTCAAACAGTGGATCTGTGTTTGACTTTATTCAGTAGGACTGGTTTAGAGATGGCATGCTCTGTCTCTGCAGAACACGATAATGCCATATTCAGAATGACAGCAGTCCAAGCCTTGGGGCATTAAATGCTTCTTGAGATATGTTCAATTGCTGTTTAACTGTATTTAGCCTAAGGTGCAGAGAAAGAAATTGCTGATGCCTTCAAACATGTTTAAGCATTTTAATAGTGTCTTGGCATGTCAGACTATGCCAGAGTACTAACTAAGGTAGAGTTCCTGAATTATTGCAATTAGGAAGCAGAAACTTCAAAGGCAGTAGCTGTGTATCACTATAGCTTAGGTGTGTTTTTTTCCCACTTAAACAGTGATTTTCTACAGTATGTACCCTTTCAGCTGTTTTCTGCATTATTCTTCTCTGATCATACAGTCAGTACTTCTTATGCTTTAAGAACTTTTGGGACTGGTCTTGTTCAACATCTTTGTTGCTCACATGGACAGTGGGATTGAGTGTGCCCTCAGCAAGTTTGCTGATGACAACAAACTGTGTGGTTCGGTTGATATGCTGGAGGGAAGGAATGCCATCTAGAGGGACCCTGACATGCTTGTGAGGTGGTCTGATGCCAACCTCAGGAAGTTTAACCATGACAAGTGCAAGGTCCTACAGCTGGGTTGAAGCAATCCCAGGCACAGCTACAGGTTGGGCAAAGAAGAGATTCAGAGCAGCCCTGTGGAGACGGACTTGGGGGTGCTGGTTGATGAGAAAATGAATATGAGCCAGCAGTGTGCGCTTGCAACCCAGAAAGTCAAGTGTACCCTTGGCTGCATCAAAAGGAGCGTGACCAGCAGGTCGAAGGAGGTGATCCTGCCCCTCTACTCTGCTCTCATGAGACCTCACCTGGAGTATTGTGTGCAGTTCTGGTGTCCTCAACATAAAAAGGACATGGAGCTGTTGGAACAAGTCCAGAGGAGGACCACAAGGATGATCAGGGGACTGGAGCACCTCCCGTATGAAGATAGGCTGAGAAAGTTGGGGCTGTTCAGCCTGGAGAAGAGAAGACTGCATGGAGACCTCATAGCAGCCTTCCAGTATCTGAAGGGGGCCTATAGGGATGCTGGAGAGGGATTCTTCATTAGGGACTGTAGTGACAGGACAAGGGGTAACGGGTTCAAACTTAAATAGGGGAAGTTTAGATTGGATATAAGGAGGAAATTCTTTCCTGTTAGGGTGGTGAAGCACTGGAATAGGTTGCCCAGGGAGGCTGTGAATGCTCCATCCCTGGTTGTGTTCAAGGCCAGGTTGGATGAAGCCTTGGGTGAGATGGTGTAGTGTGAGGTGTCCCTGCCCATGGTAAGGGGAGGTTGGAACTAGATGATCTTAAGGTCCTTTCCAACCCTAACTGTTCTATGATTCTATGATTCTAACTCTATTGTGTCTCCAATCACACAGCTCATAAAACAGACAAGCATTTAACATAAAAGCCATGTAAATAAACTGCTGTTTAATTGCATAGTATAATTGGTGTTGCACTTGAATTTTGTATAGTCCACTGAAAACTGTGTATTTGTGTACAGGGTTCAGGAAAAAGTGATATGAAAAACAGTTCATTCAAAGCCTGTTCTCTGTCATTACTGTATGATAGTTTTTCTTTTCTCACAGTAGTCTGGAACTACTGCACAGCCATTCTTTACCGATCCTCAGTAACTGGAACCATGCAGGGGTGCCATGGGCCCATCAATGGGGAAAGGCAGCAAAATCTGTATGAAGTCATTGATTTGGCATAGATTCTATTTAGAAGTCATCTGCCAATGACTCCTTAGATCCTGTGACCAAGTTTCATGATTTACAGATGCACTTTTGCATGCTGTAGTACGGTACAGCTTCTGTGGTCATATATACTCCTCCAAGAAATGGTCTACAGGTAGGAACGTTTTCTGGGCACAGAGTTCTTTCTGGGAATGTTCTCAATATTGAAGCCAGTTAGTATATCACTATTGCTTCAGAGGGTTTTCCGTCTCCAGGGAAAAGTGGAACAGAGCTTTTGACTACTTAAGTACATCTAAAGTCTCTTTTTACCATAGACTTTGTGTGTGGTTTACAAAAGATAAGAAGAAGAAAAGCTCCTTGCATCTTTCTCTGAAAGAGTGTATGTGCTAGGACTATGTCATGACTAGCTGATAACGCTGGGTTTGTATAAAATATATTGTACAAGAATGGTTGTTAAAAAATGCGTGGAGCAGAGCCAGAGTGAATGTGCATCCTAGATTATATTTCTGAAATCTGTGCGTACAAAAAAAGCATGTAACTTGCAACATGTACTTTTTGACTACTCTGCTCATACAGTATTTCTCTGTACTTGATTAAATACATTGACCTTCTTTGGTAAGGAATGGGAAGAGAGAAAATAATGGAAAATTGCTTGGATGGAATATTTTGGTTGTTTAATGTTTAGCTTTAAACTGGATGTAGAGCATCATATTTGCTCTCTCCACACTGCCATGGTAGTTGACTTCCATTTTTGATAACAGGCAATCCTTCTGGCCCTAAAGCAAGTCAACAACAATCAGCAGAAACATGAGCATGCTTATATATAACTCCATTCATTTGAATGATGTTGTACAAAGTTTTATGGAAAACATAAGCTATCACCCTCTCAGAAATTAATTATAGTTATCAGCTAGCTTTGGAAATTGGTGGTAGAAGCTTATATCAGATACAATGAAGAAATAGGTTTCAAGACCCCATAAATGAGTGCTCTCCAGTTTTTTTTTAAAGATGAAATCTGAGCAGTTGCAAATGAAATCTGCTTCATAAATACTCACTTCTGAAGTATCCATTCACATGTGTAACTAAAAACTTGTCTAAATATCTGCATTTTAGGGAGTGGGCTTTCAATGCCCTTGTAAATAGTCAAGCAAGACAGTTCTGATGTAGAGACATCATAAGAAGAAGGTATGTTTGAAAGTAATGTTTTCCATTATAATTCTGAAGGTAATTTTATGCAAATAGAAGCTTAAATTTGAGTAGTTATGTATAAGCAGTTAAAACCTAAACCCAAATTTGCAAATTTGCATATGATAAGAAATACTGTCCTTCCAGGTTTACTTTCTGACTAATTAGTGTTATGACAAAATTTGTATACTAATAATTGGCATTTTAAGCATTTATTTGAGTAAATTTCCAGATATGTGACTGGTAGAAATCTGTTATACTTTTCTTTGATGATTTGCCAATTGTGCTGACAAACTCTTTGCTGTGTCATATACCATTAGGTTTGTCAGCTGGCAATGTGGTTGCTACTAAAGTGTTTAACTTTAAACTGAGAAATACTAAAAAAAGTACATCACTTAGAGACAGATATACTTGGATGTAAATTATGCTAGAGGACAAGAGGTGTTTTTTTTTCAAATTCAGGGATTCTTCACGACTACAAAATGTAAAAAGTGGAGCATAAGGACACTACTTTGCAAAAGAAGATCAATCTATTCAGGGAATTAGGAAAAATACTGTTAATTACTTTGTAGCTAAAGTAGTGTGGCAGTTTATTCAAAACAATGGTTGAATCTCTGTTATCTACTGCAGGGTACAGAAAGTACTCAAGTTTTTCTTAACTGACTAGTTTAGGTACTGGTAATAGTTTAGTCCCAACAGCACTGAATATTTTACTCATATTCTGAAATAATACACACACATACAAAACATTCTCCCCTTGACTGCTTTTCCCCAACTGAATGCTGATGTTATGTCTGTTTTTTTAGGCAGAAGAGCAGTTAAAATGCAACAGGTTTCAAAACATGTTAGTGTTAATGTGTGCTTAAATACTGCACTGATTCAAGTTCTTGGAAGAGATGCAAGAAAGCAATGGAGTAGAAAGCTATATTAACTGTATGTGCCAAATATTAATTGAAGAGAGTTTTAGAGGAAAATATATCACACAGGATCTGACAGCCCAAGGGAGACAAGGCTACTGCTGCTGCTCCATGTCCCAAGGTCCAACCAGTATCAAAGATGAGGATGTTTCCCCAGAAGGCACACACACAGAGCACACACATACATCAAATATATACACAGTTGGCCACACAGACCACAGACGCTTGGGGCACTCACGTGAACACAGACAAGTGAGGCCACAGTACCAGTGGCCTCATTCTGCTCCCTTCTCTGGCTGGACAGGATGGAAGCCCACTAGTGACAGCAGACACACATATATGTATACACATATAAGCATACACATATATACACACATAATAAAGAGCTCATACCAAGGAAAAAATTAGAAAGGAATTTAATAGGAAGATAGACAGTGTTGATCAGGTACAGGACACACCAGACAAACTTGTTAATCAACAAACTATTTATATGTGTCTGGCCCTTTTATCCCCTTATATCTCTGTTTTCCCACTCTTGTTCCTCCCCAAATCACTTAAAACCCTCACTTGCTGCCATTTTAGTTCCTCCCCTAAATATTACATAAGTCCTGTACTATCCCAGACTACTTTTCCCACATATCCCATAATGTGTCCTACATACCTTAGGCAGTAATCTCCCTGTTAAGACACAAAAGTGATCTGGAGAGCAGCTGCCAATGACTCACAGTGATAGGTTTCACACCTGGACAGTAGAGCAGATGGCTCTGCTAGGCTTTCCCTAGTCCTTGATTTGGGTTCCTATCTGCCACTATACACACCTGTGCTACCCTGGGCCTGGGCAGATGGACCTCTGATGGGCTGATGGCCTCCATGATGGGCCTTGGAATAGCTCATCGGAGTATTATTTAAGCTGGTATTTACCTGCCTGTGTCTCTCTGAGCTCTTTTGTGGTTGTGAAGATAAAATTTATCACATAACCCAATAGGGCAGGCCAGCCACATACTGACTTCGAGGCTGCCACTTCATAAAAGAACACTATAAGGCTGAATTGTACAACAAGTATTTATGCTTTACAATAGCAAATTGTAGTGTTTGTCCAGAAGTGAACAGGGGATGTGCTAAAATACAAAATGTTAAGTGTGTGACCACTAGTGAGGAAAAGATCTTTTATTAACCCGAGTAATGCTGCATCAGTATTTGTTCACATTGAAAAGAAACCACCAGATATAAGGAGACATCAACTGTTATAATCTGAAAAAACAAATGGACAACAATAAAACCCCCTTTCCAAGAAACGCATACTCCTATGTGTTAAATAAAGATCAGACCTATTGCCTTGATAAGCATTTGCTACTTTAATAGTCAAAATTCTAGGAGTAAACGTTATGTTTAATGGTCATTTTTTTTTGAAATACGGTGCTGTTTGAAGAGTTTATTGAGATTTACATGGAAACGGGATTTGCCCTGTTATAAAAATATTAAAAGGGTTTTTCCATTTTAAAAAATCAATGCACATTAGGTTCAGCCCAGCAGTTAATTAAGCTTGATACCTTTAGGGATTGCCAGAATAATACTAGATTTACCTGACAAATGGAGAATTTTCCTGTTACAGTTCCCATCTTCTGTCTATGTCTCCAGAACACAGTCATCTTGAAAACTGATGGGCTGATAACTGTCCATAGGCTTTGCATTTTTCATTGAAACAATGAGGGAATCATAGCTAAGTCTAAGTACAAAAGCCTTAAAACGTAAAAACTGGGGGGCGGGGAGGGGAGAAATCCCTCAGTTTCTTCCTCCTAGCCTTACACTTCTCAGATACAGAGTTACTCGGTTAGTTATCTAACCATCAGTACTGTTCTCCTCATTAAAATCAATTCCATACTGAAATAAGAAATATTATACAGTACAGCAGATCCCATAAAAATGTCGGCAACTGTTAATAATAAATAATATGCATATTTTTTACAATACTACAAGAAATTTCTGATTGAATGCTTAAATGCATGAGAAAATCAGGACAGGGTGAACATAAACCTGACTCAAAAGCTTCTGCAATTCTATCAGAATTAAATCTGCACATACGGAAATGAAATATTCTTTCTCTGTGAGCACCTGTTTTAAATACTTTAAATTAAAACAGTTTACTCTGGAAAAGGCAAAGGATTTTGGGTTGCTCTTTTTTTTTTTTTTTTAATCTCAGCAGCCATCTTTTATAAGAATTTATAAAAATTTCATAGATGTAATTGTCACTAATAAAGAAAACCATCCAGGAGCCAAAATCAGAGAAAGAATAGGCAAAATTGAAGTAACAAAATGAAGGCTGAATAGGCCTTTGAAAGGTATTTTATAAGGATAACTGTTCACATAAATGTGGGTGTTGTAGTGAGAAAGTAGAAAATTGCCACAGCCCCTATGAAGTACCTTACTGCATTTTCATGTTGAAGCTCCTTCCTCCTTTTTAAGATTTTTTTTTTATAAAAGAAACCTTGAAAGTGTCATCAAGTAAGTCATATAATATGAAAGTCATATCAAATAAACTGGAAAAGTTAATTTACTTGTCAATTTTTGTTCTTTGTCAACTTTAACTATTTGAATATCATGTTGTTGCTTTGTAGGCAGCTCCAGCTATTTCTTGTAGATCATAAAGTATGGTATAACTGAATAAAAGTAAGGTTTTGAATCTTACTTGTTATTTAAAACAGTTGAGGCAGCTTTTTAATTCAGTTGTAATGTGAGTATCAAAATGCAAAAATTACAAACTGTGTTTTTATCAGGTAGGAGTTAATCCTGCAGTCCCCTGAACTTTGCTAGTTTTCAGTGAAAGCTCTTACAAGTACACACACACACAAAACAGAACAGCTTTATCCATACACGTTAGATTAAGTTTATAACCAAGGGGTTTTTGTATGCTTCAACTAATTATTGGTTGTGCAATTCATATAGCAGTTTTTGTACTAACAATGAATGCCCAGTAGTCAGAAATACAAGCAGATATTTATGTTATGAGCATATTGAGTTCCATTGACAATAACAGAGCACTCACTTGCAGGACATTGAGCATGGCCATAACTATTTTGAGAGTGCAGGCCCTCACATTCTTTTCATGTAAATGTAAAACATTCTTTAGAAAAAAATCAAAGAAAGATATTTTGAATAATTTCAATAAAGTCGGCTGTATGGAATTAAGTGCTTAGTTGACTCTTTCAGACGTAAAAAAAATCATTCAGTACCAAATACCAAATGCTTTTGAGATTGATTTAAAAGTAAAAAAAGTGGCTTAATAGTTTTATTTTTCAGTTCTTGAGGTTGAGGATATCTGTAGAGATATGCTTGCTGCCATGCGCACATGCAATGTAAAAAAAGCCTATTACTGAGGAGCTTATTGCAACATTTGTACCAAGACCTTTTAAAATACTTTTTGTGAATTTAAAGATTCTAAGTTTCGCTGGAAGTTACTGTAATATTAGTCATTTGTAAAGACAACTCTATTTTACTTTCAGATTCAAGGCCTCTACCAGATGTAGCCCTGACAGGGAAGTGTACCCGAGAGTGTGATGAATATGGCCACTCGGACTCCTGCTGGATGCCAGTTCGCACTTCTCCTGAAAGAAAGCAGAAGAGCCAGCCAAAACTCTCTACTTTTATGCCTGTCGATGAACGGGGAAGTCAGGAAAAGCTGGCCAATGGAGAAGCTTCCCTCATGGGTGATCGCAACAGAAACCTCCTTAACAAAAAGTTGACCTCATCCTATGAGACCTTCAGTGCGGCTAGTTTCAGCAAAAATGAAGATGGCAATCCAGAGGATATACCGCTTACACAGACAGGGGAATATAAGCCATCTCCTGTCAATACTCTAACTAGAAGAGAAGTTTACCTGTAGGCTAAAGAACAGCTTACATAAAGAGCAGTTTCATTTATAAGAAAGAAAAGCAGCAAAAGTATTAAAATGGAAACAATTTTAACAAAAAAAACAAAACAGACAAAAAAAGAGGGGGCCACCAAAGAGACAAAAGATCCAGCTGCCACTTCTGCCTCCATAGCAGGCATTTAATTATACTGTCTGCCTGACTATATTGTACAATGTAGAAAATGTTGTTACTTGCATGTCTAATTCCCCCTCTCTGATTTTTATTTTCCTAAATCTATGGTTGCAAATTCCTCCCATAGTAACAAGGTCGATTAAAAAGAACACAACACACTTGTTTCCCCTCTGCAGAAGCATGAGTTAAGCCACTCGTTTTGTTTGATTGTCATCTGGCTTGTTGAGGATAACAGGTCAGGGAAAATATATTCAAAACATATCATCTGAATATTGCTGATCCCCACCAGGGACAATCCTTCAGAAACCGTACAGATATGGAGATAAATATAAAGGAATACTCATTAATAGGCACTTTGTGAAGACCACAGCTTTAATATTCTCACCTCTCATCTGAGGCTGGAAGCAACAGAAATACATTCAGCCTGAGACTGCAGTCAAAAGCATGGCATATTTTCCTATGATTCATGAACTCTGGTTCTGTTTTGTCCATAGAACAAATGTGTTCTTGCTTGTGTCTCTTTCTCTCCTTCTCTCATTCTCTGTAATGATTACTTCAACGTAAACACAATTAGTCACACATATACTGTAGGATATTAATGATAAACTGCTGAAATAATTATTTGGGGCAAGACTAACATCTAGCTGGGGAGATCATAATAACAAAAAGGCCAAAGATCACACAATGGATCAGGGGAACTGCTAAGTATTGGGGCTTGGCTTAGGAAACTAATATATTTACAAATACACACATGTGGTCATAACATACCTTCAGTTACGTTTTGCACAGCAGCACAGTTCACAAGCCCAGATGACAAGTTTTTTTCCTAGTGCAGTTCAGTTGAATGCCTAAAAGAACTGATATGTTGGTTTTTTTTTTGTAAAGACATAGTATGTTGCAGCAGATGCTGCATATGGTATGCTGCATATGCTAGTTCCAGGGAATTTTTAAGATCATGATTAAAAACTAACAGTAGTAATAGAAGACTGTGTTAATGAGAATGCTTGGTGGGATGGAAAGTGTGGATAATGGGATGATGCAGTGACAAGAGAATATTACAAGTCAAATACAAAAACTTCATTTCAGAGTGCAAGGAATGAATCCCAAGTCTTTTGTCATCACTGTGGCAGATTAACAATAACTTCAATTATATCAAAGATAAAATAAAGGTTTTCTTGAAACACAAGTGCATTAAAGCCAAGAGAAGTGCAATCCTAAATGGCATCAAGACTCAGAACATTCAGGCTAGATAGAAAATGGTCTGATAAACAGTGGCATCATACTTGCTTAGCAGGTCAAGATAAGTTAGAAGGAGTCCAAGCTACCATGATGTGCAAGAGCTCTGGGCTGTAACAATTCTCATGGTGAGTACTTCTTGAAAGGAAGAGGAAATGAAACAGGTTTTTGTGCAATAAAAGCAAAAAAACATGCACAACTTCGACCAGTTGCTTTGTAGCTGAAGCTGTAGTAATAATGATAGACTTAGATCAGACATTCAGACAAAAGCAACAAGCAAACACATCAAGGACAGCTCAAGGAGGGGGAAAGCATTCAGATCCCTGGCTGTTTAACCTGGTGTTAAGGCATGGCTAGATGGCTCTCTAGTATACTGTAGTCACAATGTAGTTTGGGTAGTTTCCTACTTTGAAAAATTGCATAGAAATAACCTTAAAAATTCTAAAGTAGAGGTTGGTAAATCAATACTACTCATCACATTTCTCTTTTGAATTCATATGTGCCATTATTGGCTACTTCATTCTCCCCCATCAAGTTTACTTTCTTCAAGTAATATTAGTTTCTGTATAGCAGTTATGATGAATGGGCACATTTTAGAAAGAAAATATTCAAAGATTAATAGTGATTGAACATTTTTATGTTTCATAATTTAAGTAATATGGAGAGACGCAAACTAGTACGTTGTTATGAGACTGCATACAGCAGTTGCTGCTTTGTATAATAAGTACCTGTTTAAAAATGCTTCTAAAAATGCTTATGTAAACACATTTTTCTTGCACGTTTCAACAGATTACACAATTGCATAACACGAATGTTCAACAGAATTTCCTTTAATAAGGTTTTATTTAGTAATACACGCACACAAAAAGAAATTAGGTAGTTTGCTTCCATATGTTCTTAGACACTTTTTCTACAAAGGCTAATAATACAGGTCATAGAAGTCATTCAGATTAAATGGATCAGCAGTCACTCACCAATTTTTGCACCACATAAGACAGTCATTAAATACTTTACGTGTGTGCATCTCCTTAGATCTAAAATAGGTGTGAAAGTCTTTTTTTTTAAATTCTATCTATCTACTGTAAGTGTTCACAGTAATTCTGGTGGAACTAGCCACTATTAATATGCTGATTACTCTTCTGACCTGGCATGATACACAAATATATTTTGTGTTTGTATTTTTCCTCCTTATTTGAAATAGGTTAAATCTGGTGCCACTCCATAGAGTGCTTTTGTATAAAAATAAAGAAATAAAACTATAAAAAATAATTAGGGTGAATGCAAAATATGCAACTGTGCCTTTTATACCTATTATTATGGTAAAATGGTAGTTGGGTTTGGACACTGAGGGATAAGGGGCTATTCCCAACATTTTTGAACCTGTATATTTACCTGTGTTTATTTTCTCATAAATTCTAAATAATATATTTAAAAACAAGCCTTTTGCCAAACTCAGTTGATGGACCAGTCTTAAGCATTATTAACACAAGGCTGTGGTTTAAGTAGGTCTTGAGGATTTTTTTTTTTTTTAACTCCTATTTGTGTAGGGTTTGGGATTGCTTTTATTTGTTTTTAGTTCTGCTGCCTGGAAAGCTGTGATGATCAGTCTATATTATAATTATTTAGCAAGGTGTCACCAGTTCATGTTGCCAGGAAAAACTGACTTTTTTTTTTTTTTTTAATTGCTTTTAGCCATCATCACTTTTCAGTTATACAGTATAGAAATCGTCCTTTTATTTCCATCTATGGGAAACTCCAATGAGTTTTGCATGTATTTTACATTAGGGCACCTTCATAGATTGATGCATTAATATAGAACTTTATATGTATTAGAAAATTCAATAGGTTTGGTCTAAAATCTAATGCTCATTCTGAATCTCAGATCTACTATGTTTATTCAATATGATTTCTGACTGGCCTGCTGCCTGAGTTTCAGGAAAAGTTAAACATTATTTTTATGTGGGGAAAGAACATAAATGTCATTGAAATGATTGCCTGAAAGGCTACCCTAGGAAGTTGTCAAGCAGGAAGATAAAGAACACGGATAAAGACCTTGCCATAAATCCAGCCATCACCAACTGTAAGGAACTTGAACAACAAAATGTTTTTCCTTTTGTTTCCTTGGTGATAAGTGTTTCTTTAAGGAATAAACAGGACAAAATAGCAATATAAATGAAAGCCCATCAGATAAGCTGTATTATTGACTGAAGATCATAAACACAAGGAAAAAGACAACATTCGCCGTCTACCTGGGGTATGCTTTCAGACAACTTTTTCCTAAATTTTAAAGCACTTGCATTCAGTGTGGTATGATCTGTTTGTAATATTAATCATTGACTATTGTTCTGCAACTTGGATGTTGATAGTGAAGCAGAGAACAATTTGTCATTGTTTATTATGAGTCACTATGCACGCAACTATGCTAAACATGACAAACTGTATTAAACGCTAGTCCACCTCTATTTATGAAATATTTACATAATTTAATTTGCTTTTGTACAGTTTTATGTAAATAAATTGCTTGTCATTTTTGTCTCTGCAAATTAAAATATAACATGTTCAACTGGTTGCCCATTTTCCAGTGTACTTTCTCTAACAGGCTATTCCACTTTTGCTGGATTAAATTACATGCTAGTTTGCATATTTAAACTATATTGTGCATGGCAAAGATGAAACTGGCTTTGTAACTGGCCACATCTTCAGCTGAGGTTTTTATCTCTCTACAGAGTGAAATTCAGTAGAGATTATCATCACTCAGGACAGCATACAGCTATTTTTGCAGTAGAAATAAAGTGCTTACTTGTAACACTAGCTGTTTCCGATTGCTGTTCGAAAGGGCTTCTTATTAAGATGTGTTTAAAACTTTCATATTAAAGGGAAAAACAAGTCTTAAGTAGAAGCTCAGGTATTTCCATTATGGAATGGCAATTTTCTAATTATCAGCAAGGTTGTTATTTTTTTACAAGTTTGGAAATATTAACAAATCCTAAAATGGCAGTAAAGCATCTATGGTGAAAAGAATAATGCAAGTAATGCAGCATTTCAGAGCAAAATTTGAAA
Source organism: Pezoporus wallicus (assembly GCF_028554395.1). Classification (NCBI taxonomy): domain Eukaryota; kingdom Metazoa; phylum Chordata; class Aves; order Psittaciformes; family Psittacidae; genus Pezoporus; species Pezoporus wallicus. The sequence goes on from NW_026640026.1 coordinate 375,889, forward strand.
TTAAAACCTCCAGCTCTTTCTAGCTGTGAATCAAATTATCCATCCCAGCTTAACAATAGATAAGAACAAACCCTCCTCAAGAAGGAATGTCTAAGAAGTAGAAAGATTTAATCCCTTAGCTGTCTGGATCACGCACTACTTCGTTTGTTTTAAAAAAGGAGGTTCCAAAACAGCCATTGAATTGAGATTTGCATCAGTTGCAATATGTGAAAAATACATCTGTGGGGAGAGGGATCCAAACTGAACCCCCTCCCTGTTGTTTTTTAAAAAATACAGTATTGCTACAGAGACCTTGCGAATCATTATGTACAATTTCTCACCAAACACCACAGAAAATGCTGTTTCTATCTTTTTACCTTAGTTACAGATTAGGCTTTGATTTTTGTGAATACAGGCTGGCCAGAATTTTTTTTTTTTTCTTAAATAAACTTTACATTGCAAATTTTTTTCTCTGATTGTGCTTTTGGTTAACATCGCATGGTCTTCTCTAATGAATGTGTCTAGATTCTTCCTTCCATAAGCAGAGGTCTAAATCTGCATGCCTATGGAGAGAATTCAATCCACCAGTTGACCCCAGATCTCCCCAGTCACTCTTGAATGAGTTACCCCTCAATCATTTTAAGCAGTTCCAGTATTTTAATTGGTCACTTCAATCAAACTCTCGTGTTTATTTTATACTAGATCTAGTATGTGAGGCATGACCTTATGTTTGTTTATTTTGTCTTTTACCTGCATTGTTCTTGTTTACCAACTGCATCCAGGAAGGTGATTACAGGAAGATAAAATAAATTTCCTGAAGCACAGAGGGTGGTAAGAGAAGATAATATAAACTGGCAAAAGCTAACAATTTATGTTCCCCTTTAACCCTGGCTTAATTTCTTCCTCCTGCACTGCAGTAAAATGTAAATCTTACGCAGAGACTGAAATTAATAAATGTGACCTAGGCAGAAATAATTTCATGTCTTTACTGAGCATCCTGAGGGTAGTGCATGGAAGATGCTTAATAGTTCATAAATGCGCAAATCATCTACCCTATGCAAAGAAAGCAAGCAAGAAACACCTGAGTTAGACAGGAATATTTAGCGTATTCATTACCAAAATTATAGGATTCCATTGAGTCAGTTCATATGGCTATTTCTTCTAAAACAAGTAGGGCTTGTTTAAAGACTTACCAAGAAGCCAGAGGAAAAAAAAAAAAAAAAAGAAGGTAAAATACCTATTTTGTAGTAGTGAGGAATGGCCTCCGGGAGAAGGAACAAAGAAAAGCAAATAAATATAAAGTAATTGTCTCAGAAGTGTTACAAACAGATCTGTTTAAGACTTTCAAACTGATTTAAGGATCCTAAAATAGGGAGATATTAATGCAGAATTTGTAGCTATCTACAGTACGGTCATTTCTAAGAAAGGATTTTTGCTAATTACAACGCGTGTGATTCTATGTAAGGGTGTGTTTTTAATGATTTAATTAATGGTTAAAAAATATTTATATCTTAATATTGCTTCATTGTAAGCTTACTAAAGCAAATTTCAGAAGGCTTCTACATTATTCACTGTAGAAAAAGGCAGGTTTGGAAAGACCAAGATAGACAAGATACAATTTTCATATTTCTACGACCTAGACTTTTCAACTACCACTACCTTCCATAATATAGCACTTTCCAGAATATTTAAAAGTAGCATAAAAGCAGGTTTAGTATACCATGTTTACTTAAGAAGCAACTTATATCAGAATGAATTGCTAAGTTTTTCCCAATCCCAATCCTTTCCCAAGGAAGGAAAGATTAGAGCAAGAGGAAAAAAAAATATTGCCCCTTTTTATTATCTACCTCTCATGCATTTCCATCTCCTACAGAAAATCACATGAATGGAATATGTAATACTAGAGTATTTCTTTCCCCACACAAGTGTACACATCCACTTTTTTCAAAGGAACTTGCAGGTTTTACAACTTGTACTAAGTCTAATAGTGGTAAACAATTTTCTTGACACTTTTTTTTCTTACATAGTAACTGTATTACAAGATTCCAGAAAATTAGGCTGATTCTAACTGAGGCAAGATTATGGTGATAGTAGTTTCCTCTAAGTTAGCTGAATATATGTATATATATATGATAAGACAAGTAGAAGTGAAGAAATCAGAATAAGATGAATAGGATCTAGTTCATCTGAAAAGATCCACAAACTGCTGCACACAGTGTAAAGATTTATTATTTAGGTCTGATCAAGACTCGTACTGGGAAATCTAGTCTAGGCCATGCTTTGCCAAGAAAGGTTGGACCAAATGATCCTTGAAGTCCCTCCCAACCTGGTATTATATGATTCTATGAAAATAGAAGAGGCTGAAAATTTCATAAGCAAATAAAAAAAAAAAAAGGATTAAAAATAAAACCAAAAAACAGAGACCTAGCACCAATAGACTGTATGTGTGTGTGTGTATGCATGTGCATACACACATACACACACACCTCTCACTTCTAGCTTTTGAAGCAGATTTTAAGATACTTTTCAAGATTCCAGAAAATTGTCTACTTCTGTCAGTAGCCAGCGTCAGAGAGATAGAATACTGGGCAACAAGGACCTTCAGCACAAGCTCCTATAGCTATTCAAAGGTTTAGTAAGGCAGAACAAAATACATAGACTAGTGGCTATCACTTATTTTGGCAGGGTATGGTGATTACAGAATTAGAAAACAGAGTAAATACCAAGCTTGCTTCAGTTTCTCTCGAGTCTCCTGTCTCATATATGCTGCTAAAACAAAAGTCAGGGCATTCTTTTAATCTTAGTTTGTCTTCCTTTTCTCACAGTTCCTGGAATAAGCTTGGTACCTACTTTGCTTTTCCCCACTTTATTTTGAACTAGAAGAGAGCCCCAAAAAAATAAATGATTTAATATTCTTTTTCAGTCTGACCTCAGCACTTGGCAGGCATCATGTTGCCACCCTTATCTTTAGGACCATGAAGTCATGGTAGACTCTCTCACCCATAACTCTGAATATGAGTTTGAATTTGAATATTAAAAGGGCCCTTATAGGTGGTAGAACAAGAATTATGCCTAGAATTTAGAATTATCTGGTGCTAATCTGATTAAAAAAAAAAAAATAGGAAGAAATCCTGAATTCCAGAGGATTGAAAAGTTTCAACCATGTTCTGGGTGCAACCTTATAACAAAGAGCAGTAGCAATGCATCTCTTCTTGCTCTAATCAGTGCCATACGTAGAGATGAAAGGAAAAGGTGCAAATGTCCCAGGTCCCTCTAAAGACAGCTAACAGTTTTTCATATATACAGGAAAGCAGAATCATCTTTTGTCCACCCCTGGTAAGGTAAGCTTCCTTCCAATCAGTTTGGACGCTCCTGTTAAATATTCTGATTGTGTTTATGCAGCAACAGTACAATGATAATGTCTAAATAATGATACAGCTAGTGTGATGTTTAGTAGGGCATTATGCTTATTTAGGAGAGCATAGAATTGATCAAAGGGAATGATGTAATAGTGCCACTGTGGAGAACAAGGTATTCAAACTATAACTCCCATGAGGTGCTATAATGTATTACATATAAATATAGACGTTAAATACCACTTTTCAGTTCCAGAGGAGATTCAACTAGTCAAAATAAGGATTCAGAAAAAAAAAAAAAGGAGAGAGTTTGATTAGTCATGGACTGAGAAGATCAAATCTAAGAGTTACAGAAGAATTACTCTGTACTGAGTGACTGCAGATGAAATAAAGTTAGCAACACTCAGAAATAATAAATCTTGTCTTCCCTTACACAGTGACAGGTTCTGAAGCTTCCAAAAGTTTATTGTTCAGTAGCACTCCAAAAACAAAACCTAAAAAACCAAACAGAATGAAAGCTTAGAATTAAGGAAGGTTATCAAATATAATAGATTCTGCTGCTTAAATCAAGATGCAGGTGAATAACAAATATTTTTCACAGTTCTGACCTCCACCCTTCTGTATTAAAAAGGATATAAATACCAAAAGAGAAGCTGATAAGGGCGATCAAAGTTATAGAATAAATAAGATAGGATTCTTAATCCTAGAGAAAGAACTGAGAAGTTTGACAGTGGTCCAAATAAAATCGTGGATGACATAAGAAGAAGTGGAGGAAACTATCCATTTACCTTAATAAATGGGCTGTGAAACATCATATGAAATGATGAAGCAACATGGAAGATAGTGTGTTTTCTCAGAGTGCATCAAACTGTTCAACTTCTTGCTAGTGAAGCTCAATTTTGGGATGCACCCATGAATCTGGCTCACATAAAATATAAAATAAAAAACAGAGTATTTCCAGATTGACACTTTTTATGAAGGACATAAGTTAAAAATAGCATAAATAAAAGACATATCTCTTTGTTTTTCCTGCTTTATTACATAAACAGAGACATCAACAACTACTGGAAGCAGAATACTGAGCTGAAAGTCTCTTTCTCTCACAATCCGCCAAGCTAAACCAAATACACACACACAAAGAAACAACAACCAAAAAAAAAACTAAAAAAAAACAAAACACCAAACAAACAAAAACAACAGCAACAAAAAACCACAACAGCCAAACTCAGCCCTCACCACCACTATTTTGTTAAATAGCACGGTAAAAATCTTTGCTTCAGGAAGTTCTTATTGATACTCAGTGCTTTTGATACTCTTTCCCCAAGAGATTAGCGAAAAATCATCTATGCCTTACCACAATTACTCTTGGCAAATCTTCATCTCCTAAGAAAACTTTAACCAGGAAAAAGTCAGAAAAATAAAAAAAAAACAAAAACAAACTACAAAAAACAACTTAAGCTATTCTTTTCTCCAATTTGTATTAAACTTACCAATTAAACTCCAAAACTGTTCCATAGGAAGCGCATAACTCACAGAATTATGTAGGTTATAAACCCTAGAACAGACTATTACTAGGTTTATTCAGACATGTGAACAGCCTATTACATGGTATTTAACAATAGTCATGTATTTAACTCCTGCTAAAATCAGTGATAGGCGTTTATCTTGTAGTGCACTCCTGAATGTGGAAATTCATGTAGACAAAACATGTGGCAAAATAAACCAAAAGCATTTGTAAACAAGTCTGTATATTTCAAACTTTATACTTTTTGAACACAAGTACAAAGCAGAAGATAATAGAAAATACTTTAATAATATAATAATATGTGAGTTCTAACTAACTGGTGTTTGTGGTCTTTAGAGTACCTAGAGATGTCTGTTTTATTGAACCTTCTAGCTACAACTTTTAGCATCAGTGATGTAATCAGTTTCCTCTGCTAACAATGAAAATACACTTCTTCCTCCCAAAGAAATAAAAACCCCACTGTTTCTTCACCTTCACATTCCATTGGAGAAGGCAATTGTTTATTAATAGGACTTCATTTTGGAGTCATTAGGATCACTGCAAGTTAATCTGCAAGACACTAGTAATTTCATTTCATACTATTTCTCTTTAATTTAACTTTGAGGTCATGAAGCTACCGTGCATTAAAAATATTTCACTGAATATAAGCTAGTATTATTTTAAAGAGCTCAAGTCACACAGTAGGTTTTTTAAATCCTGCTGTAACATGACAGGAAAATGCAAGATTAAAATGTGAAGATACATTAGTTTCATTTACAGTAATATTCTTTTCAGAATTATTCAGAATACCAGAGGAGTTTCTCATGTATGTAAAAATCCTTTGGCAACAATGATACTGCAACCTTTTCAAACTCCAGATCTGGCTTACAAAACAAACTATTCCCTACACCCTATGCAGCAGCACAAGCTAAAGACCCAGGAAGAGCATACTGTTTCACCTTAAATAAATAAACTGATAAACAAACTGGCATTTACATAAACTCACAAAAAACTTACACAAAGTGCATTCTGGTCAAAGTTAAGAAACTGGACAATTTGAGGAGCCTTAAATGACTACATAAACAGAAAAAAATATGACCTTGTTCTTTATTTTTTTCAAAACATAGTTGCTACTAGTGCTACAAGAAAACTACTACTGAGGTTTATCTAAGCATGAAGAAAAAGGCTTTTTTTTTATCCCAGCCAAGTGCCTCAACTCTCTCAGTGTTTTAAGTTCCTTGTAGCATAACCAGTAACGTCATTAATTGCCAAATTTGCAGTATCTGTTAAGAGACAAGTTCTAGTATTTTTTCTCAGCATGGAAATGAGCAGAATCCATTCTCCCTCAAAGAATATTGCTACTGTCAGCAAAGCAGCATTGTGCAGAGATGGTAACCAAGTTAACTGATACGAACGAGACTGGTACCTTATTCAAATCATTTAGAATTAGTTCTTGTATCTTCATAAAGCTTGATAAAAGGTCTGTTTGTACTGCATGGTGCAGGGCTCTGGCCTGTGGTACACTCTGCAGATTAGAAAGAAGAACAAACCTATTTTAACTTTTAAAACCTGAGCAACTTATGCATACACCCTGACACAGAGGAGATGTACTCCAACTCTAAAGATATCTTACCAGCTTTGTGAGAGTACTGATTCACTGTAGAAAAAGCTAGGATCAGATACTATGCCTCAATGAGAGCATCTGCCTCTGAACAGAAATAGTCTGCCAAATCTTACAGCTTCTATCCTTTTCTTTAACACTACAGCTGTGGAAAGGAAAAGGAATCAGATATGCCTAAAGACCTTTATTTGTAATCCTTGAATCTATCTATCTGCTATTGATTTGTGGATAAATTCTTACAGAAATCTTTTAGAATGAGAAGACTGTACACATAAGAAGTGAGAAGTTACAGAAATTTTCATGACCTACTCCAGAGAAAGCTGCACCATCTCTCAGTTATAGAAATAAAATATTTCCTCTGAATCACTACAGCAGAATATTCACATTGAAGAATAACCACTCAAATTCTGCTTTCAATTTACCCACATAATGAGAACTAATCTGCACAGGGACAATTATGAACAAAGCCTGCCCCAATATACTCAAATTACATGAGAAAAACAGTCAGCCTTCTTTGTATTTTTTTTTTTCTATAGATTCTCTTCCTTGCCAGACATACCAGATTCAAGCAAACCGTAATTCTTTGGTTGGAATGCTAGAAATGTAAAATCTCACAAACCTTTCTTCTTGAAAAGAAGCCTCTTAAAACTACATTGTGATGATTTTGGAGCCGCGAAGGAGCTGCTTGAATGCATGATTTTATTGTAATTGTCAGCTATAGGTGTGTATTATTTATTGATACGTGCCACTGGTACACCATTACATTGGCAAAACCTATCTTGTCCAATAGGCAAGGGAAAGTAATCTTCCTTTGACAGATTTTTTTCTTGTTTTTTTTCCCTTCAAACTTTTTCCAGAAACTTCTGCGTTTGGTTGCTGACCTTACAGTCATTACAGAACATTTACCCTTTTGCTCTCAATAGCACTTAAAGACTTTAAAAAGTGCTTCCTGGGGAGAAAAAGTAGTAGTCACTGTTGGATTAACAAAGCAAGGGTTGGATATACGTGACAGCAGTACCTCAAGTCTCCCCTTGCTCTGCTTCCCCAAGCCACAAGGAAGAAATATAGTGACAAAACAGCAGCAGCAGTTTAGCTCAAAGAAAAAGTGCAGTGAGATTTAAAGCCCACCCTGAGAAATTATAATACCTTCCAGTACTTATTGCATCCAAAAATGCATACAGACATGCTATTTGGAGAATTTTAAAGCATATATTTTTAATCTAACGGAAGTGGCATGGAGATTTGTTGGCCAAATCCTCAGTTATAATAATTCAGCACATAACCTATATGTGAGAAATCCATTATCCCTAATGTTCTTTCTGTTTTGGATGATGATGCCAGGATGGCTGACTTCTTGGTATAAGTGCTGCTACCAACCAGGGGTTATGTACAGTCAGATCAACTGTTCAAAAACAAGGAACTACTTGTTGAGGATATGATAACCAATGGTAAGTTTGTCTGGAATTACTGTGAACTAGGTGGAGTTCAAGATCCTGAGGAGAATGAGTAAGATAAGAAGCAGACTCTATACCTGCACTTCAGGAGAACAACTTTCAGCTTATTCAGGGAACTGGCAGCCAGGATCATATGGGAGGAGGAAGCTTCGAAGGGCAAAGGAGCTCAGGAAGGCTGGAAAGGACACTAGCCAAACACATGAACTGTCCATCCTCCTTCCAAGGAAAACAAGCAGATATCTCAGGAGGCCAGCCTGACCTAGTGGAATAGTGGAATTCCAGTAAGGAAAAAAAAAATTAAAAAAAGAAAAAAAAAGCAGTATACAAGAATTTGAAGCAGGAAGAGGCTGTTAATGAAAAATTTGAAGCATCGCTCTGGCATGAAGGGGAAGTGTTAGGAAAGGTGCAGCCCAACAGTAGTTGAAAACTGTTAGGGATGTCAAGGGCAACTAGAAAAGCTTCTAGTACTGCAGTAGTAGTAAAAGGCTATTTATTGTAAAGTAACAGGAACAATGCAAGCACAACTTTGAAAGGGGTCAGTGATATAGTGACAGCAGACGTGTAATGATGAGGTGCTCAGTGCCAACTTTGCCTCAGTCTTTGCTGAGAATATCTCCTAGGCACCTGTGGTCAGTGAAAGGATTCAGAGAGAAGGACAGCCAGCATTGAATGCAAACTTGAAATAAGATCATACATTACGGTCTTAAGATCCCCTTAGTTGAAATGAAGGGGAATAATTTGTATCCAAACTGTACAATGCTGTTCTGAGCTGAGATACAAACAAGCAAAGCAGTGCTGCTGTGCAGAAAAGACTAAAGGCAACGCTATGACTGATGAAAGAGCTACCTTGCTGTCGAGACTCTCACAAGGACCTCTGCATATCACTCCACCACTTTGTGCAAGCAATCCAACCTAGACCTTAAGATGCCTGTATTGTTTGAGATAAAAACACTCCTTTACCATAAAATGTTGTGTCTGTGAACAAGAAAGTATAACACTATCAAGCCTTAAACTAAAGGGAGAAATCAAGTGCTTAAGGGCAAGCTTAACTTTATGAAATAAGTGATACCAAAAAGTTTAGAATAACTGCTCTCTATCTGCTGATATGCTTAGCCAGAATTCTCTAACACTGATCACTTAAATCCATGTTACATAGATGCTTACCATTAGTCTGACATCCACAGATGCTGAGTTACATTGTATCATTAGCTCTGAAAAAAAGCTGACTTTACATTCATTAATCAACATTGTGATAGGATATTCACATGCATGCAGATCACACATGTAATTATCTCTATACAACATCAAATGCTCAGAAAGCAGGTATACATACAAATGCATAGCCAAGGAATGATAGATCAAAATCAGATTCCTAACAGCTATAATGGTGAGTTACTCTAGGAAAGCTGGCTTTCAGTACCAATTAGGTTGTACAGCCCTTGAAGTGTTGCCAAGTGGCAGCCACACACCCTTTGCTTGCCTACTGTATTCCAGAATTCAAATCTTCTTTGTTGGAATTGATTTTCAAGAGGTCTTCCTGTTTGTTGTTTTGTTTGGGTTTGGTTCTTAGGGTTTTTTTTGTTTGTTTGTTTTTTGGTTGGGGTTTGGTTGGGTCTTTTTTCCCCCCATCATTATTGATGTTTTTTTTGCTCGTTATCAGCACATTATGCAATATATTTAGTATTCTGCAGTAGCTATTATGTTAGAATCTTTGTCCCTCAAAGTGCATTTATTGACACTCAGAGAGCGGTGCATTTATGGGCAGTCCAGCTTACCCACATAATAAATGTAATCATAAATTTATCAGTACACTATTTTAATTTAAAATTGCATTCAAGAGAGGAGTTTTCCTAATCTTCGTTGGATTTATTTTTCGAAGTCAAATTTACATTTATCAAGAATTAACAGTTTTTATACACATCTCTGCTATCATTTTTCCAGCCAAACATTTTAAGTTTACAAAATTTAAATTAAATGAGACTGTCTTACTCTGTGACATATCAAAATATAATTATATATTCTGGTAGTCAGCTGAACTTAGTCCTTAATTTGCATGTTATCCTGAACAATTTATTTTCCTACTTGTCATGAAAGCTATGACTGGAGCTCATCTTTTATAGACCACTTGGCAAGAGTAAAGAATTAGAAATACTGTTTCATCTGCATTGGAATAGTTTTTGTTCACATTTTGGATGCAAGCCCTGCTATATGCCTTCCTAAAACTTCCCAGTAGGGGTGCAAGAGAGAAAACATCAATACAATAAACCACCATCTTGGAGAAACGAAAGCCTTATCCTTTCTAATGTAGTATATAATGATTTTATTCTAATTTAAGACTCATTTACCTGAATTAGTATCACTGGATCTATATGATCTTTTTCTAGTTCTAAGGAAAAACAATTTATTGCCATTGTGGTACATGAAACATTATATTATTTGAGGAAAGGGTCTAGAACTTTGGTTTGATGTTGCTCCAGTTAAATTTTGTTCAATAAAACATGTTTGAGAAAATAAATCACTCATCTGCCAAGCACAGCAAACCTTCTGTTTTGACATAACATTAACAAGCCACTTACTGTACTTAGTAAAGCAGATATTAGACCTACCTATAGATAGTTACACTTGTCCTGATTTCCAGCAGCACAGCAGTGTTCACAATATTCCAAGAGTTTCAGAAATTATGACCAATTATGTAACAAGATACGCTGAAGGACTTTATAATTAAAAAATAGGGCACATGAAATATAATTAAACTGCAGATCTTCAACAACTTTCTTTTTAAATATCAGTAAACTACACAAAAATGAAATAACAAAAAGATGCAGGGTTGCTAGAGACTTCAGTTTCTTGTGTATGTAATTATGTCCATGCAACAGCGGACAATTTTTCACCTTTCTTAACACAAGTGTACCATCCTACAATTTCTCCTGGTCAATATAGAGCATGATCAACACTGCAGGGGCCATAGGGAAAGGCTATAAAGTGAGAAATTCCCAAAAATATGAAGCTAGCCAAAGAACATTCAGTGCTACTCATTGCACATCCTTTGAGTTTGATTATGCAGGTAGAACAACCCAGAGCAGCCTTTGAGCTACACCTGCAGAAGATAATTTCCCTGCTCTTATAAAAGATTACAGAGGTGTTGCTGACTGTCCCAACACAGTTCTGTTGCGTTCAGCAAGGACTAGAAAAAGCATTTTTATCTGGTACACCAACCAATGCTCCTTCAATATATCTCAAATATATTCTTCACAGCTTTTGTTTTTTGAGGTTTCTACTAGATTACAGAACCTTGCTTATTTGGAAAGACAACAATGGAGTGCCCTAATTACAGATTGAATTTTCTGGAAGATTAATGAATACAGAACAGACTAAGTTCTGCATTCTTGTATATAGATATTTACATCCCTCCTCCCCCCCCCCCCCCAAAATCCTATAGCTTTATGCTTACAGTTCTTTGGTGAGAACGGGAAGATGGTTGTCATAGTCATACCTCAAACATTTAAAGAGTCTTGTTATGAAAAGACTTTATAACTAGTCAGAGCTTTCCATGTTTTAAATAGTGCTTATTGCCTTTTGTCCTATGACTGTACATCTTCAGGAATAATCTTACTCTGTCTTCTGCATATTCCCATATTAGGTAGTTACAGATAAGAAGATGATCTTTGTTTGTCTTCTCAGGCTGAACAAACCCATTTTTTTCCAGCTGCTTCTTGCACATTACACATTTCATCTCCTTGAGTGGCTGGGAGGTCCTCCATTGGACATACAGGTATATCAACATATTTCTCATACTGAGGAGCCCAAAACCTGACATGGTACTTATGATGTACTCTCAAAAGAAGTGAACAGAAGCAAAGAATTACTTTCCTTAATTGTGAGCTACACTCACTCTTCCTTGTATACTCCAGTTTATATATTATTATTAGGGACTGTAGCGACAGGACAAGGGGTAATGTGGTAAAACTTAAACAGGGGAAGTTTAGATTGGATATAAAGAGGAAGTTCTTTAATATGAGGGTGGTGAGGAACTGGAATGGGTTGCCCAAAGAAGTTGTGAATGCTCCGTCTCTGGCCATGCTCAAGGCTGGGTTGGACAGAGCCTTTGGAGACATGGTGTAGTGTGAAGTGTCCCTGCCCAATGCAGGGAGGTTGGAACTAGATGATCTTAAGGTCCTTTCCAACCCTAACTATTCTATGATTCTATACTGGTTACTTTTGTAGTAACGGAATAGTGCTAACATCTCATTTTGTTGTTCATGAGGATTATTCACTTTAGTCTACTCTAGACTATACTGTTAGTTAGGGCATCTGAGATGCACTTGGCATCTGCATCTATCTCTACTGAAACCAATGAGAATCCTATTCATACATTTTTTCAAACTTTGGAGGTCCCTCTTTGTAGCAGCCCTATCCTCTAACAAATCAGCTGCTCCTTCCAGTTTGGTACTGTACATAAACATGCTGAGAGTGCATCATCCAGGTCGTTAGCAGTGGTAATGGACCTCACATTTATTCCTAATGATCCCACTTGTAATGGGCCAACACTTCAGCTTTGTATTGCTGCTTGCAACCCTCTGAGCCCAACGATCCAGCCATGAGCCTTATTATCCATTTATCGAATTCACAACTAATCAACTTGGATATCAGGATACCACGAGGAACTAAGTGAAAAGCCTTACTAAAGATAATTATGCAGCATCGCCTGGGATCCCTTGTTCCATTTAGCAGTCATTTCATCAGAGAAGGCAGTGTGGTCAGACATAATTTGTCCTTGGTAAACACATGCTGACTTCCACAATAATCACCATGTCCTTCAGGTGGCTGCAAATGGCTTCCAGGTAAATTACATGATAATCTACTCAGATAGTGAGATCAGGCTGTCCAGTCTGTAGTTTCTTGAGTCCTCCTTGCTCTTCTTGAAGATAGGTGTGACATGTGCCTTTTTACAGTCATCAAAATTCCTCATGACTATCAACATGATCTTTATAAACATTTAAAAAGTATAATCTTTTATTACTTTTATTCTAAAATATAATTTTTTAAATGCCCTCTAACGGCATTGCACTGCTTTCTCAGCACCTTTGGCAGCATGCCACACAGTCCCATGCACTTCTACACAGTAGGATTAAGTTCTCCCTTTCTTCCTCCACAGTAAATCAATAACTTTTGCTCATCATCTACTAGAAGTGTAAAGGGCTTAGGGTATAACCTGAGGTCATACTTCTTTAATGAGGGCTGGAGGATGGGGATAGGGGAGAAGGGAGGAAAATCAAGTGGTGGGAGATCTTCCAAGCCCTTGGTCTTTTCCATGTCCTTCATCACTACCTCACCTGCCCCACTAAACAGTAGTACCTCATTTTCCTTACACTTCCTATTGCTGCTGAGTTAGTCACAGAAACTCTTAATACCTTTCACACAGTTCCCTAGTTTCAAGTCCAACTGAGATTTGGCTTTCCCAGCTCTGTTCCTGAATGCTCAGGCAAAACCTTTATGTTCTTCTTAGGTAGCTCATTACAACTTTCACCTTCTGTGCACTTCCCTTTCATGACTAAACCCAGTGACCATGACTGATCATATCACTCTTGATCTCTCAGTGAATATATAACAGCATTAGAATGCCAACGCTACTTAAACTTGCACATGCACAACAATAAACTGAGTAAGATATTAAGGAGAACACACTCCACTTTATTTTGCAGCTTAATTATTGATCAAATGTGAGATTTCAAGGGCAGATATTCACACATACATAAAAATTACCCTGGTTCTTTGTTCACTAAAAACAAGTTACAAGAATGAAACTTTTACATAGATATAGAAACTATTTGAACATGAACTTGAAATAAGAAAGTATGAGAATAGAGTAAGAACAGGCAAAATCTTTTCAAGGGATGCATAACAAAAAAATTTGCCTCACAGGCATATTCATTTCAAAAGTAAAAAAATGAAAGCTGCTGTGTCTGTCTTATGTTATTATGCTTGTAATTATTTATTATGGTAAAGTCCAGAGGCACATTATAGCAACAATTGTGCAAAAGCACAAACCTGTATGATGAATCCAAGAGCATGAAAGTACATTAGTGCAAAGGGATGTTGAGGGGTTATTTTTCCTTTACTTATATCTTGGTTTTCTAGTGCTCAATAATATAAAATATCTTTGTTGTACTACAGCAGAAGATAGGATTCTCAGTTCAGGATCAAAATTTATTTGCTGGCGGTTCTGTATGAACATATAAATTTGTTTTTTTCTCAGAGAACATAAGGTGAAGTTGATACCTCTTACAGCTTTAAACCTACTTTCCAGAAAAGCACTCCTCCCCTTTCCACTGGTCTTCATTTGACTCTTTCAATTGTACAGATAAGTTAAATCACACACAAAAACCCCAACCAAACAATAAAAAAAAAAAAAACAACACAAAAACCCCAAACAACCCACCAAAACCAAACTCCAAACAGACATTCACACCCAAAAGAATACCACACCACATAGAAAAACTACAAACATTTACAAAAAAAACCACCCAGCACCAGAACAACCCAAACACAAAAATTCCACAAGCCACCCCCAAAAAAAAAAAAGGAAAAAAGAATTTTTTAACAGATTGGCAAAACTGAATTGACTATTGACTTACTGCCGAGAAAGACAAAGCCATTTGAAAGAATAGGAATAGGGGCATGAGTTCATCTGCATCATATAATTTCACCTTTGGTTATATTTTAGAAAGCGTTTAGGCAGCTGAAATAAGAGGTATCTGTGTAAAGCCTCAGGCTTCTGTTGGAGGTTACAGTGCATTGCAGCCGCTGTTCTGCTAGCCACTTAGAGCTCAGAAAGTTACAACAGTACAATCCCATGACACATCTTGGTTCACTACATAGAAAGGACCCATGTATACATTTACAGCTTGAATGTAGGAAATATAGTGTCATTCTGTCATTTAAGCTGTCTGCAGAGATCTGGAGGGTTCTTTGCTGTCAAACCTCAATATTTCACTAAGCAAATGGGATCTGTATGCAACCCGAGTTCAGGCTGCTCTTGTAAAACTGTTGTGGTGCCATATAAACTAGATACACTACACTTTTTTGGAGGAAACCTAGTGGGTTTCCCTTGGTAAAACAGATATTGGGTAATAATATCTGATAAGAGAGGAATGTGAATGTAAACAGTTTATATGACTGAAATACTAAAAGCTGTTTGAGAGTATATTTGCCAAAAAAGAACCCCTCCAACTAACAAAAAAACCCATGCTGTCAACATCAAAGATGATGAACATCTGTTGGATTAAACAATAATCAGTGAATGATTTTGAAAATTCTGGGTAAAGAAAACCAAACAGATAAAAAGGATGAGTCATCTTGAAAAATGTTATGCAAGAATTATGGAAATTTGTATAAGTGCGGTGAAAAAAATGCACTAAAAGTCATTTGGTGATGCCAGAATGCATTGTCCTGGGGCATAACAGCCTTTTTTCAGGCTAGATAGAGCAGACTTCCTGTTGGATACCGTGCAGCAGCTCCTAGTTAAATAGTACAGGGTGCAGGACTTAGGGACCCACACCTCTGGGGACCGGGATGACATTTGGCCTCCTGTGGGTCTTCATCACCTGTATGTGCACTAGGAAGTTGCAGGGAGTGGGCTGTATGGGTACACATAAATCTGGAGCACCCACACCTCCAAAACAGGTGTGTCCAAGTACCCCACAGCGCCAAGAGATGGGGCCCAGGTGTAACCTACATGTCCTGTGAGGAGCTAGTGGAGTGCATATGAATGTGTCCATGTCATTAAGACGCTGGGGGATTTAAAGAGTGTTCACAAGTCTGTGGTCAGTTATAATTATTTTGCAAGTGTCTAGCTATTGTCATGTTTGCTGTATTGCTGACATTGATCCTCAACATACAGTTCCCTGATTGCTAGTTAATCATGTATTGCTAAAAAGCAAGACAAAACCGATAAACTGCTCTTATCCTTATTCTGTCTCATGTGTTATTATTTCTTGACTTAATTGTTTTATCTGAACAAGCTAGCTTTGAAGAAGCAATGAAACACACACACACACACATATACATAAATTAACTGGGGGGGGGGGGGGGGGGCTTGTTGGTTTTTTTTTTTCTCAAGTTTTCTAAAGGTACTAAGGTTTTCTAAAGGTACCAAGGATGTTACCCAGTTAGAATTAAACTTGGCTAGGGATGTGAAAGATAACAGCAAGGGATTCTACAGGTACATAGCGAATAAAAGACAAACTAGGGACAACAGAGGCCCCCTCCAGAAGCTATCAGGAGAACTGGCTACACAAGATTTGGAGAAGACTGAGGTTCTTAATGACTTTTTTGCCTTGGTCTTCACTGGCAAATGCTCTGACCACACCACCCAAGTCTTGGAATGTAGACACAGGGACTGTGAGAATGAAGAGCCTAGGCCCATTGTAGGAGAGGATCTGGTTCGAGACCATCTTAAGAACCTGAAAGTACAAAAGTCCATGGGACCTGATGAAATCTATCTGCAGGTCCTGAAATAGCTGGCAAATGAAGTTGCCAAGCCACTGTCCATCATATTGAAAATCATGACAGTTGGGTGAAGTTCCCAATGACTGGAAAAAGGGAAATATAGCCTTCATTTTCTAGAAGGTGAAAATGGATGACCCAGGGAATTACAGACCAGTCAGTCTCACCTCTGTGCCTGGCAAAATCTTGGAGCAGATTCTCCTGGAAGGCTTGCTTACATGAAAAACAAGGTGGCTGGTGACAGCCAGCATGGCTTCACTAAGGGGAAATCCTGCCTGACCAATTTGGTGGCCTTCTATGATGGGGCTACAGAACTGATGGACAGGGGTAGAGCAGTTGATGATGAAAAAGAAATTCTTTGAACAGACTTTTCATGTACCAAATATGATCATTACAGTAGCTTTTATTTCCTTCAAGGAAAGTGCTAAGTCACACTCCCGTCTATTTCAACAGACATCCAATAAGCAGCACCTGTCCTGCATCTTACACCATTTTTCTCCACACCTATCATGTCACAAAACAATTCTGCACTAAGGTGCTCTCACTCCACCGAAAATTACAGAATTTAATGTTCATCAGGAGACATAACAGTTGCTCTTTCTTTCCTTAACTCTCCTACCTATAAGAATAGTATTAACCTCTTGTTTCCTTTTACATTAAGGATAGGAGCAAAAATGGATTTTCTTTGGAAAAAAAAAAAAAAAAAGAAAAAGAAAATCCTTTCTGGAGTCTTATAACTTGATGAATATACTCTTTTTATAAACAAATGCCTATTAAAATACTGTCAGTATATATCAAATAGAATCACAGCCACTAGTTTCTGTGGAATTGTTCAGATAAGCATTTCCTAGATTCTGTGCTAGAGACTGCAGCTGTCAGGACCAACTTGATTGGGTGCCCTTCCTGCAGTCTAGTTCCTATTTCAAACACCTACGCCTCTCTATACTTTTATTACTATAGGCAGCTACAACATTAATACAGTTGCATTCTGTTTGTTACTACAAATGACTAAATAAATAAGTCATTCAAATAGAGCAATTCTCTCTGGAGCTACTGAACTTGGAGCTTACATGTACAACTTCAACACCTGTAACCCATTATTCACAAATAATTTTGTGTGGCCTTGCTCTTGCAAGTTAAATACTGCACTACAGAATTCCAGCTGAGCTTCATAACCCTATCATTTTTATTTTCTTTCTACAAAACAACTTCAAAAGAAGGCAAGGAAATCCCATTATTTGCTCTGTATCCTAAGAAAAATGTGAAATAGATTTTGATCTTATTTTTCTGATGATAGCATAAAATTCTGTCTCATTTCCTCAGCACATGTTCAAAACAGTAAATTCCTAGATAAAAGCTAGGCAGACACACCACAAAATAGAAGCCAATAGCACATCATAAATTAAAAAAAAAAACCAACAAACTAATTTATTCTAAGCATGATTTTTGCTGAAGCTTTTCCAGGATCCTGAAATTGTGTGGAACAAAACCAATATACTCCAACCAGAGCATACAAGAGGAGAACAGAAAACTACTTAACAGCTTACATGTTAACCCAGAAAACTGAGTAATTTTGGGGTTTTATTTGTGGGGGGAGAGGCAGAAAGAAGAAATACATTTCAGCATAGATGCCAGTGAAACCAAAGGTATCAGACTCTCAAAAACATATAATCATATTTTGAGTTGTTATGCTAATTCAGTAACCAGAATAATACAGGAGTCCTTAATAGATACATCAGAACAATAGTAAAATTTAGTTTTATTACCAGACTTACTTTGTTTTATGTGCAATCCATCTCGTCTTTGCCTCCTTCATTTAGCTAGGTAAGCTTACTGCCAGATCACCCAGCTGCTTTAGCACCAAATACCTTAATAAGTCTGAGCAGATTTGCCTTCTTGATAAAGAGCAAAACACACCAGTAACCTCATTATTCTGTCTCCAAAAGGAAGCTAGTCCTTAACTCAGAAACAGCCATCTTTACTTGAAGGAAAACACCTTTTCAGTGTATTGTAGCCTGCCAAGTGGCAGAAAGGCCACATAATTGAGTCTTGAATTTTATTTTATTTTTCCTCAAGATAGAACCAGCTGCTCATTTAAAGGGCCCCTATGGTTTGTATGGTGGGTGAGGAACTGGGTGACAGGAGGTGCCTGAAGGGTGGTGTCCTGGGTTTAGCAGTAGTAGTCAATTTTTCTCCTTCTTAGTAGCTGGTACAGCTCTGTGTTTTGACTTTTGGTCTGGGAACAGAGCTGATAACCCAGGACAGGTGGTTGTAAATAGCTCTTTTTCCAGCTGGTGATCTGAATCATGGGGTTGATATCTGGCCTAACACTATTCAACATCTTCATAAGTAACCTCAGGCATCAAATGTACCTGGATGAAATTTGCCTCTGATACCAAACTGAGTGGGGAAGTAAATACTTTTCTAGGGAGAGCCACCCTGCAGGATGACCTGGAAGAGTGGGCTGACAAAAACATTATGAAATTCAACATGGACAAATGAAAGGTCTTGCACCTGTGAAAACACAACCCAACAGTGCTGCACAGGCTGGGATCTACTTGGCTGTGGGGATCCTGGTAGACAACAAGCTCAAATATGAGGGAACAATGTGCAGCAAAGAAAGCCAACAGGATTCTGGGTTACATCAACACGAGCATCACCAGCAGAGATAAAGAAGTCATTACCCCACTCTACTCAGTGCTTGTCAGGCCACGCCTGGAATATTGTGTTCAATTTTGGTTTCCACTACACAAAAAAAATAGGGTCAGATTGGAGAGGGCCCGGACAAGTATCACGAAGATGATCAAAATACTGGGAAACCTGCTGTATGAGGGAAGGCTGAGGGAACTGGGTTTGTTCAGCCTTGAGAAAAGGCTCAAAGGAGACCTTATCACCATGTTCTAGTATTTAAAGGGTGGCCACAAAGAAGATGGAGACTTTTTACAAGGAGTCGCATGGAAAAGGTGAGGGGTAGTGGTACAAGTTACTCCTGGGTGAGATTCCAGTTGGACATAAGAGGAAAATTTTTCACAATGAGAACAATAAGCCATTGGAATAATCTCCTTAAGGAATTGGTGCATTCCTCAGCATTGGACACTAAAGATATTTATCTGGAGATGGTGCTGGATGGCTTGTCTAGGTCATGATTTGCCAAGAAATGTTGGATCAGATGATCCTTGAGTTTCCTTCCAACCTGGTAACCTATGACTCCATAATTCATAGAATCACAGAATCATATAATGGTTAGGGTTAGAAAGGACCAAAAGTGAGAGAAATACTTGAAATAGGGTTACCGTGAACACAGCTCTCTTTCCAAACTGACCTGCAGTCACTAAAAAGATGAAGCTAGACAGCCATAGCAATTAAGTTGGTGTGGTGTGCCTCAAAGAGAGTTTCTCCAGTTTCTCTCAGACAATTCTTAGGTTGAAGGTAAAAAACATTACAGTATCTTGAATGTTTAAAATTGTCTGAAATGAAGAATCAAGAGAGACAATGGAAGCACGCAAAGTATTTATTTAACAACAAAAATTGAGAAAATTCTCTAATTTTGCCTAAATTAAATAAAAAAAAGAGGTTTTCTTTTTCTTTTTTTTTTTTTTTTTAATGACTTAAGCTATTTAGGTATTTTTAATTAGGAAATCCTGTACAGGTGTTTAAATGGCACATGTGAATGTATTTTAAAATATGACACCAGATCATGTCTGGGTCCCATAAGATCAGGATTTTATATCTTTGTAATTTGGCTCCACTATTAAAAAATGTATTGATGTGTAGTAACTGAAGTATCTCCTCTCAGAAATAATAGGGAAGACCTGCCTGATTTATTCTGAACATACAACATAGAGAAAATAATATAGAAAGTGTTTTCATTATACAGACCTTTCAGACAGAAATAAAGTTTCTTTTCTGACTAGCAGCAAAAGAAAAAATGTCCACAGATAATTACTGGAGTAAAACAAGCAAAACAAAACAAACAACAAAAAAACCTTTAATTAACTAAAATTGTTGAAGATTTACATTAATTTTTTTGGCGATTATCTTCAAATTTGAATGTTATTTAGTAGAGTATTTGAACAACACAATCATTTGCCATTTATTTAGCTGGTTTTTAGCTCTGTAATAGGAAAGCGAAGGAGCAGGTTACAAGAAACAGAAAAATTGACAAGAATTTGATGTTATTTTTGGTGGCATGAGACATACTATATTTGAAGGTATTCATTATGCAGGGAGAACACTGACATCACTATCAGTGATAGAAAATAAGCTGAATGATTGGGCTGAAGGCACAACACTGAAAAGAGACACTAAAATAATTTACATAGTTCGCTCAGAATGTGATAACCATAATCTTACAGAGATCTCATAATCTCTGAGGAAAGACATTGATCTGAATTCACTGACAATGAAAGCAGGGATGAAATCTGATTTCCCATTTGCTGAAATAATTCTTTATTTTCCTGTTGTGGATTAACACCCTGGGCAGCTAAGCAGCACACATCTTACTCTCTTCTCCTTCTCCACTAGGGGACAGGGGAAGAGGAAGAATAAAAGTGAGAAAACTTGCTCATGAAGATAAATTAAAATAATAATAATATTAGTTTTACAACTCAAGGGTAAGTGGAAGAAAAAAGAAAGCAAAACAAAACAAGTGTTGCAAAGGCAATCACTCCCCACCTTCTATGGGTAGACCAATGGCCATCCAGTTTCTCATCAAAAGATGGCAAATCCTCCTAAAACCCCATCTTTTCCTTTTTATTGCTGAGTATGATTTTGTATGGTATGGTATATTTAGTTAGTTCAGGTCATCTTCCTGGCTGTGTCCTCTCCTGACCTATTACACCCCCACCCCCCACCCCCCCCAAATCTATTTACTAAGGAACAGAGTGAGATCAAGAACACTACACAGAGCACTGTTCAGCAAAAGCTAAAACATTAGTATTGTTTTGGTAAAAAATCTAAAACATGGCTTCATACGATCTGCTATAAAGATTAACGCTATCCAAGACAAAACCGACATTATCTCCAAAATATTTCACAAAAAGTGGTAACAGGCTTGCTTTTCTCCTTGCCCAAATGTAAAAAAAAAGAACACTGTTAAAACGTTTGAGTAACTGGATGTAAACTCCATCCACCCTCTTGATAAAATCCAATTTACAAAACTGGATGGAAAAAAAGTCAGAACATTTCTGTTGTCCTGATTCAGTTAGGTAAGGGTATTCCTAAACCATGTTGGTAATGATCTCTTCTTGATATTAATTTTAGCTGTGACGCAGTGACATTGAGGCTCCTAACCACCTACCTGACACAGGATTTTTAGGCAATGTCTAAAAGGTAAGTACCATGGAATCTGATCTTGAAATGCCTACATTCTCTACTGAATCTAGCCTTTCCTATTATTATTATTGCAGTGATGAAATAATATGGAAATTTGAGAACATAAAATATATATAATGATATATTGATTTTCGGTCATGACTGAATTTCCTTGTCATGATCGGATTTCCTTGTCATGATCTCACATGAACATCATGCTTGCGATGACCTTAGCATGAAAAGCAAAAGATTCTGCTTCTTTAACATGATTGAGTAAAGCTTTTATTATTGTTTCTTTTCCCTTTTCATTGGAAAAATCTTAATTGCTAAATTCAGAATGGCAATGCAATTATTTGTTTCAGTGTTGAGAGAACAATTTTCTTGCTTTCTTTTTTGCTTAAAAGCTTTCATAACTGAGATTAATATGGTGAAAAGGAACACATTATTACTAAGACTACTTACTCGGTGACTGTTTGAAGAGAGATCATGTAATGTCAGGGGATATGTTCAATGATTTTTATACAGTTCATAAGCTTATTCATGTATTTGCTTTGTTTTCCAAATAAAATTATTTCTTTATTTAAATAATCTTCTCAATATATGGTATCAATAACATTGAGGATTGAGTTTTTCTGAGCTGTAGGTTTTTTTTTATTTTTTAAGTTTTCTTGAGAGCTGGAGGCTTTACATAAAGTACATAAAAATATCTACATGATTTTGAAGCCAGTCTTGCTGCTGCTATATTTTTCTTGATACTCATCATTTCTACAATCAAAGCAAGGGCAAGACAAATTTTGTTCTCTTAGATGGGATCTGATTTGTGTACCCATGCTTGCAAAGCAACGCTAATTGTGCCTGTATGTCCTGGTTTTGTCTGGGATAGAGTTAATTTTCTTCCAAGTAGCTGTTGCAGTGCTGTTTTTTTTGATTAGTCTGAGAACAATGCTGATAGCACACTGATGTTTTAGTTGTTGCTAAGTAATGCTTACCCTGATCAAGGACTTTTCAGTCCATCATGATCTGCCAGTGAGGAGGCGCACAAGAAGCTGGGATGGAGCAGAGACAGCATACCTGACCCAAACTACCCAAAAAGATATTCCATACCACAGCATGTCATGCTCATTATACAAACTAGTAGGAGCTGGCTGTGAGCCACTGATCACTGCCTGGGGCTGGGATGGGCATTTTTTTCAGCAGGTAGTGAGCAATTGTAATGTACATCACTTCTGTTTCCTGAATTTTATTCCTCCTTCTCTCTTTGTTTTCCTATTATTATTATTAATAATAATGTAATTGCAACTATTATTTATAATGATAGTGATTATAATTTAAATAATCTATTACTTTTATAATAATATCATTATGATTATCATTATTAACAACAGCAGCATTGTTATCAATATTCTTATTTTTATCATTATTATATTTTTTCATTATTTCAGTTATTAAACTGTTCTCCACCTGTGGGTTTTACTTTTCTCCAGTTCTCCTCCCCATCCCACCCAGGAGGTGAAGGGGGAGGACTGAGCAAGCAGCTGAGTGGTACTTAGTTGCCAGCTGGGGTTAAACTAGGAAAGATCTGAATAGGTCTTAATTCTGCCAGATAAAGCTATTACTACCTCTGCTGCTGCCAAACAGGTGAGCCTGTGAGTGCTCAGCAGTGAGAATTGTAAATTGAAAGGCAATGGACTAAAGTAGAAATTGTTAGGAGCTGCCAAATCTGTTTGCCCAATTGAGTTGAGGCTGCTGCAGCTCCACATTCCCAGGCTCAGTCAATTGTGAGTTTGAGTCCCTAGTAGGCACACATGTACACATACACGCAATACATACATTTATATGCACACAATAGGACACACTGATCAACACAGACAGAAAACAGAGCACTCCTACCAACAGTTCCAACAGTCTCACCCTGTTCTCCTGTCTGGCTGATCAGGCCAGTTAGTGGGCAGGGGTGGAAATATATGTGTACATAAATACAGTACAGACCTCTTCAGAAGCTGGTCTTAGATACTCAGTCTACCCAGCAGCCAGAGGGACAAGCTGCTGGAGGCCTGCAACCCCTCTCTAGCTACTGGTACTTGATACTATGCACACATACACACACACACAAGAGTCCTTTATCCAGGAAAATGGTTACAAATGGAGTTCAATTGAAAGGACAGACTTTGGTGACCAGGTGGAGGGCGCAGCCAGGCAACTGTACTGACCAGCCAATTGTTTACACATGAACAGTCTCTTTCTCCTATACATCTACTCTCACACATCTGTTCTTTTTGAAAAAATGTTGACCTATTCCTTTCCCTGCCTTTATCGCTCTCTTAAGCTTCCCATAATAAGTCTTGTACAGTCCCAAAATGCTCCTCCCCTCATTCCATAATGATTCCTACAATACTATAGGCATTAACCCTTTAGTAATCCATAATGTCCTTCTTTTGACTAATTTTGAAGGGTATCACACCTGGGCCGTGGGGCTAATGGCTACAGGAAGGGGCCATGCCAGGGGCAGGGCCTCCATTTGCCCTGAATTATTGTGGGTTTCTTTATCTGTCACTGTTGTTCTGAGTTCCTTCATGTGGGCATCAAAGACTATGGGGTGAATTACCAAAACATTTTACTGACCACCCGTAATATGTATGTGACAAACTAAGGAACAGCTGGCTATTAATATTTGTTTACATCTGATCTTGAACTGTATAAAAAATGAAAATTATAATCAAAACACAGATCCTTCAGCTTTCCTGTCTATATTGAGGTGCAAGTCCTGAAGGCCACAGACCATTTTATCTAGTAACTGATTCTGGAGTCCCTATGGTTTTGTGTGTTTGTTTGTTTGTTTGTTTTACTTCCTTAACTTCATTCCAATTAGTTTTCTACTTCTAAATGCTCACAAGTGTATCATAAGAGTATCCATGCCTATGTAAATCAGTTAAGATAATTGTAGTTATTATATCATGTGGAAAACTTCCAGTTGAATAATGAATTTGCTGTGTATTTTCTTCATATGATTTAAAGACTTGATAACCTAAACATGTGGATATGCTGTTCCAGAAAGTTCACAACTGAAAGAAGGCATTGCAAGTATATGAAATGGTGCTTAAAGAAGCATATGTGCTTGCCAGAAGTGGAGGGTGGGAAGTAAACTGTTAGAAGGAGTGTCAATGGCAAGTGATGTTTCTCTACGAAAGTATTATAAATATATAGATTGATTCCAGAATCATTGGGAAGGCATTAACAATTTCTCTAAGAATACCTTTCTACTTAGTTATACTGGGAATGGTGGAGCCACAACACCTGCATCTTATCTTCTGCGTTTTAAAACAGTGGAAGAAGTAGTAATTCACTCTGTGCAAAGATGCCCCTAGCTGGGCAAAGTCTGCAATTCCCAGTATGGCTTGTTTCTGTCATTTACAAACGAAAAGCCTTTTCAATCCTTCCTTGTTTCTGTCATGCTGAATAGTCTGGCTGTCACTCTTGGCCTGGATTAAACTGTTGAAAGCAAATCTGTGTCACTGACCTTACCAGTAAGGTTGAACATGCCACAGAACAACATCCCAGTGAATACCATCTCTGTGAGACTTGTCACTGACACACTAACTATGAAGTGGTGATGACAAATTTTCAGAAATAATGAACGTTGAAATATGTTCCAAGAGACATTTGTACTAAGGGCTGTAAAGACGGTTAACAGATAAGCAAGCCAATTAATGCTACTGCATCAAATACACAAATATTACTTTCATAAAGAAGATGGAATGTTTTTGGCTTTCCATTTGGAAAGCTCATTTCCAGTGCCTACCAGGTGCAATGACAGACTGAACACCCAGTTGTTACAAAAAATAGGCCATTAATGTATGTAGCTAAATAAGGTTTTAGGATCATAATGTGTTTATTTTGGGTTTATAAGATTCTCTTTTATTCTAAAATCAGAAAAGCATTTTGCTAAATAAGGTCTTTACTGAGAGTATTCTATGTAAACCAATTAGGTGTAGGTACAGTATTATCAATTCTTATTAATTTTTATATTTATTGATAATTATCAGTTAAGGTTTTTACTATACAAAAGACAGCAATGTTATATTATCAGTAGGAGTGGGAGAAACTTAAGAAATAGTAACCTAAACCTTTGCCACACTGCTTCTTACTCTCCCCTATTCTTTTCTTGTTATAATTACGAATAACTTCAGAGAATAGTTGGGGTTTTTTTTTAGTTTTTAATAAGAAAATTTTGGAACAGGGACTATACTGCATGCAAATGAATCAGCATTAAAATCTGATCTACAATTTGGAGAGAACAGAACGTTAAGGTCTTCATCTGTGGCAATGTAGAGAAGAGATTAAGAGGTATCATAAAATTAGGTCTAAATTGCATAAGGTCTTGAAGAAGTTGATCTTATATTAATGCACTATGGAAGAGGTATCAGTACGTGGACTCACTGACATGTAACAAAAGAAATTAAAGATGAAGAAGATGATTTTATCATCTGTGATTTGAATAGATTAAAAAGCTAAGATTAGCATCAGAGATACTAAAGAAGTTACAGTAACTGAGGTAAAAGTTAATCTGCCACTCATGTAACTAGTAACAGTATATGGAACTAAATAGCTCAGGAAATTTTTCAGCATTTAAGTTTGAAGCTTTTACTTGAACAACTTCTATTCATTGCCATTACTTCACTTATGATTCTATGGGCTATTTGATAAAGGCATTAATGCTAATCAACAAAAAATAGATTTACTTTATGCTTATACTGTAAAGGGGACATAAGAACCAGTAGAAGTAGAATTTGCCAGAGTTAATGCCACTGCAGAGGAAACTTAAAATTTAGAGTATTTCCATATGACAAAATGACTGTACTTACAGTGCATGTTAATCAACAAGTCATCATGGCTTGACTTCGCAAAGATTTGAGAAGGGCTTTACCCAAGCTTACTGCACACGTGCTGATGACTAAAAAGGCCAATGTGAGATAGGCAAATCCGGCTGAAAAAAGCACAATGAAAGGTCTCCTTGGGTGGTATAGGCGGGGTGCAATTCTTTCTACGTTTTCTTTTCTCCTCTAGACTAATTCTGCATGAGTTCTCAAAGGAGTCAACAGCATTATGTATGGTTTATCTCCAAGTCTCCCAGTCGGAGGCCAAGGTGGACCACTGATGGTAGTCAATATGGCCAAGGCTAAGGTATTGTTTCAAGGAGTCCTTAAATCTCCTTTTTGGGGCACTTCTCTTGCGGCAGCCAGTGGCAAGTTCACCGTAAAACACGATCTTAGGGAGGCGGTGATCCTTCATCCTAGAGACATGCCCTGCCCAGCACAGCTGCAATTTCAGCAATATGGCCTCGATGCTGGTGACCCCTGCCTGTTTGAGAGCAGTAACATTTGACACATAGTCAGTCCAATGGATGTTTAGAATTGTACAGAGGCATCGCTGATGAAAGTGTTCGAGGAGTCAAAGGTGATGGCGGTAGATGACCCATGATTCAGACCCATATAAAAGAGTAGACAGTACAATGGCTCTATAGACACTGATCTTTGTACTTTTCTTCAGGTATTTATTACACCAGACTCTTTTATGGAGCTTTCTGAAGGCTCTATATGCCTTTACCATTCTGTTGTCTATCTCTTTGTCGATCGTGGCATCCGAGGAAGTAATGCTTCCCAGATAGCTGAACTGCTGAACTGACTTAAGCTCTGACTTGCCAAAGGTAATGTGGGGATAATGATAATCTTCTTGTGGTGCAGGTTGGTAGAGAACTGCTGTCTTCTTCAAGCTGACTTCCAGCCCAAAAAGCTCAGCCACCTCTGCAAAGCAAGATGTTAAATGCTGCAGAGCTGCTTCTGTGTGGGCAACAAGGGCAGCAGCATCAGCAAAAAGCAGTTCATGGACAAGATGATTTAGGGTCTTAGTGTGGGCCTTCAGTTGCCTTAGATTGAATAGGCTACCATCAGTACGATATCGAATATATACCGTTTTGTTCATCGAGGTCTACTATAGCCCTTTGGAGAATCATGCTGAAGAAGATTGTGAATAAAGTTGATGTGAGAATGCAACCTTGTTTCACACCATTGGTCATTGGGAAGGGCTCAGAGAGTGCATCGCCATATCTGACTCGGCCTTGCTGATCCTCATGTAACAGAATAATCATTTTGAGGAATTTGGGGGGGACAACCTAATCATTCCAAGATCAGCCACAGGCCTTTTCTGCACACAGTGTCAAAAGCTTTGGTGAGGTCAACGAAATTTACATACAGCCTGTTCTCTGCACTTTTCTTGCAGTTGTCTGAGAACAAATACCATGTGTGTGGTACTTCTATTAGCTCTGAAACCACACTGACTTTCAGGTAGGAGTTCTTCTGCGATAGCGGGTACTAATCTGTTCAATAGTATTCTTGCAAGAATTTTTCTAGCAATTGAGAGCAGAATTATACCTCGGTAGCTCGAGCGGTCTGATTTTACACCTTTTTTCTTATACAGAGTGATGATGATTGCAACACGAAAATCTGATGGTAATTTACCTTGTTCCCAACAGTTCTCAACTAGTTCATGAAATTTAGCATGAAGTGTTTGGCCTCCGTGCTTCCAGATTTCAGGTGGGACTCTGTCAACCCCAGCTGCCTTGCCAGTTTTCACCTGCTGTATAGCCTTAAGAGTCTCTTCCATGGTAGGGGCTAAATCCAATTCATTTTTCACCAGATATTGTAGAATGTACTGGATTCCTTCGCCTTGGACTACACACTTAGCACTAATGAGTATTTGAAAATGTTCAGACCAATGATTCAGGATGGAGATTTTATGTGTAAGAAGCGTTTGGCCATCTGCACTAAGTAAGGGGCTTTGAACCTGAAAAGTGGGGCCACACACTGCGTTCAGAGCCTCACAGAATCCTCTGTGGTCACCCAGATCTGCACATAATTGAGTCTTTTCTGCTAGATTGAGCCACCACTTTTTCTGGATGTCTCGAAATTTCTGTTGGAGTTTGCTGCATGCAAGACGAAAGGCTGCTTTTCTTACCTGGCAAAGTGGCTGAGTGAGGTGTGCTTGATGAGCAGATCTCTTCTTTGTCAGCAGTTCCTGGACCTCCTGGTTGCTATTGTCAAACCAGTCTTTGTTTTTCTTTAAGGAGAACCCAATGGATTCTACGGAGGACTGCAAGATGCTATTTTTAATATGTTGCCAAAGCGCTTCAGGAGAAGAATCTATAAGCTGGTCTTCAAGCCTAGTTTGAAGGTTAGCCTTAAAGCTGTTTCTCACTGAAGCTATTTGGAGATTATTAACATTGAGCCTCCTCCTTGGAATGCTGCCCCTTTCAGGTTTGGGCTTGAAGTGGAAACTAACTTTACAATGAACAAGGCGATGGTCTGTTTGACATTCTGCACTAGACATCACTCGGGTGTGACAGGCATCACAAATATTTCTCTGGTGCCCTAAGACATAATCAATAAGGTGCCAATGTTTAGATCGAGGATGCATCCAGGTTGTCTTCTGTCTGTCCTTCTGCTGGAAAATAGTGTTGGTGATGGTTAAGCTGTTGCTCTGCACAGAACTCTAGTAAGAGGTGACCGTTATCATTGCAGCTGCCAAGACCGTGCTTGCCTAGTACTCCTTTCCAGGCTTAAAGTTCTTACCTACTTGGGTGTTGAAGTCACCAAGGATTATGATCTTATCTTCTATAGGAACCTTTTGAGTGAGGTGACGCAGGTTGGAGCAGAATTTTTCTTTTTCTGCAGGGTCAGCTTGCAGAGTTGGAGCATATATGCTGAAAAGGACAACATGTTGCTTATTGTGTAGTGGAAGACGTAGGGAGATAATATGATCAGAATGACCTATTGGCAAATTTTTGAGTTTAGAGACTATGGAGTTTTTAATCATGAAGCCAACTTCAGAAAGATGACTTTCAGTTTTGGATTTGCCTGACCAGTAGAGTGTATAGCTGGCACCATGTTCTTTAAGGCTACCTTCCTCATGAAGGCGAACTTCACTGAGAGCAGCAATATCGATGTTAAGTTGTGACAATTCGTGGACAGTTAGCGCAGAATGATGCTCAGGATGCCCGCTGGTCGCTGTATCAAGCATGGTTCTGATGTTCCTACATGCGAGTGTCAATCTGGACACACCTTTGAAGACAGGTGTGTGCCTTTGTCTCTCTGTCTTTAACAGACTGCAACAGAAGATGCTCGTTGGCCGCGGCTAGCCAACCAGGTAGAGGGGGAGATGAGCTTTGGTTAGGCCACCTTTTCTAGGCTTCTCTCCATATGGAGCAAGCAGTGCTCTCCTTGAAAAAAAGGTTGCTTGGTCATTCAGAATGTTGCCGAACAAGACTGTCATCTCCTGGGTCAGTCTCGAGCGACCAATGTCCTGAACCGCCTTCATGCAGGGTTGGGTCTGGGGCTTCCAGTGCACCTTATCACCTGCTGTTTTGTCCCTTGCCTGTCGCTACAGGGCTTTGCAAGTGTGGGTAAACCTCTTCGGGCCTGCGCAGTGGATTTTGTAGGTAAGGCACAGTGTGCGCAGAACTGGCTCCACCCTTTACACCTGAGGTTTATCTGCCAGGGCCTAGTGAGCTTGGACAGCGACAGCAAAGTCCTTAGGTCATAGGATTGATTAGAGTGTACTTCTTAGATGGATGGCCTTACAGGGCTATACAAGCTCCATCTGCCCAGGCTTGAAGTTAGAGTTGTTCTTCTCCTAGGATGGTTGCCTGAAGGCTAGTGAGCCCATCCTGCCCATGGACACACTTTGCCCCTTCAGATGAGAACTGTCTGGCATGGGAGATCCTACTGGAGGCATGTGCCACCACCAGCATAGCTCCTAACCTCACAAGGGCATGCAAGCTCTTTCCCCACGACAACGGGGTGTCCGCAAAAGAGTAAGAGCTTGATTTCACTCATGTAAGTATCATAACTATCAATGAAGACATCAGCTTAAGTTTCTGCTAATAGCCATAGCACAAAGTTGCTTGATGATTATAAAGACCTCCTCCCTGAATTCATGTTGCCTCTTTATTAGCTTAGTTAAGCTCACGTAACTTCTTTACATTTTTTTTGAATCATGCTGAAGAGCTGTTCAGCACATTTTATTGAATGATGTTCATTTCAGTGAATCACTGACTGGAGTCACAGCCTCTTAGTATCACTGACATGCAAAAACTGCACTGTGATAACGCTGTCCTACAGTGGCTGAAAGACATTGGTAAAAGGAACCACACTTGTACTATGTGTGTGCACTGGAGCTGAGCTCTGTGTCTCTCTCCAGCTTCTCCTTATTCTGTGGTTAGAAGAGGCCTGATTTACTGGTCAGTTTTGCTAACTCCCTTCAAACCAAGGTAATACTGCTGCCTAGCAGCAGTTTTAACACCATTACAAAATGAACAAAATAGTTATAGCTAATGTGTTTATAATACACTCAGTTCTAACTAAAAACCTTTCTTTGTGTTCAGTGTGTCACAAATACTAAAATACGGTTTTCCCTAAATTGTTTTCTTCTATTTAATAAAAAAGATTAATTCCTAAAATCATTTTTTCTCTATTTAAAAGCACTTCAAGCTGAAACTCTGCTTCTTACATTCTGAAAAGTCTAAATTTCAAACTGAGGGAGGATCTGTGTTGTGAGTAGGCAGGTTCAGCAATGCCTGTGATTTGCTACCTAGCACCCTCACGTTTAATTGCACTAAATTAGATAAGGCTTAGGTTTGATACCAGCTGATAGAATATAAGTAAAAATGTCTTCTTATATAATACTTTTGCTACATTTTTTTTTAGCTAGGGCATTTTTGTGGGTAGCACATCTGGAATCTGAGATCAAATATTTTACTGGAAGCATGATACTAGCATGTATGAAAAAGCATATTTTTGTAAAAGTACAGAAAGTCTGTCTAATGTGTAGCTCAAACAGAACTGATGCAGCTTTACAGTGGTGTCTGTAAAGCCTCTTCACTTGTGAACAAAACTCTGTCAATCAGAGATCACATCTCTTGCCCCTCTTAACTGCCCAAAACCCAAGCAGACACCTCTGCAGGTGCTGATGTAGCAGTAGCAGTTACCTGTCTTTTTCACTGTCTGGACGTTTTCCTCCCTTTCCACAGCTCAGCTGGTTAAGTGTTTCTGGCAAATACTGTCTAATCCACAATCAGAGGAAAGCCAGAGCAGGTTCCAAATGATACAGAAAAAAACACCAGGCTTCTTATGACAGACTACTAGGAATACATGCTACTGGCTGGACCCAAGGTGATGAAGCTGTGGCAGCCTTGATCTGCTGATGTAAGATTTGGCAACTAACAATATATGTGGAAAATGGCATATGAAGTTTTTGAAGTTTAGATATAATAAAATGACTTCTCCACACAAGTTTTGCTCATGCTACTTTGTATGTATTAATTTTTGGAGATTATATGTAATTTCTTTTTGCATAGAATAATTTTGTTATGCATTTTTTATAAAATATTTCTTGCACAGAGTATACACAAGTACATGCTTAAGCTACATATGGCCTTAGAATATTACGTGTCAGTGTTCTGAAGAAGTAGGCCCAGACTTGAGAGATTTTAGTGGCAATAATAATATGCTTTCAGAAAATGTCATAAAGATTGATTGTGGAGAAGGGACTGACAAACAAGATACAGATGATATCACCTGAATTACAACCAGCCTTAGTGCCACTAGAAGACACCCCCTGTAGTATGAAACTGCAACAGGCTTATTACCACTGGAAGAAGCGCTGTCTTCACCACAAATGACAATGCTACAGGAAATTGAGGTATATCTGGAATCAAGGAATTTAAATATTTTTCTTGTATTCTTCATCCAAGTCCAAATCCTCTTGGCCTGTAACCAAATGAGATGAAATCTAATTGCACATTGTGCGTAAGTGTCTGAGAAAGCATAGTAATATCTTTATTAAGGTTAAATATTAAAATAGAAATATAAATTTATTAAAGTCTAATATCCCCTTGAGTAGGGGAAAATACATATTTCCTTCAATAAGCATTATAGTTCTATCATTCTTAAACAGTTGGTCGTGGCTTCTTAATTGTGGACAGTAATTGTATTATTTTAAGGTTAATTATGTTAAAACATTTTAACTTTGCTTACAGATGGGTATGTAACTATGACTTTGTTTCACTTTTGTAGTTTGCCTATTCAAGAACCAGCTTTGTACGAAAAACCAAGCCTTGAAATATATTAAATGTGATTCAGTTCATTTAATATATGATAGTCCTCCTGTATGTAATTTCTGAAGTGCATCTGTCACACACAAAATTAGAAGATAAGTAACATGATTACAATCATATTAGTGAGTCTATGCAAGTAAATTAGATTGCAAATCTATATGAGCAAAACCTGCACTTCCTAGTGAGACCTCTTGGCATCACATTAGCTTAAAGTGAGTGAATTTTCAGCAGTCATATAAGATAATGACTGGAAAAAATCCAACACTTATAATAATACTGTAAATGTCCAGAAAACCTTCCTTCTGTTTGGGCACAAACTACTTGCTGTTTCCTGCTGGAACTTTTCACCTGGTACTTAGATAAAAACTGAACCATACATGTAGATTGACTGTTGACCAAATTGGAAGGGGTAGGCCTTTAAGGAACAGAGAAACTTTGTTTTCACTGTCTTTGGGCACCAGGGATAAATACAAGGATCGACATTTTATTTAAGAAGGACCATACATATACTCAAATAAAATTATGTATGTGTCCTGGGTTCAGCAGTGGCAGTCATGTTTCTCCTTTGTGGTAGCTGGCGCAGTGCTGTGTTTTGACTTCCAGCCTGGGAACAGTGCTGGTGATACCGATGTTTTCGGTTGTTGCTAAGTGATGTTTACCCTGACCAAGGACTTTGTGAGGCTCATGCTCTGCCAGGGAGGAGGGGAAGCCGGGAGGAAGCAGAGACAGGGCGCCTGACCCAGGCTAGCCAAAGAGGTATTCCATACCACAGCACGTCATGCCTGGGGGGGGAACTGGGATTTACCCAGAAGGACACGGGCTTCCGGGTGAGACTCGTTTCTTGGCCGGTGGTATTGTATTCTCTTCCCTTGTTATTTTCTCTTATCATTGTTGTAGTTGATAGTAGCGGTGGTGATTTGTGTTGTACATTGGTTGCTGGACTGTTCTTGTCTCAACCCGTAGGAGTTGCATTCTTTCGATCCTCCTCCCCTTTCCTCCGGGAGCGGGGAAGGGGAGAGCCCCGGGGCGGGGGTGGAGCCTCGATTGCTGTCAGCCAGGCACCACTCACTGGGAGTGAGTGAACAAGCTGTCTGGCTAGGGTTTAAACCACGACAGTACGCTTTAAAAAGCATGTGGCTGCATGGGGGTGCAGTAAAATAAGAAATTTTCAAGTATATATATTAAAAAATATGCTTTCCCATGAAAAAATTACATAAGCCAAAGGAGTGGGCTAAGTTTGTAGTCCTGGGGAAGAAATTGCTTTGAACTCAGAAAACTTTTGATTGGTCTAACTCCAAAACTTCATGCATCTGTATATGTAGCAGTTTTAGACATCACATTTCAGTTTAGTTAACATGCTGTGTAGCCTGAGTCTAGCTGTGCTCCAGAACACAGTATTTTGATGCTAGCAATAAAAAAGCACAGCTGAACAGAGCTTGAAATCCTCACAGAGAAATTCCTGGGGATTTCAAACTAAAGTTCAGCTGAATTGAATTCTAAGTTCTGTTAAAGAGCAGAAAAAAATTAATCTTATTTAAATTTGGCTTTTATCTTTCACTGTTTTGATCTCAAAGAAATCCCCTTAAATTTGACTTGGTAAAGATTATTCCAGGCTATATTGTTTTCAATGGGCCTTACTATTGTAAAAAAAAGGCTTTAAAATTACAGCATTTAAAAAATTTATTCCTCATCACTCCAAATCTTTATATCCATATTCATTTCTTTGGACAGATATGTTCTAATTCAGTTAATATCGCAGGTTTGACAGAGAAAGTATTATGGAAGACATTTTTCCTGAATATCTTCAGGAAACTATTCTACTTTATGATACAAATTTTAGAAAATACATTCAATTTCCTTGGTATGATCATATCATCTGATCTCCAGAATGTTTTGTGTTTTGCTCTACCTAAAATAATACTATGTGTTATTATAACCTCAAATTTTATGCTTATGTAGATATTATTAAGCTAGAACAAGCTACATGGGGCCATAAACCTTTATTTAGATTTTTATAAGTAAATGCTGTAGCTATTCAAGTATTACATTAGGTTTTCAGCAGAGAACATACAGAAACTTGTCAATAGATCTAAAATCAGTATCAACCAAAAATAGCTTCAGATGGGCTTAGTAGCATGGCTTTCTAAAGGGTTCTTCTAATGGCAAGAAAAATTTACTTATCTAGTTTAACAACATTGTCTCTCAAGTGCTTTAACAGGTTTATACACTTGGAGATGTACATCAGGACATTCAGAGTGTTTCATTTTACTGTGTTCCAAGGTCAGAATCTTCATACCACTTTATTCCACTTCCCAATGGCAAGAGAATGCCAGTTTGAAAAAATAAATTAAATAAAATGTACAAGCAGCAGGCTGTTCTATTAGTAGGAAGTTCAGGATATTAGTTTCATTTCAGGGTTGTATAAGCGTGATTTACTTGCAGCAAACATCTTATATCTAAAGATTATAATTAATAAGGTTACAAAAGTGAGTCAAGATATTCTAAGAACCACTTACTATTTACTTTTGATATATACAGATTCTGCTTGGCAGTGGAGTATAATAAAAATAATAATTTTTGTGAATCAGTGTACTCTTTAATAAGATCAGGAAATGTTTATAGAAAAATCAGAAAGTGGGGTTATGATGAAAAAAGTCTGAGGCAGCTTTAAAGGTGGAAGAGCTTTATATTCTGATGTGGTGTCCTGGGTTCAGCAGTAGCAGTCATTTTTTCTCCTTCTTGGTAGCTGGTGCAGTGCAGTGTTTTGACTTTCAGCTCGGGAACAGAGCTGATAAAAGGATGTTTTGGTTTGGCCAAGGACTTTGTGAGCCTCATGCTCTGCCAGGGAGGAGGGGAAGCCAGGAGGAAGCAGAGACAGGACACCTGACCCAAACTGACCAAAGAGGTATTCCATACCACAGCACGTCATGCCCAGGATGTAACTGGGAGTGAGCCGGAAGGGCTGGGAGACTGCAGGGTTGGAGGAGATATCGGTCAGAGCTTGGTCGGGCTTGTGGGGCGAGTTATCGGTCAGCGGGTGGGGAGGTGTTGTATTCTGTTCCCTTGTTATTTCCTTTATCATTATTATCATTGGTGGTAGCAGTAGTGATTTGTGTTATACCTTAGTTACTAAACTGTTCTTATCTCAACCCGTGGGAGTTGCATTCTTTTGATTCTCCTCTCCGTCCCTCCGAGAGCGGGGGGAGGGCAAGAAAGGGGGGGAAGTGAGCGAACGAATTACCTGACTGGGTTTAAACCACGACATGTGGAAACTGGGGAAAATCTAAAAAGCGTTACAAGCCTGGATGACAAAAAAAAAAAAGGAAGGAGAGGTATGCTGGGAAAAGTTACTACAATTTAAAAA
Organism: Pezoporus wallicus; assembly: GCF_028554395.1. Classification (NCBI taxonomy): domain Eukaryota; kingdom Metazoa; phylum Chordata; class Aves; order Psittaciformes; family Psittacidae; genus Pezoporus; species Pezoporus wallicus. The sequence goes on from NW_026640026.1 coordinate 412,152, forward strand.
ACTTGAGTGCACTATTTTAGTTTAACTTAAAGGAGATCTCTACTATCTTCCTACATTGTGCTTGTCAATGGCAAACCTGTGTTTTCAGTCTCATAGGTTTTGTTCAGAATTACTTAGATGCTAAAGCACAGGAATTAAGGGCAACTCTTTAAAATATCCCATCACATCAAATAATTCTGCATCATAATTTAGGGAATTCATTTCAATACAATTCTAGGCTGGATTACTAGAAAATTGATGTTGATATTATAAGAACCACTCAAATTATATGCAATAAAATATGGGTCAAGGTTAAATGAAAAAATGTCTGTCTTACAGGTGTTAAAGCTTAGAGCAGTTCCAACATGGAAAGTCCTTAGGCAAGTAGAATTTAAATAGGACACAGATACCTACCTGAAAAAACACATTGAAATTATTGGGTTGAAACATGATGTACAAGTACTGAAACACAGGGTGTCAACTGGAGTTCATTACTTGATGACAAATTGCCTGGAGCATCTCAGAAAGAAACTAAAAGAAGCAAAGTTTAAAGAAAGATTTTCAGAGATTGTAGAAAAGAATAGTAGGATTCTGTGAACTGCTGAGATTAGGAGGCATTAAAGGAAAGTAAATAAGGCACTAAGAGTAGTATAACTTTCATAGGTCATGGAAAATGTTGGATAATAACAGTACTAGGGAAAGTGTGGCAAGAAATAGCTTCAGAGACTTGATGAAGTTAATACAGTTGACTTGACAATTAAGATACTAAATTCTCTTATCAGTTTAATAGGTGGCCTGAATTAATAACTGAATGTTAAACCTATGTTATTCTTCTAATTACCTTTAATCTCTTTAGTTAACAATAAGTATTTGTCTATAAGTACAGCTGTTGTTTAATGTAAACATGCGTAAGAAAGGAAAGAACATAGATAAGTGGAACTGGTGGTCAAAGTTTCCACTTGCAACACCATACATCTGGTTAAGACCTGGCTGAGACTGGAACTGCGGTCTGAGCCTAAGCCAGAGGGCTAGTGAGCATGCTTACAAGACGGAGGTGAAAAGTTCAAGAGTGAGGAAGACTCATTTACTTCATCTCGAGACCCCTTCCCACGACCACCAGGAGGCACTGTGCAGGCATGAAGGAAGCTTTAGCTTATTATAATATGAAGCGGGGAAAGGATCTGAATATGTGTAGGCATGTCGTGTAACCTATTGCATATGTAACACTTTAGAGAATAAATGTAGAGGGAAAATGACGCTGAGGTGCGCATGCCTTTGGAGGAGCTATCCCCCATGTGCCTCAGTGTTGAATAAAGAATACCTACTTTACAACTTTTGGAATCTATCCGCGTATCAAGCTAATACTTGAGTCAGTTTTGAACTCCGTTTTGGCTTACAGCTCAGTAGGTCCCTACCACTATTCAACTAACAATAACAAAGTTCTTATACCCAGTCTGAACCCAGACATTTCTTGTTGGAAATTCTTTGTGAGTTGCAATTATTACCTTATGCACTGTCTTGCAGCATGGAGCTTCGTGTGAGACTCCTGTGAACTGCAGGTACAGCTATTGCTTTGTATATCAGTACTGCAATTATGGTACTGTCATTAGCTCTACTTTTACATCTACAGTGCTCTTCTCACCAAAGAAAACAAAAAGCCAGAATCAATTTCTTCCCATTCACACCAGTCATGTTAAAATGTGCTATTCTTCAGAAAAGAGTTAAAATTACTTCATGTTAGAGAAAGAACCAGTGGTCCAGCAGCAGGTGAAGGCAAAACCAAAAAGTAAAAACAAATCAACTTTTTGGTTTATTGTAAATTCATAAATTCTTAATTGCCCAATTAAGAATATTATCTCCATTTATTAAGCTATGAATGCTAATAAGAAAGAGCAAAACCACATCTGATCATGTAGCCTCAGTCTGACAATAGACTGGAGTTTGCTAGTTGATACCTAAGGAATTGTATTATAAAAAGACAAACTTGTATGATGCTTCCTAGAGTCTCCTAGCCTCTAAAAACTTGAAGCTCAGGGATTCTGTAGTTCTGACAAAAAGTAAGTAATTTATGTAAACTTTTATACTTCTTGTACTCTGAGTCTGAATAGACTTCAGCTATAGTCACCACTGAAAGAATAATATATAACATGATTAGTTTTGAAACGAAATCCTAACTTCATAAGACTGTCCACACATTTACATGAAACAGCTCTTTCATAAAATATGGAACAGTTAATGGAACAGGGAGAAGAATGAAGATACTTATTCTCCTTGATGAGTGGGCTATTAACAAGGAAAGAATTTTTTCCTCTATATTTTATTTCTGACACAAATAAACTTAGTTGAATCATGCTTCATAATAGAATCCACTAGGGAAACAGCTTTAACTGGTAGGTTGAAGAATGCTCCTCTAACTTCAGAGTACTCTATAGCCAGGGGGCTAGAACACTGAGCTGAATGCCGCCAGACTAAAACACCAGGCTTCAACTGTAAATATAGTGAGACACATGAAGGCACTTGCAAAAAGCATTGGCCCTGTAATTCAAGAAAAAGTGAAAGTTAAAGGAAAGGCTTAAGTGTACCCTCAAGTAAAATATCTGTATGGTAAGATTCAAATCATGTCTCTGATGTTAGTTTTTTCACACCAGTTAGCTCTGTGCAGCTATGCACAGAGATATCCCGGATTCACCTCAGCTTTCACTGAGAATTAGTGAAGAATGACCTCATCAGAATCATTTCATCAGTCAGCAGAGAAAGAGCAGGACTTCCAGAAAGTGGTTCACCCTATTCTAAGATAGATCTCTAAAACATTTAGGATTAAAACCTTTTCGGTGATATTTATTTCTTTACTATGGCTCTTGGAAAAAAAGCTTCATGTGTGATACACCATCTAAAGTTAGATGAAATCGATTCACCTTAGGAGTGAAAGGTCTCAGTGTCTTCTTGTTTAGTGATTTTCAGGCTCTCAACAGGCCCTGAAATATTTAAAGCTAAATACTAGTCAGAAAGTATTTGTCATCTGAAGTCAGGGATTAGACATTGGGCTGTTGTGTATGAATAAAAACAGAAGAATTTGGCTCTCAGATTATAGCTGATAATACTAGATTTACTAGAGAAACTTGCTTTCATTCAAATCAAGCCTCTAAAATGTAACAATCAGCATTGGATAGAATATGACTTCCTTAGCCTAGCTAGTCTTTTTCTAACCCAGCTGTATCATAAGAGAAGACATAAACCTCACCAAGTTAGCATTATGTACATAATTTTCTTCCTGACTGTTGGTAAAGTGATAGCATTAAGGATAAAATAACTCTCCAAGAAGAATTATGAGTTAATAATCCTGTTTCAAGTGTAATGAGTGACAAGAAAATTATGAAATTCTGAATTCACACTTGCTTTGTTTTTATGTTCGTGATGAACAAAGTCTAGTAAAGTGGTACACATGAGCAAAACAGCTTAAATTTTCTGATCAAACTCCTATTTCTACTATAGCTAGCAAGAAAAAGAACATCTGAAATCCACTATGTACCAGAGATTATTTGATTGCCACAAATCCTCAGACCACAACTGTTCTACATTTCTTTATGAACCCTCATGTCAATGAGCTAGATTTTTCTCAGCTTTCAAGTATCAGGGTCTAAATAATTTCAGAGAAGGCTGTGTATGGGTGAATGCGAATAAAACTTGTGTTTTAGACCTTCAGCTGCCAAAGGAGGAAGGATTTTCATACTCATTTTTATTTTATATTTTGGCAAGTGTACATTTATGAAGAAAGACAGAATCTCTTTGTGCATGCACGATATATATATATACATATATATATAGCTTTGTTCTGTCAGCTAGGCTGGTCAAAACTAGTCAGTGAACATTCAAAGGAAGCCTTGTAATATACAAAATATCCCGGGGGGGGGAATAAATGCTGTTTAAGATATTGAATTGTTGGAACAGAGCCAGTAATGCAATTCTTGTTCAGTTACATTTTCAGATGACTCATCAGATCTTCTGCTAATCTCTGCTTTGAGGCTCAGAGAATATGCTTTTAAAAATTTTAAAGGGACATCTTTCTCCCAACCATTAAAAAAAAAAAAAATATATATATATATATATATATATATATATATATATAAAACATTTTTAAAACATAAGAATTCTTTACACAGTAATACTGAGGAATCCATGCTTTGGATTAATTTCCAAATTTGATGCAGCAACTTGTACCAATGATAAATCTAGAAAGATGATCAAACACTGTAATCCTATTTCCTATTTTACTATGTAGAATGAAAAGGAAACATAAAAACTTGTACTTAGCTGTAATGGTGATAAGGACACTGACCCCCTGGCACTAATTTAAAGCAATTACTTTTGAGAAAAGAAATTTCAGCTATAAAGAGAATTAAAAAAACAAAACAAAACAAAACACCCCAAACCAACAAAAACCAAGGAATATATACCTTTGCTTTTGCTTGTGCCTTTTCCATTCCTTCCAGCTGCTATTCCATGGTAATGAGTTCTCCTTTTTTGTGTGCTCATCCATTGTCTTTTAACTCACAGCTACAAATCAAATAACATCTACTCACTGCTGTCAGATAGCTTTCAAACACTAAACTAAAGGGATCTGGCTTTGCCAAAGTCATTGTCAAAAAACATTGTCACTTGTGTGTCAATGACTTTACCCATTAAAAAGTGATAAAACTGATATTTTCTTATTCCTTTTTTCCTTCATCTTTTTATTTTTAAGGAAATGAACTGTATAAACAAACTATTACATAGTGTTAGACTTAACACAGGAAGAAATCAATCTAATCCATTAGTATTATACATTTGACAGTAAAATGAAAAAGAAAGGAAATGGGTTTTATTAGTATAAAAAGAAAAAGAAAAAAAAAGAGAACACTAATGGACTTTAAGGAAATGGTGTGGAGATTATTTTTTGTATTACTTATGTTTCCACCTTAGAAACAACACACAACGTGAAAAGTAATGTGAGCCTGAGAATACATGATGGCAAAGGCCAAGATGGAAAATATCCCTAGGGAAGGTTTCCATTACTTTTGACTTATTAAAGGCTTTCTGCTTTTATTCATGAGCAGTGGAGAAAAAGAAAATATTTGCTTGCTGAACTTAACTACTGGATCTTCTCTGTAAAATGAAATTTTTAGTTCATTCCATGTTAAGCTATTGGGCAGAGGAAGGGAAGAAACCATAGTTCACAGGCAGAGACACTACAGAAAAATTCCTTCAAGTACTATTCTACACCTGCTGCCACTCCAGCTTTTCAGTAGATGAAGTGGAGGCAAAGAATAGCTAAATTGTTAAGGTAGGAAAGGATGTGAAAATAGTATTTAAAACAGTAGTCAAGGGAACAGTCTAATCAACAACATAAATCTGAGACACTAATTTTGAAGGGAAATTAACCTAGTGAAAATACAAACAATACACCCTAAGACCCTAGGCTGGTGCTCTGAGACGGTTACGTTAACCAAGCTGACTAGCAGACATGGGTTGAGAATTCAATGCATATGAATTGCTTCAAAATTTTGGGAACATATGTAGCAATAATTTTCTGGAATATAAATCATGGGGCTTTTTTATGATTTATGAAAGCTGTTTCTGAAATTCTAACTCTTACTGGGGGCAAAATTATTAATTCAGAAGTTTTGGAACATCCTCACCTATTAAGTAAGATAGATTCTGAAATCATTCCATAGCACCCATATTTTGGGAAAAAAATGGAGTATAATCCATTGCTTGTAGTAATTCCACCCATAGGAAGACCTCTAGTGTTCACCATCAATCTTTAATACAATGCCTAGTTGTCTGATCACTTGACCAGGAAGAGGAATTTTTGGTTTCAGGGCCTGAGGGAGCTCTGTCTTTCATATCTACAGCATCAAAAAGCACTAAGTTAATCACCTTGCCTGGGTGGAAAAGAGGCAATCTTTTTATTAATTTCAAGGAAGTACCAGTGTATAGGAGATAGTTAGGGACTGACTGGGAAAAAGGAGAGCATAAACAGGAACATCATTCTGTAACTTAATGGTTAGGACACTCACTGGGAATTAGAATTGTTGCTTTGTGTGTCCTAGTCTTAGAAATGTCTTTGTATTTTATCTACCAGTAGACAATGTTTATGTTATTGAAAACATGGCTAATAACAGTCCACTGTTTATATAATATTGTCTTTTTTTATAGACTTTCTTTGATATAAAAAAATTATCTACTCTTCTGTAAGTTCACAGCATCAACAGGATGCGTAAAGATTGAGCATACCATGTTTTGTTCTCTTGAAATTTGGAGAAAGAGGCTTTGAACTTTAAGGCATTAAGTTCAAGTTTCTTGCTCCACAAGTGAATAGTTTAACCATAAAGTTATTAGGAAATACATGGGCATCACCACGATTTCCAAAGAGTTTTAAAGTAAGATGGTCACTGCTGCATTTTGAATCAGTCTTTCTGGTATCTATTAGTTACATTTGTTACTTGTAGTCATCTCACTTTTTCAAAATCATCTCTGTTCATTCAGTAGAAGTAATATCTTACTATATATTCTATCAAAAGTAAGAACTAATAGATTATTTCATCTTTCTAGTGCTGTCATTGGTTTATTGTCTTGATCATGTCTGTCAGCACATAGAATCATAGAATAGCAAATTACAAAAAATAACTATCACATTTGATTAGGAGCTCCTAATTTAATAAACTGTTCCTAGTGTCATCCATGAATCATATATTCATATGGTCATATGCTGTAGAATACAATGCTAATTTAAGTTTATGGACAGAAAAATCAAGTCAAAGTGGAAACATTTTTCTTCAAGCATGCAATGATTCTAAACAAAAGTTTTCAAAAAAATGATTTAGCCAGAGTTAGTAAAGAGATCTAGATCAAGTCAAGTCTATAGCAGGCTATAGTTAAGAAACGGCTGCCTCCCTATGATAATGAAAACCTGGAAAACTGAATATGTGGTAAGTTTATTCAGAGAACTGCAAAAGCCTTTAAAGAAATCACTGTGGGATTACTGGAGAGAAGGATTGGTTATGACAAATATTTCTACAGTAAATGAAGATAATACCCAAGCTTGACACCACTGGTTTGTGTTGTCAAATGAGATTGTTTTCAGCACTCAATTTTGAAAAAGGTGGGTAAAATAGCTATTTATTCACCTTTACAGATAGTGGTGTGTTATCTAAGATAATTCCATTCACTCATATATTTTAGCTCTATTGGATGGTATGCTTTGACCAAATTTTTCTCACTGTTAAAGATTTTTCCCTCATTTCTCCCTTGTAGAAGCAGGCTGTAATATTAAAATGCTACCATAACTTGATTTAGTGTTTAATATGAATAAGGCCCTATTTTGGCCAAGTTTATCTGAGATATGTTACTATATCTATATAGACATATTAACATATGAGATAGTTTAGAAAGACTATTAGAATAAGTTTAAGATACATGGCCTGCAATTTTGGCCCTCCTCCACAGCCCTGAAGATCTATGTTTATTTCTTGGCTTCCTCATAGGTTTTTGCAAAGATTTGGACAAGTCCTTCATAGCACTGTCATTTACCTTATTCTCTATAAGGCCTTCCTTTTGGAAAAAAAGAAATCCAACAGAAACATTTAAAGAAACATTTATATGTTCGTAAGTACTGTGACGAAAGACCATACATGCAAATAGGTGGATACTTATTTAAAAATATCTTCTGAAAAAACTAGTGTATAAAGAAATTACATAAAGAAAAGTATGGACAAGAAGAATAAAATCTGCAGTTCTAGGTATTAGGGACAATTTAAAAAAATCTTCAAACATCCTCCAGGGTGTGTTACTTGATGGAGTAAACAAAAATTGTTAGCATTACTCAGTTACCAAATAACATTATGAAAGCTGGAAAACTTCTGAGCTGTTTCTACAAGCAAAGCAACTTGATTTTATAAATGTTGAAAGAGCACAAACCAAGCATTTTCAGGAATGCAGTATGAAAAATGTCCTAGGTAGAATTAGTACATACTACTAATTAATAATTGATGATAGTAAATAACATTTTAGTTATACACACATACACCTAACCCCAAAATTACGTAGACTGTATTACAAGCTTCATTCTTTATGTTCTCTATTTCCAACATTTCCCCCTCTTCAGATTTCATGTGCAAACCACTTCTGTTCACATAAAGCCTTCATACTCTGCATACGTGCATATACAGATGTTCTCACTAGAATACTGCATAAAGTATGAGGCAAGCTGTAATTCTTTTTTGAAGAGATTTTCCTAATTGTCATTTCAGTAGTTTAATTGTCACTGTGGGCAGCTTTTGTTTATAATGTACCCAGGGGTGCAGTAAGCAGGTGGCCATAGACCCTGAAGAGAAATAATTAAAAAAAAAGAGTAATGGACACCTACTGAGGTTATTATTGTTCAAATTACAGAGATACATTTATATAAGGCTAGAAAGAACAGACAATAATAAAAATACCTTTGCTCATTTTAGAACAGGCCTGTGGTGGAAATAGTATCAGTATGTCTAGAAGTAGAGCAGAAAAGGGCCGAATTTCTGGTGCCCAGAATTACTTGTTCTCACTTTAAAAAAAAAAAAAAGGAAAAGAAAAGAAAGAAAAGGAAAAGGAAAGAAAAAAGGAAAAGGAAAAGAAAAGGAAAAGGAAAAGGAAAAGGAAAAGGAAGGGAAAAAAGGGAAATGGGAAGGGAAGAGATAAAGAAAGTGAGATCACTTACTGGTTACTGTCATGGAAAGACTTGATGAGGTAAAAAGTAATTGTATTTACTGCCAAAACAAATTCAGGTACTGAGAAACAAAAACTAAAAAAACAAAACCAAAACTTTACCCAGTGCCCCCTCTATCCTCTTTTTCCAGGCTCAGCTACTTTCTTCCGGAACAAGGTACTCATCACTACTCTACCTGCCTTGAGCAGAATGGAGTATGGAAGGTTGCAGTCAGTATGTAACAGTTCCTCTCTGCTGCTCCTTCCTCCTGACACTTTTCTCCTGCTCCAACATGGAGTCCCTCCTATGGGATAAAATACTTCAGGATAAAATGCTTCTGCATGGACTTTCCACAGACTTCAGATCCTCCAGGAAATGTCCACCTGTTCATTGTGGGATCCTCCATGGCCCACAGTACCAGAATTACTTTATATACTATATTATGAAAAACATGAAGAAAAGGCTTTACCTCTACTGCATGCAATGTTTGCTATTTCAATAATTTGCAACTGGATTTCCATCCTGATCTACTTATATCCAGATCTCAATTTTGACACTAAACAATTTTGAGAAACAGAAAGTATTAATGAGCTATTTGGCCAAAAATATCTGTTTGTTGTCACCTGTCCACATATCTTTTTCTGTCCTTCTGATAAATGAAGACCTTTAAATTCCTTAGTAAACAGTTGCTCCTTTGACTTTTGTTACTTTGTTGTTGAACAGTGTCCTGGGTTCAGCAGTAGCAGTCATGTTTTTTCCTTTGTGTTAACTGGTGCAGTGCTGTGTTTTGACTTCTAGTTTGAGAGCAGCGTTGGTGAAGCCGATGTTTTCGGTTGTTGCTAAGTGATGTTTACCCTGACCAAGGACTCTGTGAGGCTCATGCTCTGCCATGGAGGAGGGGAAGCTGTGAGGAGGCAGAGACGGGGCGCCTGACCCGGGCTAGCCAGGGAGGTATTCCATACCACAGCACGTCATGCCCAGGATGTAACTGGGAGTTAGCCGGAAGGGCTGGGAGACTGCAGGGTTGGAGGAGGTATCGGTCGGAGCTTGGTCGGGCTTGGGGGGCGAGTTATCGGTCAGCTGGTGCTGAGGTGTTGTATTCTCTTCCCTTGTTATTTCCTTTATCATTATTATCATTGGTGGTAGCAGTAGTGATTTGTGTTATACCTTAGTTACTAAACTGTTCTTATCTCAACCCATGGGAGTTGCATTCTTTTGATTCTCCTCTCCGTCCCTCCGAGAGCGGGGGGAGGGCAAGAAAGGGGGGGAAGTGAGCGAACGAATTACCTGACTGGGTTTAAACCACGACAGTTCTTTTTGGCGCCCAACGTGGGGCACGAAGGGTTGAGATAACGACAGATCTGACTGGATTAAATAGTCATTCATCACAATGACGATTTATTGGCTCTCAGAGTTGTTTCTCTTGATCTCACAGCTTCAGAATGTTGTAACTTACGTAGAGCCGGTATTTGCTGTGTTAGTGTTTATCAAGTGTGGGGCCTGGGCTAAGGTTCTTGTCTCACTGTGCTTTATGGCAATGGCTTGTAATACGGGCGGGCTCCAGCAGCAGGGCGGGACGGACGTGGCCGTGGACTTGTACCTGGCCGTCCGGCTGCTCTTCACCGTCCTGGCCCTCGCCCTACTCTCCATCTTCGTGAGGCTGCGGGGAACTGAGGGGGAGCGGTCCCGGGAGCCGGCGGCTGCTGAAGCGGCCCGGGAGAGCGGCCCCGGGGACCAAGCGGCGGCGGGAGCGGGGCCGGAGGCCGCCAGGGGACGGCTGCTGGTGGAGGAGGTCGGGGCGGTCGAGGAGCGGAAGGAAGCGGCTGCCGAGCAGCGGGAGAAGGCGGCGGAGGAGCCGAGCCCCGCGGAAGAGCCGAGCCCCGCGGAGGAGCCGAGCCCCGCGGAAGAGCCGAGCCCCGCGGAGGAGCCGAGCCCCGCGGAGGAGCCGAGCCCTGCGACGGCCGAGAGCATTCCCCGGAAGCCGCCCGCCGAGCCCCAGGAGGATGCAGGAGACCACGCAGCGTTTCCCAGCAAGGCAGAGGAGGAAGATCTGGACTCCGGCAAAGAGAAGCTGGTGGTGGGAGAGCCGGCAAGCACAGCAGCTACACCAGCCCCAGTGACAAGTACAGCAGCATCAACTGAGAGTTCTGAAGGTTTTGAATGGGCTTTGGGTATCCTTGGGACCTGCCTGCTGATTGTGATGGGGATCAGCATGTTGGCACACACACAGACTGTGTTCTACCCACAACCATTTTGTCTGATCTCAAAAGTTAAGCAGAGTCAGGTTTGGGTCTTGTCTGGGGTTAGACAACAATATAGGGGGACCAAGAGATTTTCCCCAAGGCTGGAGAGTCATGAGTGGCAGGGTGTGTGGGACAGTATGGGCAAGTATCTAGTCCACTGGGCCCCTCCAGTGCTTTGGAAGCGTCGGAGATGGAAGGCAGCTGTATGGAGTCCCCAGCAACAAGCTGCAGAAACTGCTTAAGGGGACAGTGAATAATTTTAAGCCTGGTGGGCCCATGGCACTTCAGGCCATCAGAGCAGAGATGCAACACAGAGATGGACTCATGATCGAGGGGTGGACTTAACAATGGACACTATTGCCCTAGTTATTCACGAGTGTGAACACTGCACACAGTCTCTCCTGCTCTGGAAGACTGTTACAAGAGATGGAGCCTGTCATCATGGACCAGATGGACTCAGCAGCTTTATAGGGACTGGTCCATGCACTTAGATAAGAGTGATGGTATATTGAAAATGTGGGATCTGAGCACGACGTGAATGGTATGGAATAAGGGGTGGATAATGTCCTGGGTTCAGCAGTAGCAGTCATGTTTTTTCCTTTGTGTTAACTGGTGCAGTGCTGTGTTTTGACTTCTAGTTTGAGAGCAGCGTTGGTGAAGCCGATGTTTTCGGTTGTTGCTAAGTGATGTTTACCCTGACCAAGGACTCTGTGAGGCTCATGCTCTGCCAGGGAGGAGGGGAAGCTGTGAGGAGGCAGAGACGGGGCGCCTGACCCGGGCTAGCCGGGGAGGTATTCCATACCACAGCACGTCATGCCCAGGATGTAACTGGGAGTTAGCCGGAAGGGCTGGGAGACTGCAGGGTTGGAGGAGGTATCGGTCGGAGCTTGGTCGGGCTTGGGGGGCGAGTTATCGGTCAGCTGGTGCTGAGGTGTTGTATTCTCTTCCCTTGTTATTTCCTTTATCATTATTATCATTGGTGGTAGCAGTAGTGATTTGTGTTATACCTTAGTTACTAAACTGTTCTTATCTCAACCCGTGGGAGTTGCATTCTTTTGATTCTCCTCTCCGTCCCTCCGAGAGCGGGGGGAGGGCAAGAAAGGGGGGGAAGTGAGCGAACGAATTACCTGAATGGGTTTAAACCACGACAAACAGTCATAGATGGCCTCTGTATTAGAACATTAGTGTAAAATACTGCCATAGTCTGAGAATAATGCTGATAAAACACCAATGTTTTAGTTGTTGCTCGGTAGCACTTACCCTGATCAAGGACTTTTCAGTCTCTCATGATCTGGCAGTGGGGAGGGGCACAAGAAAATGGAGAAGAGGCAGGACACCTGATCCAAACTAGCCAAAGTTACTCATACCACAACATGTCATGCCCAATTTATAAAATGGGGGGAGTTACCCGAAAGGACAGATTGCTGTTAGGGGAGGAGCTGGGCATTGGTCAGCAGGTGGTGAGCAGCTGTATGTTGTATGACTTGTTTGTTTCATACAGTTTTGGTATCCACATTTCCCATTCATTTATAACATAACATGGTCATTTGAAATATTTTGTTGCAGAAAAAATAGGATATCAATATTATGAAAAAGTTTCCCTGGCTTATTATCTTTGTTGGCATCTGAGTCATGCTATGCATTATAGGCTAAAAACTGATCCTTCAGACAATCATGAACACACACAGACACATATATGCTAAGTCTTGATAAGAATATATTGAGAAGATTATTCAAAAAATCTCACATCCTTGTAACTAGACTATTAAGAATAGTAAGATACAACAGGGGAGTACCTGGTGAAGAGAACAGAAGCATCCTAGATTTTTAAATTAATTTCCTGACATATAACTGCCCAAGATAAAAATGTCTTTGTTTTTAAGTGGCATTTCCTTTGTAGCTTTATGTGTATACATGTCTGCACTGGTTCCTAGCATTCAACAAAAATGACCTTTAATGTACACCTGTGGCTACAGAAAATTCTAAATCCAGAGTGGAACAAGTCCAGAAAGAATACCTCAGTAAGAGACTATCGTATAACTGCAGCCAAAAAAATTGTGACAGCAAATTTAATAGAAGTCCTGTGAAAACACTAGCTCAGTGACATCTCTCAAGGTAAGGTGTTATAGTAATTTTGTTACTTTAACTATGCATACATTAAAAAAACATTGCTGAGTCACAGTAAATAAAACATTAAATTGTACATGCAATGCAAGAGTGATGGTAAAATTTAAGCAATTACTAATAAAGTAAGAAAATAATAAAATAATACTACTCAATGAAGGAGAGGATCAGGTTTGAGACCATCTTAAGAATCTGAATGTTCACAAGTCCATGAGACCTAATGAGATCCATCCGCAGGTCCTGAAAGAGCTGACAGATGAAGTGCTAAGCCACTGTCCATCATATTTGAAAAATCATGGAAGTCAGGTGAAGTTCCCAACTACTGGAAAAGGAAATATAACCCCCATTTTCAGGGAGGGGAAAATGAATGACCCAGGAAATTAGAGACCATTCAGTCTCACCTCTGTGCCTGACAAAATCTTGGAGTACGTTCCCCTGGAAGACATGCTACGGCACATGAAAAACAGGAAGGTGCTTGGTGATAGCCAACACGGCTTCACTAAGGGGAAATCGTGGCTGACTGATTTGGTGGCCTTCTATGATAGGGCTACAGAACTGATGGACGGGGTAGAGCAGTTGACATCATCTACCTGCACTTGTGAAAAGCATTTGACACTGTCCCACACAACATCTTTGTCTCTAAATTGGAGAGACATCAATTTTAAAGATGGACAACTTGGTGGATAAAGAGCTGGCTGGATGGCCGCACGTAAAGAGTTGTGGTCAATGGCTCAATGTCCAGCTGGAGACCAGTAACAAGTGTTGTCCCTCAGGGATTGGTGTTGGGACTGGTTTTGTTCAACGTATTTGTTGCTCACGTGGACAGTGGGATTGAGTGCGCCCTCAGTAAGTTTGCCGATGACACCAAGCTGTGTGGTTCGGTTGATATGCTGGAGGGAAGGAATGCCATTCAGAGGGACCTTGACATGCATGTGAGGTGGACTGATGCCAACCTCATGAAGTTTAACCAAGACAGTGCAAGGTCGTACACCTGGGTTGAAGCAATCCCAGGCACAGCTACAGGCTGGGCAGAGGGATTCAGAGCAGCCCTTCAGAGAAGGACTTGGGGTTGTTGGTCTATGAGAAAATGAACATGAGCAATCAGTGTGCTCTCACAGCTCAGAAAGCCAACCGTATCCTGGGCTGCATCAAAAGGAGCATGACCAGCACGTCAAAGGCGGTTATCCTTTCCTTCTACTCTGCTCTTGTGAGACCTCACCTGGAGTATTGTGTGCAGTTCTGGTGTCCTCAACATAAAAAGGACATGGAGCTGTTGGAACAAGTCCAGAGGAGGACCACAAGGATGATCTGGGGACTGGAGCACCTCCCATATGAAGACAGGCTGGGAAACTTGGGGCTGTTCAGCCTGGAGAAGAGAAGGCTACGTGGAGACCTCCTTGCAGCCTTCCAGTATCTGAAGCGGGCCTATAGGGGTGATGGGGATGGACTGTTCATTAGAGACTGTAGTGATAGGACAAGGGGTAACAGGTTCAAACATAAACAGGGGAAGCCTAGGTATGGAAGAAGTTCTTTACTGTAAGGGTGGTGAGGGACTGGAATGGGTTGCCCAGGGAAGTTGTGAATGCTCCATCCCTGGCAGTGTTCAAGGGCAGGCTGGACAAAGCTTTGGGTGACATGGTTTATTGTTAGGTGTCCCTGCCCATGGCAGAAGGGTTGGAACCAGATGATCTTAAGGTCCTTTCCAACCCTAACTATTTTTTGTTTCTAAACGGAAAGTCCTTCTGGACTAAAAAGCAACTGGTAGTAATTCTATATGCAATATAACGTGTAAGCTCTTCCAGACTATTAACATGGGTTAAAATGTGTTTTTTTTTTTAAATTCCTGCTTCTATGATTACTTTATGTTTCAGGGACTGCTTCCTGAGACATTATCTGCCTCATCAACTGTTCCAGTGGAACACAACAGTGACTCAGATCAGTGGCCAGCATTACAGAACCTATGTTTTTTCCCCAAGAAGATAGAAAGTGTTGTTTTCCTCCTACTTACAGAAACTTTAATGTGCTGGCTACAGGTTACTATTTTCTTACTGGAAGACTAATCTACATGAACAAACAAAAGCACTGAATGCAGTGTTTACATAGCTTTGAAAACTGAATTTGGAACTATGTAATTACAAAACATTCTTCCAAGCTCTTGCTTTACTATAATCATTACATTTGCTGAGAGAAGGAATATTCTGGACTATTTCCAAAGGTAAATTTTAAAGCTGACAGGAGTTTCTGAATTATGCCAAGCTCATAGTGATCTTTTGAATATTAAAAGTCATCTGCAAGATACTCTTCAAGAACAGAGAAAATCTCCCCTTGGAGATCAACTCCCTCAGGTTGATATTCCAACCTCATTGAGGCTCTGGGGTTAGAGCACACTTGCATCTAAATAGGACTGCAATGAACATTATAGTAATTCAGTTTGATTCAGAGTCTGCCATCTGATACAAAATGGTTATCCAGATTCATTAGCAATCATTTTATCTCTCCCCAAATCTAGAAAATGCCTATCATCATAGTTTTTGATGTTTAAAATATCTACATTTCTATCATTGAGAAAAGGGGCACAAAGAAAACAAAAAAAGTCACCAGAAAAACACACAAAGAATATTTTTAAAAATTAATTTAGACATAGGTTGGTTCCTGCTTTTCTATTTCTGGAATGCATTTACAAGTGCGTGTATATACATATATTACCCAATTGTACCCTTTCAGAAACTGTCCCTGAGTCTGCAGTTTATGTGATGGACAACCATTTTACTCAACTTTATCAACATCGAAAAATATGATGAATATAGCTGTTGGGACAAGTATGGCTGTTCCCAGAACTATTCAGTCTTCAATCCCATAAAGTACTAAAAGACTTTCTAGAACCTGAACCTCTCTATACAAATACTTGACAGATATTTACCTTCATTATAATTCTATGTTCCCAAATATTTAAAATTTTCAGTTGACTTTTCCTTACATCTTTTTTGTGTGTTTTTTTTTTTTTCAAGTTAACAATAAAAACCTTAACAACATACCTCAAGTGACTAATCTTTCAAGACTTTCTCACACTAATCATCCCCTCATGTCCATAGCTCAGATGGTTTCTGAGGACTAATTACATGCATGACATTTTCAAGATCTATTCCCTTATGACTATTCACATATTATTTCTTATTGGGGAATAACTGACATTGTCATGAGATGGTTTGATTTTATGAATTTTTTAAACATAAGAAAATAATTTGAACTTGGATAGTTTTCTAAAGTAAGCTTTTAAAATTTTATCTACTAGTAATTGTTATCATGAAACAGCAGACTGGAACATATGGGTTTTCTACAGTTCAGTAAGTGAATGACGTGTCACCATTTCTGTTATGCATAAGTTTATCTAGCTTCATATTCATATATAGCTGGTGGCAAAAATGACTTAAAACAGATGCCAAATCAAAAAAAAAAAAAAAAGCTTCTGTTGAAAATCCCAATCTTCTGAGGTATTTAAACTCACCAAATAATGCCTTATGAGGTAAGAACTATATTGGCACTGAGGATGGAATTTGTTGCTTCACTTGATTAAGAACTATATTTGTGTTGACACTTTACCACATGCTCAGCTGTATTGTGATTCCTTTCTGCATGTCACTGGGGAACACTTTCACTATAGCCAAAACAGAAATCATTTTGAATGTTAAAACACACATTAAAATACCTTTTTTTAAAAAAAAAATAATTTCTTCACTCTTACTCCCTGCTTCAATCTAACTACAATTATGCAAAAAAATAATACATTGGTTTGCAGAATATTCCTAAACTGTTCTATCTTTCCTAAAATGATGCTAAACTGTGACATTTTGGGTCACTTTCTATTGAAGCTTTTGGGAAATTCAAAAATCCATTCTTGTTCAAAATGTCAAGCTGTGAAAACCCATCTACTACGAAACTTCAGAACTGTAGAGAGACTTTTGTTTCTAGTTGCAGACTTTTGTATTTGGTGTGGACAGTATATGGTTTTCCACCCTTGGTTTACACCAGTACTGACAGAAGAGAGAAAAAGGGAAAAAGAGGAGTCAAGGGGAAGGGGAGAGGAGGGGAGGGAAGGGAAGTCTTAATCTCTATAATAATAGCAAACAATATCCTTGACTTTGCAACTGATGAAAGTAAATAGGGCCAGCAGCAGAGAGCATACTTCAGTAAGTGGAGGCATAAAATGCTACTGTACCAGAAAATTATTTTAGATATTGTAAAATACTTGAGTTAGTAAGCTACCAAAATAAACTCTCATACCACAATTTAGGTGGGGGTGGGAGAGTGGGGTTGATTTTGGTTTGGTTTTGGTTTGGTTTTGAAAGACAGTTGGCAGTTTACTTTCCATCTATTAGTTTGCATTGAAATCAGTCCTGTTAATATTAATGAGAACATAAACCTGAGTTGACAACAATATAGAACTAATAAATAGAATCTCCCAGACAGAAAAATGTAGGACTAGTTTGCATTCATATTTCTAGCTCATTTTTACTTTCCTTGTGCTTCTTACCTTCTCCCTGGTTACATTAAAATTTTACTATTAAAAGAGTCATTAAAGCAGTTAGTCAGAGTCCCCACTACTTCAGACAACTGGCATGAGTTATTCACGTATCTTCTCCCATACAGAGTCAGTATGTCATTGCTGCTGAGCAATTAGGTTGTTCTCTCTGATCCATTCTCACTCACAACAAAGGAATCCCACTAGAATTCAGTGAACATGCCCATTAAGAACAAGGCCTCCAGTGTCAGATGCTGAGTTGTTATCACATTAATGAGTTAAAACTCAACTACATTCTCAGTAATAGCTAAAGGGTATACAGTGCCAGCTGAAAGGTGGAGAAGTAAGTGATTGCACACAAGAGACATAAAGCTCAACTTTGTCATTGCCTAATTCTAGGATACTGGGATGTCTTCCAAGGGCTAAAATGGCTTTTTGAATTAATCCACATAATGGCCTCTCAGTTGTCTTTGCCTCTCCTTTGTCTGTGCCTATGAAACTGTCCATTTTGGGAAAATATCTGAGGAGTCTTTAACCTGTTCTTGTGTTGTAGGAAAATTTCCACATATCAGGACAAATAGAGTGCAAACAGATGCAATGGCTATATTATTCTGCAAAGAGCAGTAGTTTTTGTGGATTTTTCACAGAAAAATATATGCATTTGAATACTATTCTTTGAAAACACTTCTGGTTTAGCACTTCGATCGCTGTTGTTATTTTTTTTCTTAAGCTAAAAACTTAATCGGAACTTCTAAGGGATATATGCCTTAAATGTAAACTAAAGACTTACATACAATCCTATATAGTAGAAACTCACAAAAATATATTTTTCTCTTAGGTAATTGACAGATTTATATATATATATTTTTTTTAACTGACAAAATGACTCAGAGTGGCTCCTGTTGAAAACATGGGTTAAAATCAAAAAAAGGGAAATTGAAGGAATACTAGCCATCCTTGTATGCATGAAATCAAACATACCTTGAAATCAAGGTACACAAACCTGACATTTTAATTAAAATATAAAACTGTGGAGAAACTTCAGGAATACATTCATTTTTACAAATATCTAATAGGTGAAAACATTATTATCCTGAAGAAGTGTTGTGATGTGAAAACGGAGTGCTTGATGTTACAGTGTGATGTAACGACAACACAAAATATAAAAGAATATAGATACAAAAAACCACATCTAGCTTTGTCCATTAAATATAAGAGTACAAAATGGATATCAAAATATCCTTTAAACATAGTCAGTAAGCTTTCCATAAGAATAAACATATTTAGTCTTAACATTTATATGCTACAATATCATACATCTGTCTTTCCAGCTATTGTACATTTGACTTGAGAAGAAAAAAAATGAGAAAAAATGCATAGAAATTGTTAGTCAAAACCTGTTGAAGGATACAGAAACATAGTGAAAACTATCAAATTCTGCCTGAATTGAGGTGATATGAAAGAGACGAGGGAATTAAATAAGTGTATTTCCAGAATGTAAATTTGTTGCTTGCAATAATTCTGAAAAGAAAGGGGTATTCAGGTTTTGTGTGAAAGCCTGGAACTATACACCTAGGTACATGTAACTGGTGAAACTATGCCACATTTTATCAGAGGATCATGGCTAAACAGATACACTGGCTATATATGTAGTTCATGTGAACAGGTCAAAATTTCGTAAGTGCTTTAAAAAATGCATGCATGTGAGAACTTATTATCTCCTTCCTCTAACTGCTTTTGGAATCAATCCACTATATTTTTGATGTTCCTGACGAGGCTCCACAGTTAAAGAAGAAATTGGAAGTAAGATTATGTCAGAACTGTGCAGTATAAAAAGGAAGGATTATTAAATATTTAAGTCAAATACAAAAGACTGAAAGCAAGCACATTTAATGATTAAATATGTAATAGAAAAAAAAGACAAAAAATACTTTTTCTTGTATTTGACAGTTGCATTAATTTGTGCAATTTTTCTGTCTACCATTATGATCATAATTGTCCTTTCTGGGTTTCGTTGTGGGGAGGAAAAGGTCTTGAAAAACCAGAATCTTTCAGTATGAACTTGGAATGGAATGTTGTACATGTATGGAATGTGAAACTTGTACAACCTCTGAAAATCCCTAACCACATGCTGAGTATAATACTGAATAATACCTATGCCTGAATACTACTTTCTCATACATAGAGGGGCTATGAATTCGCAGCATTTGAACTAATAATGGTATTGTTGTGAGTTGTTAATGACAATAGAAACTAATAGTTCTATACGGTTTCATATTTACAGACTTACTCATATGAACTACACTCACAAAAGTAAGGTACTCTTTAACATAACTTACCACAAACTGTGTATAACAAGTGAATGCTTATCAACTGGAAACCAATAAATAGCTCCAGTCAAATGCTCTGTTCATATAATAGCAATTAAACTCACCATAGGAATAATAACCAAGTAGAAAACAAGCAGAATTTCTAATGAAGCACTTGAATAATGCTTAGCGTAAAGGTTTGGAATTCTCAAAGCAGTGGCCAAATTCTGTTCCCATTACATGGAAATTTACCACTGTCTTTAGTGAAAGTAGAATTAGGTCATTACTACTTTTGACAGATTCACCTCTAAATGATTCCTAATATTTCTTTTAAAAATTATCACTAATATACTAGGTATCATTGCAGTTCACTCAAAAAAAAATATTTGATACATCATTTAAAGTCTATTTACATTATAACATTATTCAGTACATGATATAACATATACAGTACATGGACTTGTGACTGATCAATCCAAGCACCGAAATATCTGAAAGATAAAACTGCCCGGAGGATAGAAGTTTTCAATACAGAGCTGTTAAATATGTGATATTTAACTCAGGATCCACTGCAATAATTTCTGTTTATGATCATTCTGAAAATGGAGGTCTGTTGCTGTTTGCTCTTTGTTGCTGTTGCTGTTGTTTGCTGTTGCTGTTATCACTCAGGAAGAGCAGATCATGCATCTTTTAAATACGAGGTTGTGAAAACACTCAAGATTTTTGAGTGAAGACTGGTACATATCTTTCAGTGTGCTAATTATCTGATCATTGGGCAAATAATGCCACTATGGAGACTTTCTTATTTCTTCATATGATAAGCATTATTCACCAGCATAAGGAAGATAGTTTTATTATTTACTTTGTAATAAGCTCTAATACAATTTTATGTAAAAGTCCCCCCAAAGTAAAAGCACACTTTTTGATGACCAATTTGTGCATTTGCTATTAATACAAGAATGTTTCTTGCCACACTCTGACATGTCAAAAGCAACCAGGATTTTCCATAAATGGTTCTATTATTCCCAGCTGTCCACTGAATTTTTTTACAAAATACCTCCTTCAGAAAGACCATTAATAATTTTTGTTAATATGCGAAGACCTGCCTGTCTATTTGCCTACTAATAGCAATTAGCACTTAGAGAAAATACACATGAGGGATGGCTTATGCTTGAAGTAACACAAAATAAGGCACTACTTAGATACTGGATATTCAGTCAAGATGAAAGATGTTATACAAATGTAAGCTATTTATTATAATCATTTGTTTGAATTATTTTGCCCAATGATTTGTGTATCATAATCCTTTAACAGAAATTATCTGAAAAATTAGAAGCTACAACCTGAGAAATTGTCTTCAAGAAATTCATAAAGGGAATGAATAAAAACCTGACATACACTAAAACATAATGGTTTACATAGCTATAGTATAAATTAATTGATTCATATTTGATAATTATCCATCCTACGCACAGCTATTTTCCAAAACAAGGGTAACATAACATGTTCAATTTTAGAGTTAATCATGATTACAGATTAACAGATAATCTCCTTTAATAGTTGTCCAGACTCCAATAAAACCTTAAATTTGCCAAACAACTACTATTAATAATTATGAATTCCATTCACTATGCTGAACTGAAGAAATTTCAATCCTTAAACTGAGAGAAGTGACATTCATAAAAACTTTAGTTAAAAATTCTATATCCTACTAATACATATGTAAAAATTTAAAAATCATGATTGTTTCCATGATGTTTCTGAAGACAACAGTTTCTTTTCCAACTCCAAAAATCAACATAAATAATTTAGAAGTCCTAATTCTCTTAGAAGTTCCCAACCACCCAAGCTGTCTGCACTGTGATACTTTTTGCAGAGGAACATGCATCCAGTGAACTCAGGCTTTATGATAAAATAGAAGGCAAAAGAATTTTGGGTATTTTCCCTTACCAGCTTTTGTATATCGCTTGATGGATTCCTATTGCTCTAAACCTCTGTCTTTGGAAAAAAAAACATACTGTCATAGTGAATATAACTGGAGAATTTACTCTGACACAAAACAACATATGGTTTCCAGGCCTATGAATCAACAAGAATCACCACGCTTCCTTATCCAGGTGACTGATTTTTAGCCCTGTTTCATATTATGCCTCTACTTAACTAGGATTTAAGTTTTGTTATTTTTTATTAGGGGGAGAAAACAACACAACAATTCAATCATTAGGTAATTTACAGTTAATTTTATTGCAAGATAAGAAAATTAATGACCATTCTCATAATAACTATGATTATGAATCAGTGGGAACTTTTTATTTTTTTAACTATTTACTTGCTTTTTGAAGCAGTTATTAGAAAGGGCTCTGAAATTCTGCAAGACAGAGAAATAGCTGATTCATCATTTTTCACAATGGTGGGAAATAGGTACATACATAGCCATTTTTTAGACTACAAGAACAATTTTCATAGAATTTACAATCTTTGCAGCAAATGAAGAATAAGATGAACACCGAGAAATAGAGGAAAATACATGAACTGATTCAAAAAACAGAGAAGTGAAGAATTATGGGAAGTTTATTATCTGTGATAATATGAATATGGAAGAGTCCAGGTTTTCTAAGTCTTCTTCCCACATTAGTATGTATCTGTGAAAATAGTTGTCAAATTCTGTTTTGTTCTTTTCTTGTGGCTGAACCATGTATAATACTATTCCATTCATGTGACCAGGGAGTGAAAAGTAAGCCCTTGCCGCTGGTCAACTTAAACTAAATGATGGCTTGGTATTTCACCAGAAGACTTCTTTTACATGCAGTACACAGTGTGGTTATGTCTGCCTATTTTCTGATCCATACACAGTAGGTTTCATAAAGGAAAAAAATTCTTGTCCTTTGTGCTCCTTAGTGCTGTCCTGGTGCTCCTGCTGTCTTAGTGCTCCTTATATTCTTGCTCCCTGATCCAGCTGCTCAGCAGTACAGAATATATGGAATCCACCTCATGCAGTAGGGTCAAGTAGGACAAACCTGAATCAGGATGAATCATGACAGTTAGGAACTCTGACAAAAGTTCAATGACAAAATTTGGGCTACAAGGATTTTTATCACTTTTAGATTGGCCTTAAGTCTGCTGTATTTTGTATACCTCTTCAAAAAATGGTGAGAAATGCATTTACAGCTGAAGGGCACCTTCCCTTTAGCCCATGCATGGCAATTAATTGCTCTGTGTTTTGGTGACGGTCAACACATTCATGATGCTACTTGTGTATGTGTATTTCAGAGCAATAACAAAATCATGAAGAAAAAAAATTTAGGCCTTCACTATCAGGTTGTAAACTACCTGAATGAGTGCATTAAAGCTCCACATGTATCAAATAAAAAAGATTTTTACATCCACCTCTCAAAAAAAAAGTCCCCAAACAGTAATTCCTTTTCCACCACAGTAAAAAAAGGGGAAAAAAAGGAGGGGGGGGGTGTTGGGATGGGGAGATACTCCCCTCACTCACTCATGCAGTCATAAACTATAAATTAGGCTTGCTCTTCCCAAACACTTAGTATTAATGAACTCATTCTTTCTTTTGAAGCTCTTACTATAGGGACAGACATGGTTAATTGCATTTGGTTTGCATGGAAAGGTTTTGGTAGCAGTGAGGATACAAGGGTGGCTTCTGTATTTTCCTTCTGTGCTTCTTTTCTCCTCTGTGTAACTGGAGCAAAAGTGAATATCTATCCTGTTTACAATCTTATGCCTCCCATGAACAGTCCAATTTATAAATATCTGTCTTTCTGGATTCCTTATTTGTCTGGCTGTTGCCTTGCTCTCCTAGATCAGAGAGTAAGATTAGTTGTAATACAGCTACAGCCAGGACCTCTTTCAAGCTAAGCCTTTTGAACAAAAAGTGATTGGAGTTTTTGAAGATACTCCAGCTCTTTCCTGAAAACAGGCATACCATATTCAAAGTCTGAACATCTTAGAGTAATTGTACTGGTTTTGGCTGGGGCAGAGTTAAATTTTTCATAGTAGCTTCTGTGGTGCTGTGAAAAAAGCAGGTGTTGATAATACAGGGATGTTTTAGCTATTGCTGAACAGTGCTTACATAACGTCAAGGCCTTTTCTGCTTCTCACACAGCCCCACCATCCCTCTATTATCAGCATTGCTTTCGGTACAAACCCAAAACGTAGCCCTTCTGATTTCCTCCCCCATTTCCAAGGATGGGGGAGTGAGCAAGTGGCTGTGTGGTGCCTTGCTGCCTACTGGAGTTAAACCAGGACTGTCATGTCACTCTTTGGCAGATGGCATCCCAGTGGCTGCTGTGATCATCTCTTGGTATGGTATCAGTAGTAATGGTCTCAGATTATCCATGCAGCAGTCTTAGAAAGGCTGCTTGAGCAAAGAGATACAGCAGGGGTACACAGGAAGAAAAGAAAAAGAAGTATCTGACCTGTGTGTGCTGAGCTAGTTCTGTGCTTCACCAACCTTCCCTAAATAGGGAGTATTTAGTATAGGAGTATAGGAAGTCATCCTGCTTCAAATATAATCCCTTGAAAGTGTCTTATGCCTTCAAAAGAACAACTAAGCTGTTCCTACTCTGCTGTTCAGCTCCAGTGCATTATGCTGTTAACTACCCAAATCAACTAACATCCCAGAATGGTGTGTCACTGGAACAGATCAGTCTGAGCAACTATTATGCCTATTTTAAGCCAGGTAAGCCTCCATCCACTTTAGAGAATGTGGTACATTACACCTTATGGGAAAAATGTTGCAACAGAGCCAGAGGTTATTAGCAGTAATGATGTCAGTGGTGGTAGAAAAAGGACCAGAATAAATGTAAAGTCCTTCAGCTGGAGAGCAGGAAACCCCTGCAACATAGCTGGGGAGCAGCTCTGCTGAGGAGGACCTGAGTGTGCCAATAGATGGCAAGCTGGGCATCAGCCAGCAGTTTTCTCCTGGCAGAAAAGGCAGCCAGGAGCCTCCTGAGCTGTACTAACAGTATGGCAGGACCCTGGGAGCCTAAACAGGCCTTAATGGCTCTGAGCACACCTACCTCAGGCCTCTAACAACACCCCTGCCTCTGAGCCCTGTGCTTAAATTGAGCTCATGTCTCAGCCTTTGGTTCATGCTGAGATATGTTTTATCTGTACCTGTCTTTAACTCTGTCCTAGCTGTACATATAGCTGGTCACAGACCGCGTTGATCTGAGCCGTAGCCAGTGAATTCAGTTTTTGGCCTGGCTTCAGCTTTGCCCCATCACTACAGACCTCCCTGGCAATTGCTGGGCTGTTTCTGATACCAGTTATGACCACCGAAGTTGACCCTTAATTGTGGGTTGACTTGATGGATTGACCTAGACCTGTATCATCACCACAAACTTTTGTGGTGACTTCAACTCTGGCCTGACCCTGTCCGCCTCCACTGAGTCTGCCCAACTTGTCTTGCCCAGGTAGAGTGGGACAGGGTCCTTGTTGTCTGTTGTGTCAAGAGTATAGAGTATAGAAATGGGGGGCAGAAAATGACCCCTCTTGCATTCCAGACAGCCCTCAGAAATCAGAGGGGCTAGGTGCGGCTGGGTTTAATTTCTGATTATAACCAATTTGACACTGTAAGTGCAGTCATGACTACCAACAAGCAAATAGTGTGGTTTCTTGAAGCAACAGAAATACAGATTCAGAACTGACACTGATAAATTCACTAGCTGCATTAGGCCTAAACTTCAAAAGCTAGCTAACAACTAATTGAGCTCATATAGGAAAACAAAATAAACCAAGTGGTAATTAATTAAAGTTAGTTTCACCTGGGTATCATCAATGTAGTCAGAAACACAAATCTTCTCAAAGAGGCATCCCTGCTTTGGGGAGGAGAGAAGCAAGCCCTTCAACATGTCAGCAATGTTGTATTCTCATCCTTCCTTGTGGAGGAGTTAGAATGCCCAATTTACCCTTTTTAGATTATTTTTTAGATTAGTGGTGGTGAGATTGTAGTCAAATTGTGACTGCCAACACAGACTGTAGGGTGTGTCCTGGGTTCAGCTATAACAGTTATATTTCTCCTTCCTGGTATCTAGTGCAATGTTGTGCTTCAGCTTTAGTCTGAGAACAATGCCGATAACACACCAATTTTTAGTTGTTGCTAAGCAGCTCTTACCCTGATCAAGGACTTTTCAGTCTCTCATGCTCTGACAATGAGGAAGGGCATGGGAAGCTGGGATGGAGCAGAGACAGGACACCTGACCCAAACTAGCTAAAGGGTATTCCATACCGCAGCACGTCATGCCCAGTATAGAAACTGGGGGGAGTTACCCAGAAGGCCCCTATCGCTGCTCAGGTCAAGCTGGGTATTGTCTGGTGAGTGGTGAGCAATTGCATTGTACATCACTTGTGTTTACTCTTGGCTTTCTTTTTTTCTTCCCTTTTCAGTTTTATATTCTCTCCCCTTGTTATTTGCCTTATAATTATTATTACTGGTGGTAGCAGTAGTGGTTTTGTGTTATACCTTAGTTACTGGACTGTTCTTATCTCAACCCATGAGAGTTACATTCTTTTGATTCTCCTCCCTATCCCTTCGGGAACTGGGGGGAATGTGGGAGAGAAATGAGTGAGTGGCTGTGTGGTCCTGAATTACCGTCTGGGTTTAAATCAGGACAGGGGGGTTGCTGCTTTCTCACTGTGGTATATTTTAATGTGTAAATGAGAGATAAGAAGACCCTTGACTAGGCCCTGGCCAGGCACTACATCCGTGGGACCCAAAGGCAGAACAGAACCATGACACATTAGCATCACTCCCTCTTCCACCCTACTGACGCAGGCCACCTGGCCTTCCTCACCCATATCAGGGATTTGCAGCTCATTACT
This sequence comes from Pezoporus wallicus, assembly GCF_028554395.1. Lineage (NCBI taxonomy): Eukaryota > Metazoa > Chordata > Aves > Psittaciformes > Psittacidae > Pezoporus > Pezoporus wallicus. The sequence continues at coordinate 438,888 of NW_026640026.1, forward strand.
CCCTTCAGCACATCTCTCAAAGCCTCAGGCCTCACTCCCACAGATGTGATTTTAGAAACTGCTACAGCTAAGGTGTTATCACCAGACTGTCAAGGTTTCTGCTCGCATTGGCCCTGCTGCCATGCTCAGTTCCTGGTGTGCTGGTTGACATGGAAGTAGGTAGAGAGGAGTGATTATTCCTTTCAACTCACCACCAAGATCATATGCAGAGCACAGCTACTGGAACACCAAAGAAACATCAGTGAAAAACTGAGCAGATGGAGTTTCTTTGCCACTTTATCACTGAATTGCTATTCTTTACTCAGACATTTTAGGTGTTTCTGCTTATAAACCAAAACACAAGCTTGCCTTACAAATAATAACACTGCTCTTTTGTTTTTCATAAAAAAACAGTCCACGATGTGGTACAAATGTATCTCAAGCATTCCTTGTGGAAGCATAATCTGATATGATACATTCTAGAATAATGTTGAAGGATTGTCCTGGGTACAGAGAATGAAACCTGATCCACCCCTAAGATATGGCACATTTACAGGGAGAAGATTCTGAAGCCGACTATACTTTCAGTTCATTTCCCTGTAAGAAATTATTTCATTTGCTTCAGATGGGACCCTGGAGTCCAAGCAGAAAATGGACAGTGTAGATAAACTTGGAGGGAAATAGGGAATGACTCAAGCTGTACCACCAGATTTATTTATTTAGTCAGGTGGCAGATGTATGAACAGTATATCTACATCCTTACTGTACTGTGAAGACTCAGATGGAAAAATTATAATGATACATGACAATATTTTGCTTTTAAATTAGTGTTTAATATGTAATGGGAGTAAAAGAAAAAAGAAAATAAAAGATTTTGTAGTTTGCTGGCCGCAGTTTCTCTGCACTTGTTTCTTCTCTTCTGTGTTAGCTACATGAGTAAGATTCTTTTCCACTTTGCCTAGATATGTTTCCCCACCACCTATCCTCAGACTACATGTCCAAATCACCCCAAATTTAAATAGCAGTATACCAATATTTCTTATAGAATCATGGTTGTCAAATTTAACAGGGACAGTCTTTTTACTTATACATGGCTAAGAGAAAAGATTCAAGATCTGACACATGACAAGCTCTGTTGCAAGCATTAAGCAGCATCTTGACAATAGCTATAATTAAAGTTGCCACAGCTTTGACCTGATTAAACACTGAACAATACAACTGCCATTCATTGACTACCTTAGGATGGTGAGCATCTGATGATATGTAATATCTTTTGGCAGCCAAGTTAATTATAACATAGTTGAATGCGTTTCTTTAGAGGGGAAATATTTAAAGAAATTAATGGGAGTGGAAGTGTAGTGAAAGCTGTCAGAGTAATTCTAAAAATTGTTAACAAGCATTCCTGATATCTCTGAAATATGTTACCTTTCTTGCATATTGTTCAGTATTTTTAACACTTTTTTCAGATTATATAAGAATTTTACATCCTATGTATAAGCATTTAAATATACTAAAGTCTGCAGTGTCAAAGCTCATATTATTTCCTGAAATATTCACAGGAGCTGAAAGCTGAGATAGTCAGGCACTCAGGGAACTTGGTGTTAATTAATGAGAGCTGAACATTCAAATCTCTTTGGTAGCACTGAGAATCATAACCAATGCGTTTGTTTCAGCCTTCTGTATCAAGATGCTGACATTGGTGTTCCAAATCTATTTCTAACACTGATATATTAACAGCTGGATGGATGAGGTATTTACAAAGCAATTATGTGCAAGTAGCACTAATGAGTATTGTTGTAATGTGGGCTTTTTCGTGTACTATGTGACACTTTTGCTGAAACAATGAAAACTTAGGAGACATGCATCATACCTAAGTATGACCAGCAAAGTTTTTTTTAATACATGCTGATGAGTGCTAGATTAAGAAAAATCTCCTCCTTGTCACTGAATCTATCACAGATAAATGGATGCAGTACTTCATGAAATCTAAAATATCTCCCATATAGATCTCATAAACAAGAACTTTGCCTACAGCTTCAGGCATACTAAATGGAGAGTCCCCTGTGTCATACACTTTGTCTCTCTAATTATTATTACAGGAACTTCAGTAAGGTATACATAATTTTTATTAGCATGCTTTAATTTGTATTTCTGTGCCTGATTAAATATTTGGACTTGGTTTCAGACCAGAAATGAAAAACATTGCAACAAATATTTCTACCATCTTTCTGAATATCAAGAAAATATTTTAGAAGTGATTTATAACTTCTTTCAACATTTGATCTGATTCACTCAGGTCTTTTCTGAAATCATATTTCTATGCTTAATAAGACCAAAAAGTGCTACTTTGTTCTTGGAATAGGTGAGCTTTTTCATCTAAGTGCACTCTATACCTTCTTTGTACAGGTATAAATGACAGTCCAGAGAGTCAGCCAATGGAGGTTCAGGATTTTCTTAGTCAATGCTCACTTGCTTCATAAAGAGTTGATGCACATTTTTTATAACCTTCATGTGTGTGGACTAGAGAGTCTCCAAAGGTCCTTTCCCACCTCAACATGTTTTTTTTTTTAGTTAAGGAACTAATCCATTATAATTTTTATATCTGAATACCAGGGATTCTATATTTTTCATTTGGATACTAGTCCTTTAAAATACAAAGACTTACATGTTACTAAGATAATACCCCTGTATCTTAATACAGCACCCTAATCTACTGGTCATTTTTTATATTTGTTTCAATAAAATGTGGAACAAAGATTTGATGTCTTCATCCTGAAGAGTTAATTAAGAGGTAATATATCAGGTAAAGATTACAGTCGTCTGCCCTCATTAACTTGTATGTCATACAGAAAATTTACTATATATCAATGTATTAAAACTACATAACAGCTTTGATGTCTGGGTGTCTTTCTTTATTGATTCTGCTTCAGTGTTGCTATGATACCAAGGCTTGCAGTTCTATACATGTTCTTCCATTTCATTTTCCCATATTTCAAAAGAAGGTTAAAACAGAATGGATGAAGCTGTTGTGTCCTCTAGGAGTCTAGAACCTGTTATGTGTTGCATTCAGTGTACATCTATCCCAAAGTTAGTTGTAGCCTTGGAGTATAGTATAGGGAAAAGGTATTTCAATATCCAATTGTGATCCCTCCTTTTTTGTAACTAAAGCCATCCAGATATATTTAAGTTCTAATTTTTCAGAAATGTGGAAGCACATATGTCCTCCAAGATATTCAATACAGTGAAAGCGCTGAAGCCTCAGACACAAAGGGAATTGAGCATGGAAAAGGCTTAGATAACCCCAGCAGGCAGATCAAACACTATATTATAGAGGAAGCTCAACATTCAGGTTTCTGTCTGACATGAAATCGAAGTCCTTCCTAACTCATCTTGACATTCTTTGAAACAGTAATCCAAACAATGGTCTCAGGTATAGATCATAGACTATGAATACATTTAGAGTATCTCTCCAAGGATCTGGTCATGAGACCCATACTCATTTTATAGAGATCTTACATTTCCTATTATTACAGCACTCTGAACTATTATCGCATTATTACTGCAGTAGGCAGCTATGATTTGCACAGAGAAGATATGCCAGACCTTGCTGGATAACAGAACTCAAGCAAGTCACCTGCTGCCTACCTAGCAGATCTAAATTGAAATGAATGGACTTGCAGAAAATTATCAGAAAATTATAAAATTAACGTTTACCTGAGAGGTTTGGCCTTGATCAACATCAAAATTTGGTTGCAAAATGATAAGACGTGGCTATTTTTAAGGAAGACACCTTAACTAAGAGCACCTGAGGCTGCAATCTGACTGAAAGTAATAAGAGATGCCAGACATTTCTAAAATTAAAGCTTACTGCAATGGCTTACTGGGGTAATATTTATTGCTTGTTTGCCTTTAATAAAGATGACGTTACTGGAAGATGCAACAAAACATTGGTGTCCAAAACAAGGAATAGAATTTCTAGTGGAATATGCTGTGAAACAAAGTTAAGCTTTCAGTACATAAGTAACTGCAAATTTGCAGGAGCTAGCAACAGTAGTAAACCCTACTTCTTACAGTGGGAACCACAACAGTGACAGAATAATTAATAACCTGAATGTAATACGTAGGATCTATGACTTTTGAGTCTTTAGCCCTAAAGTTGGCTATGGATGTCAGCTATGGCCATCCAGAGGGACCTTGACATGCTTGTGAGGTGGGCTGATGCCAACCTCATGAAGTTTAACCATGACAAGAGCAAGGTCCTCCACCTGGGTTGGAGCAATCCCAGGCACAGCTACAGGTTGGGAAAAGAAGAGATTCAGAGCAGCCCTGTGGAGAAGGACTTGCGGGTGCTGGTTGATGAGAAAATGAACATGAGCCGGCAGTGTGCGCTTGCAGCCCAGAAAGCCAACTCTATCCTGGGCTGCATCAAAAGGAGCATGACCAGCAGGTCAAAGGAGGTGATCCTGCCCTTCTACTCTGCTCTTGTGAGACCTCACCTGGAGTATTGTGTGCAGTTCTGGTGTCCTCAACATAAAAAGGACATGGAGCTGTTGGAACAAGTCCAGAGAAGGGCCATGAGGATGATCAGGGGACTGGAGCAGCTCCCATATGAAGACAGGCTGAGAAAGTCGGAACAGTTCAGCTTGGAGAAGAGAAGGCTGAGTGGAGACCTCAGAGCAGCCTTCCAGTATCTGAAGGGGGCCTACAGGGGTGATGGGGAGGGACTCTTCATTAGAGACTGTAGTGATAGGACAAGGGGTAACGGGTTCAAACATAAATAGGAGAAGCCTAGACTGGATGTAAGGAAGAAGTTCTTTCCTATAAAGATGGCAAGGCACTGGAATGGGTAGCCCAGGGTGGTTGTGAATGCTCCATCCCTGGCAGTGTTCAATGCCAGGTTGGACAAAGCTTTGAGTGACAAGGTTTAGTGTGAGGTTAGACATGGCAGGGGGGTGGAGCTACATGATCTTAAGGTCCTTTCCAACCCTAACTATTCTATGATTCTATAATTCTATCAAAGTATGACACTGAAAAGAGAACTAATCATAAAAATAACCCACAGATAGAAAATGAGAGGTATTTTTCGTCTTTGACAGGTGCAGAAAGAAGATCCGAACTGCTGGCTGTGTACAGCACTTTTCTAGATTAAAATTTTGTCTCAGCAGCTTTTAGGACCATTGCAGTCACTACTTACTTCATTACTAGCCTTTTGGTTCTATTATCAATATTTTTTTCCTTTTTTAAAAAAATATGATGGAATTAAAAATGAATAACTCAAATGTAGATAATAAAATATAATTTTTACTTTTTATAGAAATATTAGGAAATATGGATGTTTATTTCTGTTGAATAAATATAAGTCAGTTTTAGAAAGATCTATACTTAGTAATCAAATATCTCTTGTGATGAATAAAAGCATATCTGAAATAAAACTCTCTCTGAAATAAAGCTATATCTGAAATGAAATGGCTAGGAAAAGAATTGCCATTTATATGTCTTTAAAAAATGTTTGGAAAGAAGTTATTTGTTTTTTCTATTTTTTTGTTCCTCAAAAGAGTGTGCTAAATTCTTTGAAATTGCATAACTCTATAAAAATATACTAACATTAATTCAATAATTAGTTTAACCATATTCCATAATATTTTTCTATACTTGTTGAGAAAGGGAACATTAGTAAATAAGAAAGCTATACAAATGGAACAAGTCCAGAATTGTATCTGCAGATTTAAAAAACAACAACAACAAAAAATATCAAAGCTACCAAGAGTTTGCCTTTTGGGGCATTTTACAACATGGTATCAGTCTATTGAGTCCCTTGCTGCCATTTATGTGTGTGTGTATATATATATATATACGCATATGCATATACATATATAATATATATACACACACATAAGCTTTTGTCTTTATTGCATTCAAACTTTAGTTAGAATTATTAGTTTCAACTATTCATCATTAAAATACTTTCAACTAGTCTTCATTTTAGAGTCTTAATACTCCTGAAGTTGGGTAAAAAAAAATTATTTCATAAAAATAATCCCTTCACAGAGGAAAGAGATATAAGGCAGTAAGTGAACATTTCTCTAAATGCATTCTCACATTTCTTTTGTAGTATTCAAATGAAAAGACAAACTTTTAAATTGCCATTACTCTCATGCATGATCTTGGGATGAGAACCATCTGTAACAATATTTAAAAGGTCAGAAATATGATCCAAAAAAAGACTGCTAAGGAAGGAAAATTCATGCAAGAAAGAAAATAGTGAGGCCTTTATTTACTTGATTTCAGAAACTATGTCATTTATTGACCCTCCTGACTTTTACTAGGCTTTACAATACTGGGACATAAGGCATTGCCATTTCTCATCAAATATATTTAAAAAAAAAAATTGCAATTTTTGCTGATTGTTAGAGGAAGAACTACATTTGCTCTACTGATTCCACCTCAGTACTTCTCTTCTGCCAGCTGTATGAGCTGGTACTTCATCAAAACAACGATGTGGTAAATGAAAGCAGAAGAAACTGATGTGCTGTATGTGGGACTTACCCATCATGTTGACATGCAACAATTCCAATTTGTAAGATTTGCAGACTTCTTTACTTACAGATACTTCATTTGATACAGTACTATACAATACTTAAACTTCTTAAATTTTTATAATCCCTCTGATTCAATGCAGATTAAACCTTGAGTATTTCCAGGATATCTTAATTTCTCTACTACACTGGCTAGCAATAACACCAGCAGAGGTCAACTTCATTAGCAAGAGAGTAATCCAGTTTATCATGACATTAATGCATTCAACAAAACATTGCTCCTTTGCAGCCATATTGCCATGGGCTCTGATTGTCAGGTCCTATAAATTAAGCAAGATTAGATTACCAGTAGCTGGATTCCAGAATTTATAGAAAATAAAATGAAAAAAAAGGAAGTGACAGAATATGATTTTTTCTGTGTTTTGGACTTCATTCAAAATATGTTCCTAAAGATTCTGTTTTGCAGGTTCTACTCTCTTTCTGATTAAGTGCACTCTCTTACACCTTCTGATTTAATAAATATAATGAAAAAAGGTATTAGCATTTATTCTAATTCTTCCCTTTCATGGAAGAAAGAACATTTGAAATTAATGTTTCAATAATTAAAATTATCCTGAATATGAGAATTGTTAGGGTAAAAGAATTTTTTATCATTCTTCTGTAAAATTATTATTAAAATGGGAATCTAGAACAGCTAAATGAAATACCTTTGGAAAGAGGTTAAACCAGGTTCTGTCTGGATCACTTTTTATCTACAGTTGATATACAGCACCTTTTCAACAAATAAAACCAAACAACTATAAATAAGCTGCCTAAATACAAAGGATCTGTCTCATGTTAAAATCAATTTCCTTAATTTTGATCAGAGTTAACAGTGCGTCAAGACAGCAGCTGAAAGTACACATCTTGTACTGGTAGAACAGATAGGTGGCCAACATGCACCAGCTGGAGTGAAGGGGCTGAAGAAATTAGTTCATTAATTCATTCCTTTCACTATCTTATCTGGGTGTATTAACTTTTATTTTAAGAAACTTCATCAAATATACAAAATAAACAGAAGACATGGAAGTATAAAGTATCAGATAGCACTTCTGCCTTACAGTAGCTTTTCCTGATATTTAGAATAGTGGTAGGTAAAATTTCAAATGCATCTTCAAGGATAATAAAAGCACCAAATCTGATTGTAAAACGTAGCATCTGTCTTTTTGATTCCTTCATATAAAAAATGTTCCCAGCATGGTGCATATATAATAGTAATTTAAAACTTTTAGCTATTTTTTTTTAGGGAATTAAGAGGGGTTTGTTTGGGTTTTTGTTTGGGTTTTTTGTTTGTTTGGAGGGTTTTTTAAGTAATATTATATTGGGCATTTCACTAGGTTTTTCTTATACTATGGTATTGTTTGGCTTATAAAATGCTATCTGTTGCGTATACTTTGCATGCAGAAAATAGTTTTTTTTTCAATTACATTGTGTATTCCTTAATATATTTCAAAAAGTATTATGCTTTGCATGCAGAAAATAGATTTTTTTCGATTACATTATGTATTCCTTAATATATTTCAAAAAGTATTATGCTAATTATAAGTATGCTTCGCATTTAGAATCTGAATTGCTTATTTTCAAGGGCTTTTTTTAATTTTAATCTGTTAATTACTTGTTTAATGGAGTGTGTAATTACCTACTTTAAGTTAGAAAAGTGTTTCCATTTCAAAGCAAGAATCTCATTCCAGAAATGAAAGTATGTAAATGCGTTCCTTCCAGATACAGTATATAACTCTTTTGCTTCCATAATTGTTTCATTTGTGTCTGAAAATTAATTGTTGCCTACCCTTGCTCTGTAGTTGTCATTGACACTGTTCTACAAGATTGAGTTCTTACATAGATTACATAGATTGAGTCAATCTTACATAGATTGAGTCAACATGGCTTCACCAGGGGGAAATCATGTTTGACCAATCTCTTAGCCTTTTATGAGGAAATAACACGGTGGATGGATGATGGCAGAGCGGTGGATGTGGTCTACCTTGACTTCAGCAAAGCATTTGACACAGTCTCCCACAGCATCCTCACGGCTAAAATGAGGAAGTGTGGACTGGATGATCAGGTAGTGAGGTGGACTGCGAACTGGCTGAAGGAGAGAAGCCAGAGAGTTGTAGTCTATGGGGCTGAGTCTAGTTGGAGGCCTGTAACTAGTGGAGTGCCTCAAGGGTCAGTACTGGGACCGGTATTATTTAATATATTCATCAATGATTTAGATGAGGGAATTGAGTGTACTATCAGCAAGTTTGCTGATGACACTAAGCTGGGAGGAGTGGCTGATACGCCAGAAGGCTGTGCTGCCATCCAGCGAGACCTGGATAGGCTGGAGAGTTGGGCAGGGAGTAACTTGATGAAATATAACAAGGGAAAGTGTAGAGTCCTGCATCTGGGCAGGAACAACCCCAGGTTCCAGTATAGGTTGGGGAATGACCTGTTAGAGAGCAGTGTAGGGGAGAGGGACCTGGGGGTCCTGGTGGACGACAGGATGACCATGAGCCAACACTGTGCCCTTGTGGCTAAGAAGGCCAATGGCATCCTGGGGTGTATTAGAAGGGCGGTGGTTAGTAGGTCGAGAGAGGTCCTCCTTCCCCTCTACTCTGCCCTGGTGAGACCGCATCTGGAGTATTGTGTCCAGTTCTGGGCCCCTCAGTTCAAGAAGGACAGGGAGCTGCTGGAGAGAGTCCAGCGCAGGGCAACTAAGATGATTAAGGGAGTGGAGCATCTCCCTTATGAGGAAAGACTGAGGGAGCTGGGTCTCTATAGTTTGGAGAAGAGGAGACTGAGGGGTGACCTTATCAGTGTCTATAAATATATAAAGGGGGAGTGTCAGGAGGACGGAGCCAGGCTCTACTCAGTGGCAAACAATGATAGGACAAGGGGTAATGGGTACAAACTGGAACACAAGAGGTTCCACTTAAACTTGAGAAGAAACTTCTTCTCAGTGAGGGTGACGGAACACTGGAACAGGCTGCCCAGGGAGGTTGTGGAGTCTCCTTCCCTGGAGACATTCAAAACCCGCCTGGACGCATTCCTGTGTAACATTATCTAGGTGTTCCTGCTCCGGCAGGGGGATTGGACTAGATGATCTTTCGAGGTCCCTTCCAATCTCTAACATACTGTGATACTGTGTGATAAGAAAGTATTTCTTAAGTAAATATGCGAAGGATTAACAGTGAAGAATATATTTAACTAGAAATGAGAAGAAATCATTTCCCAACATTGAGATTTCTTTGGTGACATGAAAAGAGATAAGGTGGCCAAATTTTAATTTTTGATACACTAATTTTTTTTTTTGCAAAAATCTGATAATATTTAATTAAATATTTCAAGTTAAAATTGTTTTTTAAATAAAAGAAAGCAATGTAACCAACTGGCTATACTTGACACTTGCTTAAGCGTCACCTAACTTTGGTTGAGCCAGCCATCTAATAAATGCACATCTAATTTCATTTTTCTTTTTGTTACTAAAACTACTGAAGATTTTCCATGCTGCACAGGAAGTTGCCAAATAGAAGATCCAAAATCTGGGATTCCTTCTGTTCACCTCACTTGCAGAATTGCTTACCTACCGTCAGTCTTGGAATATCTACAGTTGCTGATGAAAAAAGCCCTATGAATTCTGGACAGCAATCATTAACCATCTCAGCGTTCACTAGTTTGGTAACTTTAAACATTCATGTGAGAATTGACAGATTCAGCATAAGAAGGCTGACATTTACCCTTTCAATAGGGTTCCTGAAATAACTTCCAGTATACAGGGTTATCAATGGTGATTTTTTTATCAATCTTTCCCAGTAAAATGATTTCTTCCATTCTGTAATAAGAGTTATTTGTTGTAAAGAAAGACAGGTAGCTTAATCTTACTGCCACTAGATAAAAGTTCAGAAGGTTAAGGGACTAAATTTCTTCTCAAATAACTGTATCTAATATAAATTTTGAAGGACTACTTGAATTAATAATGTCCTACAAAGGACATTACATTTACAAAACTAAAATATATGAAAAAGGTGCAAACTTGTAGTTCATATATATTTTGAATCTTTACTGCTGGTGGAAAAAAAATTCTGTAGTGGAAAATAGTGTAGGAGATATTCCTTTTTGATTTATATTCACTAATTTAGTTTGTGCTATGTTGAAGCGGGAGTCACGGACAACGCAGAGACGATCAATGTGATCAAGCGATTGCCAAATTTATTACAAAGCCTGAACTCCTTATATACTATTTCTTACATGCACTTACAGTGATTTGGCATATTATGATTGGATACATGCCTTGAAGACCCTTAGTGACTAGCATATAATTGGTTAAGCACAGGTGTGAGAACTTGACCTCGAAAGCTTGCCAACAGTCCACAGTTCTCATTAACTCAGTGAATTCCAGCTTCTTCTTATCTTGCTTGCTTAAGCTTCTTCGGGCCTCTCATGGCCTTGCTGTATCTTTCAGGATTATTCAGAGTTTATGTACCAATTATGCATTCTCCCATGAGAACACTGTCTCCAGTTCCATGCTGACAATTCAAATTTAGGGTGGGAGAATCTCATTCCTATATCCTTGACTTTCCACACATACAGAGATTGTCCTAGGCCTTTGAGGAACAGCTAAGTTTTCCTTGAAAAGCAAGTGCACTCCAGCTTCAAATACATGTTCCCACAGTGTTGTGCACGAGTTGAAAAGAACCAAAAAGTATTCCTGGAAGACAGAATCACCCCTAGATGATTTAGGCCAGCTATGCTTCCAATTATATGAAAATCAGATATCGTTTACCGTCACTGAATATAAATTCCTCTCTGGGGGTTGCCTCAGCTTTGTCTAAGGAAATGGAACACTCAGGTTACTTGCTCTGCAAAAATATCAAGCAAAATAATTAATAAAAAAACAGTATATGTAAATCCAGGCTTTTGTCTGCATTACACGTTAGACCCAGTCTCATAAAAGCCAAAAAAAAAATCAATGAGGATGGTTGGGTAAGCTTTTGGGGAAAAAACAATTTTCACAGAAAGTAATCTCAGACAAATGGTAATTATAACCAAAGAAAATGCTTTATTACATGAAACAGAACTAGGCTTCAAAAAAAAAAATTTTACAAGTACAGTAATTGTATATTTTATCTCAATTATATATACTCCTGCTACTGTTTTGTTCCATTTTGTGTCTATGGCCTTATAATAGATACAGATGGAATATTTTTAATGCTTTTTCATCTTACTGTAGCTATCAAGTACTTTGCTGGGTTTCCTATTTATGTGAAAATCAGACTTACGTAAATATTTATCACCTGAATAACTTTTGTCTTGCAATTTTTTTGTAGACTATTCAATTCATGTGCTCCTATATTTCATGTTTTGCATTCATATACTTCCTTTTCCCAAGTTCTTGTTCCTGTTATTATATTTAAGCCTCAGTGTTCTGTTTCTCTCCCACTGAAAGAAGATTTGAGAAACAGTTCACAGCTTAGTATGAAAGGCTGCTTTCTGAATTTACATAAAATCATAAGGAAGGATGCAGAGCTGGAAAGCTGGAATGGGGATAAGAGTACTTGCTTTGGTTTGCTGGCAGTAACAGTAAAAGTTGTTTGTTTCTGTTCTCAAAAAAACTATAAAAATGAAGTTGAAAGAAACTGACAGATTAATGAAATAGACTTTCACACTGGAGGCCTATGTTCAAACCCTGTTAAATTCACAAATGAGTGAGTTTGCTGGTCTCTGTCTCTTTCTCTGTGAACATCTGTCTGTGTCACTAAGCCATTCACATGCTTTAGCATGATTGGCAGCTCTGTCCAGAAGGGACTCAAGAGCATGACAGATTGAGCACTACAGATCAGGCTGAAGGTGCATTGAAGGTGTATGGAACTTGTGTGTGATTTATCACTGCTTGTTGTGCTGCATTAAATCAAAACCATGGAAACCTCCAAGAAGGTACCTTTTGCTATAGGTGACCATATACTTTTTTTTGCAAGGAAAAAATTTTTGGAAAGAATAACTAGAGGGAAGTTTAACGATAAAAAGTTTAATTAATCCCCCATTCAATTTCTGTAGATTTTATAAAGTCTTTAATCTGCTTCAAGGAATTTGCCTGTGTAGATGGTTTTGTTGCTGTTTTCAGCCACAAAACTCAGTCTCTTGTTGTGATACCTCTGTTGCAGTAGCAAACATTCTATGTTCATTCTTAAAAAATCTAACATGTTCCAAGTTTAAAAGAAGTGCAAAGGAGAAAAAAGTAAGCAAAATCAAGCTTCACATAAAAGTGATATCTTTATATCTGTCAAAAGTAAATAAACATGCACAGACTTGTCAAGGGAAGACCCTGTATTTTCTTTTCTTCATTCTCTTTTCCAAAGGAATAAAGGAAAAGGATCTTTGGGGACTTCACTTTTTTTTTTTGCCCTTCACAAAGATGGATGTTGCCCAGTATAACTAGGCAAGTAACCTGGCAAAACCAGTAAAGAATAAAGCTATTTACACAACTCTAGTTTCAAATATAGATACCATAACCTCTTATCATACTTCATCCTCTCTGCAACAGGCAGCTTTTTGATCTACATGGTAGATTTTAAAGTAGCTTTTACTTTATAGCAAGAGAATTCTGCTGGTTGTTTACATTCTGCCACCCTTACAAGAACTTGCTCCCTGGTAAAGCCTGAGTGTTCTGTATTAGAGACCTATTGCAGAATGTGCCATTCTTTATTATGCAAACAACCTAATTTTGTATTTTAAATAATACTTGCAAATCATTTTGGGGTCAATTAAATAGCAGGATATAAAAGGCTATTTTTTTCTATCATCCTCATGGACCTAGGGATGCATATATGCATCAGTTTTATAAATGCACTTAACTGAATTAAGAGCTTAAATCCTGCTGACTTTCAAAATACCACATGTTTATGATGCTTTAGATTCTAATCTAGTGTAGCACATATATTTCACGTTTATTTTTAAGCAAGGAACATTCTTCATAAGCTTTTCTAAACCAGGATTATACATTAATTTTTTCCTGCAGCCACTTATGGACAGAGTGAACAATGAATGTTATCCAATTCTACCTTTAAAAATATTTAAATGCTTAAAAACATTCTTAGTTCCAGGAAACTTTAAAACTCATATAAATAAAGTATTTTTGTTATAAAATAATCTATATTTTAAATAAAATATTATATAAATGAAAATATTTAATATTTTAAATGTATTTCATACAAGTAGAAGAGTTTCCATTTCATCCACTTAAATTTTATTCCATTTACTTTTTCATTAAAAGGATTGTTGAATTTTCACTTACATTTATTCAAACCATTTTCTACTTTTTAATGAGTTTTTCTTGTGTGAGTTTGTTTGTGTTTTTTTCTCTTACACAGGAAGAGAGTAAGCTTATTACAGCAGAAGTTCCTGAAGTCTACATTATAGAATATCCTAAACTAATAGGCAAAGTAAATAGCTGGAAAAAAGGTCATGAAGAGTAGAGTGTCAGGAAGAAAAATGTGAGGAATAGAAAGCAGAGTATTGAATAAGGTGATAAAACTGAAGGCTAGGGGAACATTCTAGGTAAAATCCTAAGGGCAAGGGGTACACTCCTTAAAGACTATGGCAAAACTTGAACTATCCTACTTGTGGATGTGAACTTGAAAATTGATATGCAGCACTAATGGCAAAAATTGTACACAGACTGATAGACCCTTTCAGCATATTCCAAATAATTTTTTGGCCAATGACTACAACAGAGCTATCAGACTGTTTTGGACTATTGAGAGTTGGAGGTCATTATGCTTTTATTTTACTTAAATGTTTTTTACAACCCTTGTGTTGACTTTTTTTAGTCCACACAAATGAATTCCAGTAAAAGAACTCACAAGCTAGGTCTATACAAGAAAATTATTTAAAGAAAATACAGGAAAGTAAAATCAAATTCTTTACAGGGTAATGAAAGCTGTGGTACTGACAAGAATAGAGTGAATGCACTCCTACTTTTTTTCAGAGTTGTGCAAAGAAATCAGGGACAAAATAATTAAAAACATTTATGTGGAATTGTAATAAAACTGTATCAAATCAATTTCTCAGTAACTCAATTATTTCTTAAATTTTCATTCAATTTAATGATTAATTTTTAATGCATTCATTACTATCATTTATTAATCTCATTTTTGTTTTAAACAAATTTGTTTGCATTTTTTTATGCAATTTGATGTATTCCATTATGTATTTTTTTTAGAAAATTGGTTTTGCGTTATGCCAGGTATTTTCTTCTATTCTTCATGTCATCTGTGTAATTATTGCCTTTCTCATTATATCACTGCATCATGTTTTTGTATTGTACAAAAAAACATGCAATTGAGATTTAGTGATGAAGAATGTAAAATGAGTTATTTATTAAGCTACCCTTCATTATGCATTTAAATACGAAAGAGGAGCATTAATGTAAAAATACAGAAGAAACAATTTACACAGTTGCCTCAACCTCAGATGTGTAATGCAGATATGTAGAAGTAACAGATAAAGTTTTCCAAAGCAGTTTGGAATCCAACCTCCTTTTAGCTCATTCACTTAAATAACACTAATGTTTTCAATCATTTCAAGGTACTTTTCAACAGTCTAGTTTGAATTTAATGTTAATGTCATTGCATTTCTTGAAATGCTGTACCCTACACTGTTTCCTGAAGAATCAAACCCTTAAAAATCTCTGAGGATTGTCCCTACTTCTTTTTGCTTAACTAGGAAATGTATACCATATAGCAGAATATTTGTATATAGACTATATCACAGAATCACCAGGGTTGGAAAGGACCCCACAGAATAGCCAGGGTTGGAAAGGACCCAAGATCGTCATACGAATATATATATATACACAAGTGTGGAATCATGAGTTTTTATCTTACTAATTATAATGAATATCTTCCTAATATCCTATCAACAACTTTGGTTTTAAAAAACATATTTTTTACACAGTAAGACAGGTAATCTTAAGTGACAATATTTTTTTAACAAGGCATTTATGTATTTAAATCTTAAATAATTTAGTCTTTACCTCATCCCTTATCATCCCATGCCTGTACTCCTCTATGCCACACCCTTTGTCTCCACTTCTCAAGACCCCTGCTATTTTACCAGGGTGGCATTTATCTCATTGTGTCAGAATTGTAAATATCTCATTTCATACAGAATAACTGCTCATTACTCTCTATAAAACTATACTTGTACCACATAAAGATAAACACAAGTAAAATAAATTGGCCATAAATACCTGGTCAAATAGAGAAATTGTCACAGTGAAATAAAGTGAAACAAATCTGTAAGGCAGTTCAAATAATGCTCAGACAGAGGAAACCTGACAAGCTTTAGTCCTGATGTCTTTCAAATTCAATAAAAAGCCTATGGCCTGTTACTAGCCATGGCAATACTTATAATCAGGCTACATGGTCACAGCTTGTTGTGCTTGAAAACATCTATCCATAGACTGTACATGACTGTGATTATTCAAACCACACTATAGAAAAGCTGGTATGCTGCTTTTACTTGGAAGTTACTCTTTTCTTCAGAAGATGACATTATATAACTCACATAATGAAAAAATAAATATAAGGTGTTGAAATTTATCTTGTTATGGAAAAAAAAAAAAAGAAGTAATTCAGGACAAAAACACACCTATAGTACTTCAACAAACTCTAAGTACAAAAAGCCAATAGAAATGCAATGCTTCGAAAGAATCTCATGAAGCAGAAGGATGCTGCAGCAGAGGTTTATTTGTTGAGTATCTAGTGACAGCAAGGAGAAACCTGAATTTTCTTAGCCTGTGTAAAAGGATTTGTTCGCTAGAATTAGTATCTCTTGAGAACAGCTCAGTATTCTTTAGCTGTCATTAGCAGTTGCTGCTGCTGGCCATTTTCTCTGTCAGAGTGGCTGTCAGAAGTTACCTTTTTTTTTTCTGTTTAATCATAATTTTTTAGTAGCTATGCTTTTGAAAGTCTCAGCAAAATGTGGCCTTTATATCATGGACTGGAGATAACTTTTCTTGAGCTTAGTGATAACTGAAAAATTTATTTTTAATATCAAGCAAAATATAGGATGAGAATAGACACAAGTATAGAAACCCCCCAAAAGCAGTCCCTAGACTTTAGCTTCCTCCACTACAGTGCCTAGGTCAATGCATTTTTATCTTACTTTAGGGTGTCCAAAAGCTTCATTGGAGCATTTTTTCACTTCGGCTCTTTAAACGTTTAGAAATGACAGATATATACTGCAACCTACTTGATTTTTTTCCCACCTGCAAATATGAGTATTATAATATAAAAGAGAAGTAATCACCACCTGCTGATCACATTTGGATTTGGCTCAAGGATTTTAGTGACTTTTAGCTAAAAAATTAAGGGTAAATTGGGTTCTTTCACAATCCTGCTCTGAGAAAAAGGAGGAAAAATTCTTCCTAAAAGGCTTATGAATCTTGTTATTTTTTTGTAGATCACTTTTTTGGGGGGAGCAAATGGTGGTGACAGAGAGGCAAGTGCGGTGGAAATAGATATAATATTATCTTGTTACTTCACTATAATAAAAGTAAAACTTTGAAGTTTATGTTACAAAATTTAAATACATAATTGGCATTGGTACTTGATTTAATAAATACACATTTGTCTTTCATACATAACTAGAAAGTAAAAAAGAAATATAAAGTCATTAAGTTTTTTTACACTGTTTTTCTTTCATTTACTTTTTTTAAATTTCCAGGTAGCTGGACTGTACGTAACACATGTATATGATAATATATGTTTAATATATCATTTACCTTTTTTGCAGTGAATCCCTATTTCTCTTTGTTCACAGCTTATTCCGGACTGTATTATTCTATATTATTTTTCACTTGCAAGGATCTCTTATACAGAATTCAGTACATAAAAGTAAATGACATTGTGTTTTTGAAATACTGAGAAATCTTCAATTAACTGCATTTACTCAGGATTAAGCAATACATCTTAGTTATTTGTTAACTTGGACTTGGTTGATATTCAAGGATCACCTGCTACAAGCTCAGGAGTGCTGCATCCCAACCAGAAGGAAGTGCAGCAGGAGGGCCTGGCGACCTCCTTGGATGGATAAGGAGCTCCTGAGGAAAATTCAAATGAAAAAAGAAGCTTATAATAAGTGGAAGCAAGGACAGGTGGCATGGGAAGAGAACAGGGATGTTGTCCAAGAAGCTAGGGACCAGGTTAGGAAAGCTAAGGCTCAGTTAGAATTAAACTTAGCTAGAGGTATTAAAGATAACAGGAAGGGATTCTACAAGTACATAGCAAATAAAAAACAGACTAGGGAGAATGTAGGCCCCCTCAGGAAGCTCTCGGGAGAACTGGCTACACAGGATTTGGAGAAGGCTGAGGTTCTGAATGACTTCTTTGCCTTGGTCTTCACTGCCAAAGGGTCTGACCAAACCACCCAAGTCTTGGAAGGCAGATGCAGGGACTGTGAGAATGAAGACCTTACCCCCACTGTAGGAGAGGATCTGGTTCGAGACCATCTTAAAAATCTGAACGTGCACAAGTCCATGGGTCCTGATGAGATCCATCCGCGGGTCCTGAAGGAGCTGGCAAATGAAGTTGCGAAGCCACTGGCCATCATTTTTGGGAAATCATGGCAGTCAGGTGAAGTTCCCGATGACTGGAAAAAGGGAAATGTGGCCCCCATTTTCAAGAGGAGGAAAGGGGATGACCCGGGGAATTACAGACCAGTCAGTCTCACCTCTGTGCCTGGCAAAATCTTGGAGCAGACTCTCCTGGATAGCATGCTAAGGCACATGAAAATCAACAGGGTGCTTGGTGACAGCCAGCATGGCTTCACTAAGGGGAAATCCTGCATGACCAACTTGGTGGCCTTCTGTGATGGGGCTACAGAACTGAATAGACAAGGGTAGAGCAGTTGATGTCATCTACCTGGACTTGTGCAAAGCGTTCGACACTGTCCCACACGACATCCTTGTCTCTAAATTGGAGAGACACCAATTTGATGGATGGACCACTCCGTGGGTAAAGAACTGGCTGGATGGCCACACGTAAAGAGTTGTGGTCAATGGCTCAATGTCCAGCTGGAGACCAGTAACGAGTGGTGTCCCTCAAGGATCGCTGTTGGGACCGGTCTTGTTCAACATCTTCATCTCTGACATGGACAGTGGGATTGAGTGCGCCCTCAGCAAGTTTGCCGATGACACCAAGCTGTGTGATTCGGTTGATATGCTGGAGGGAAGGAATGCCATCCAGAGGGACCTTGACATGCTTGTGAGGTGGGCTGATGCCAACCTCATGAAGTTTAACCATGACAAGAGCAAGGTCCTCCACCTGGGTTGGAGCAATCCCAGGCACAGCTACAGGTTGGGCAGAGAAGAGATTCAGAGCAGCCCTGTGGAGAAGGACTTGGGGGTGTTGGTTGATGAGAAAACGAACATGGGCTGGCAGTGTGCGCTTGCAGCCCAGAAAGCCAACCGTATCCTGGGCTGCATCAAAAGGAGCATGACCAGCAGGTCAAAGGAGGTGATCCTGCCCTTCTACTCTGCTCTTGTGAGACCTCACCTCGAGTATTGTGTGCAGTTCTGGTGTCCTCAACATAAAAAGGACATGGAGCTGTTGGAACAAGTCCAGAGAAGGGCCACGAGGATGATCAGGGGACTGGAGTACCTCCTGTATGAAGACAGGCTGAGAAAGTTGGAGCTGTTCAGCCTGGAGAAGAGAAGACTGCATGGAGACCTCAGAGCAGCCTTCCAGTATCTGAAGGGGGCCTATAGGGATGCTGGAGAGGGACTCTTCATTAGAGACTGTAGTGATAGAACAAGGGGTAACGGGTTCAAACTTAAACAGGGGAAGTTTAGATTGGATATAAGGAGGAAATTCTTTCCTGTTAGGGTGGTGGAGCACTGGAGTGGGTTGCCCAGGGAGGTTGTGAATGCTCCATCCCTGGCAGTGTTCAAGACCATGTTGGACGAGGCCTTGGGTGATATGATTTAGCGTAAGGTGCCCCTGCCCATGGCAGGGGGGTTGGAGGTAGATGATCTTAAGGTCCTTTCCAGCCCTAAGTATTCTATGATTCTATGACTCTATGACTTTATGGCCATGTACATTTTTCCACTGTCTTAAATCTCTTTGTCAGAACATGTACAAACCCAGGAAATTATGTTTAAAAATTCTTAAAGTATAACACTCTCAAGGAGAAAGTAGAAATAAACAATATTTTATTTGATTAGTTTAGGAAAGACAAGGTCACCAAACTGATACAGTTTTATTCAGATGCTTCATTGAAGAAAAAGTTCAGATTTTTGTATCTTTTTTTAATTGGACACTTAAATAACAGCAATAGGATTATGAAATATTTATATATTCATATATAAACTGTTCATTGAATAGATACCTAACAAAGAATCCACAATGAAAAATAAATTGTGGTCAGCAATGAGATGTTTTGTTTGAAAAGGATTCACACTTTAGTGTGAATACAGCATCTCACTGTAAGCAAGCACTTGAATTTAGGTATCTAATATTGGATACCTGTTCTGGGTTCCATAATATGCCTGGTTTCAGACCACAGCTACAAGACTGGACAGTGAAGTGACATAAAAAGACTTAGTAGCAAAGATATTACTTTTCTGAGGTCATTCAAGTATTCAGACCACTACCTTCCTTCAAAGAACTGCTGTTCAAGGTCTGTCACTGCACAAAAGTTCTCTAGCTATCAGGCTCCTGAGTAATACAAGTCTCTACTACTCATTATTGGTGAAAGTTCACAAATTATTTAAGGAATAAGTACTCCGAAAATCAAAAAAACTGACAAAGACAGTGTAACCTAGTCATTAAATGTTTGGAAGTTTTAATCTTAAATCTGTTTCAAGAAGGTTTATTTATTGAAAGTAAATACATAGTAATAAAAAATTTGAATATTTTCCTACTGGAAAGACAGAAGATGCCCACCTTATGATGCCGTTATGGAAGCTTGTGAAATAGTGCCATTGAAACCAGTATTTGAAACAGGTGCCCTGAAGCCTGCCAGCACTGTAGACAGGTCTTTTGAATACCACACAAGCAGGATAGTAAGCCTGCACCTCTGCTCCTCACCTCTGGAGTGACACATTGCCTGTGGTTGAGACTTTTATTTGCCAATTACTTGTAATTTGGAGCACACCTAGAAAACTAATCACGAAAAAGGAACAATTAATCACTAGAGCTAGGTAAAAAGGTTAAATATACAGGGCACATTCAACACTCCTGCACTAGAAAGCAATAAATATATATTTGAAGATCTCAGTGTTAGATTGTTAGATGCAGAGTTCCAAAGTGGTACTTAAATGCTTGATTTTCTTTGATTTTGCTTCCCCATTCTAAGTAGAGTAGCATTTAAATCCTTTCAGAACTTGTGTTTCTGTGCATGTGAATGAACTGGAAATGTCCAGCACCATTACTGTCTGTTTGGTTTGCATTTAAGTTAGAAAAAAAACAAAACAAAACACATCAACAAACCCAGATAAAACATTTGCTTGGAATCAGAAGCTGCAGCCTCTTAGAGAAATAGTCTTCAGAAATTCCTTATTCTACTTAAGTTAGTTGCCACAATCCTGAAAATTAATTTTCCTGATGTAGAAAAACTACTTATCAGAACACATATAAATAACTTTGCTTTTTTGAAATTGGATATATGAACTAATTTTCTATCTTTCAGAGATAATGGGCACAAATCCTAGATTTTTTACATTAGCTACGTCTCCATGTCTTTTTCTGTGCATTTTATTATTTTTTTCTGGTGAAATCATTAGTCCATGTAATTTTTTCTTCTTCCATGTATTTTTAACTAATTCCTTCCCATTGAACAACTCCAATTTTTACAGAATATTAAGTTTAAATCCAGATTGAGATAGCAAGCAGACTAAAAAAAATAAATATCTAGAAAAATTGAATAAAATTCTTTTAGGAACTCAATGAAGTATAATTTGTAGCAGATTTTCCTAGATGAACTGATGAGTATTTATGATTAATGAAAGTCTGAAAACGCCTTGTGTTTTTATTATTTTGTTTAATCACTAAGACATACAATAGTTTATTGCCTCCTTTTGTATCAAGAAAAACAGAGTGTAAGAAAAAATAGAGAATGTAACCAGAAAAGGATAATGCTACATGTGCTGCAGCTAGCCTGCTGCATCTAATCACAAAATATGGCAACTGACACTGAAAAAAAGAAGGAAATATATATTTAAAAGCATCATGCAAAAAACATGACAGCAACATCCTACAATAGTCAGCATTTTAACACTACATCAATACCTTTAAAAGTTGATGGTTTTGTGGCAGAACAAAATGGTTACCTATTTATGATTATTATTTATTAAATGGAGAGCTAAAACAACAATTACAGTACGATGAAGAAATGTTTTTTAAAAAAGGATCATTTTGTTTCAGAAATCAATACAATTCTGTTCTATTTCCATTGTTCCTAGAAATTCAAAACACTAGTTAGACTATTTTTGTCTCATGTATGCTCACCAGCCCAATCTACTGGCTTTAGAGATTTAAAAAGGTCCTGTTCAGACCTCATTAATCTGCATATCCTATAATTTGTACCCAACAAAAAAAGTTGCTTCTCAATTAAGATCTGTAGAGAGAAAGAAGAAAAAAAGAAGTATCACCCCAAAAGTAAATACCCCTAAATACTTTCAATGAAGCTGTGCATCATATAAATGACTAGTAAATATTTTTAATTATTCTTACTATTTTTCTTGTTAATTTGTCTTGATACCAATCAAACTACAGCTGCATGTCCATGAGAGTTTTACCGTTTATTTCATTTAGTGTCTCCTAATAAACTTCATTAATTTACAGTAAGTCTCCAAGTCATTATTGTGAATTAGTAAGATTCTTCTGCATTGCAAGGAAAGTAATAAGCTTATGCCTCAGAGTATTTACAGTCTACTGAATAACTCTTCCTCTTTGTACCTTGCATATTAAACATTTCCCTCTTGGAATGGTCTTTATTTTATGCATTGAATTCAATAATTGAAGCATTTAATTATGTCTAGCCACCTGAATTATTGGATAAAAAGTTAATTTTAATTAAATAGGAAAGGACTGGTCAATTCCCTTTCCTGGGAATGGTGAGAAAAATGAATCATCCTAAAACTAAGACAATGTTCCATGACTACCTTCTAGCATAACTTCGGTGTCTTGACTAAATTTTAGTTCAAATGTTACTTCTATCTGCCTAAATACCCCCTGCAGTTTCCATGAAATTTAGTATTCTAATTTACTTCCTTTCCTAATGTATTTCATAACATTGCTTAGCATGATTAAGCTGCTTCTGGAAATTATTTCAAGGACAGCCTTACTTCACATTTTTCTTTCAGTTTTCCAGAATGAATATATAATATGCAAAATATATAATATATTCTAAAATGTGCAATATATTTTAAAATTTGCAATAGCTCTGATACTCCTTTTTGGTTTGAATCAGGTGGATTTATTTGTCATAAACTCTAAAAACCTACGGAATGCCATTCAATATTTTGATCTTTATGTTGGTGATAGCACTGCCTACACATTCTATAAATATATTTAAAAGTCACATATTGGGTTCTTTGGCATTCATTACTACACTGAAGTAGTAGACTTCAGTAGACTTGTAATAGCCTGCAGGTAGACACTACTGAGGATTGTATATGTACAGTAATATGTTAAAATTATTTTTATATTGAACTTAAACTGAGACCTATAACTAGATTTAAAAGACTTCAAATACATGTATATTGTAGTGTAGACCTCAGATGGTATTCAAACCTAAAATAGACTTGTAAACCCTCTGTATTAATCTAAGTCCAAATTCACAGATTTTAATTATCATATTAAAGAAGAAAGTTTAGGTTCACATTATCTATGAGTATGGTCTGCTGTATGCACCTCTACCATCAACAGTGTAAGTCAGTCTACCATGAGATTCTTTTTTATTGCTCTGTCCTCATGCCATAAATTCCTTTCTTAAAGGGAGCCTGAAATAATAAGGCTGACGTCAGATAACTGACGGGTTGAATTGACATTACAAAACAGAGGAAACATAATGCTGAATTAGGTATCTACATACGACTCTTGGGTTTGGGTGTATGTAGAGTTCTTCACAAGAAAGTTGGTGAGGCACTGGCACAGGTTGCCCAGAGAAGTTGTGGCTGCCCCATGTGGCAGTGCTCAAGACCAGGTTGGATGAGGCTTTGAGAAACCTGGTCTAGTGGGAGATGTCCCTGCCCATGGGAGGGGGATTGAAACTAGATGATCTTTGAGGTCCCTTCCAACCTGAACCATTCTATGATTCTGTAATTCCACAAGGTTCTTCCACTAACAGCCCAGCTGATTTCTCTCAGGGCATCACAGTGTCACTGTAGCTACTGGATCTAGATATGCAGCAGTGTATCTGTAAAATTCCTGGTGCCTCTCAGAGGCTAAAATATGAACCTACTATTTGAAAGAGCTGATTTATGAGGTGTTAGAGGATTCCCCCCAGCCCTTATTTTGTGGTTGAATTTTTGTTGTTGTTCCGATTGTGTTTTGTTTTTGTTTGGTTGGTTGCTTTTGGGGTTTGTTTTTCTTTTTTAACCTGGATATGCTTGTATCTTGTATGACATGTAAGTGTAAGAACTGCCTAATAATTTTAATTACTGACTGATACGTAAAATAGGCAGGATAGGAATGAAAGATGAGAAGGGAGAGCCATGTAGCTCTTAACAGTGGAAAGGAAAGCAGAACTCACAGCACTTTTCAAATTGATTGTGTGCCTCTGGAGAACAAGAACTTGGTCAGCCAGACTGATAGTTGTGCTGTGTCATCCTAGAACTGAGGGTCTTGAATTAGAAAACAAGCATCTTTGAACCCTGCAAAATATACCTGAACCTTTAATAACAATCTAAACTGCATCTTATAAATAACTTTTTATTATTCTCCACCCTATAAAAAGAGTTATAAACATTCCACAACACTGTATGTAAGGCTGAATTTTGCATCCATACTGTGACTCATGTTAACAAATTAATTGGCTCACAGAACACTGAGTTAGGTTATAGCTTTGCAAATACTAAAATAAATAACAGAAATTCTCAAGATTCTCCATTACTGCAATAGATTGTACTTTTAATTGTAGTTATCAAGCCACTCCTTCTAGACTGTCATCTGGAAGTGACAGGATGACTAGGTGATCAAATCAAATTTAATTTGATCAAAAGCCGTCACTTACTTCCACAACAAAAATCTATAGCTACATTTTGCAGCTGCTCAAGTGCACACCCTTTTGTTTCTGAACCAGTGTGGACAACTTGGGAAGTCAATGGTTTCATTCATAAAACACCATGTTTATTAATTGATTGATAAATGTTAGTGAAGCCAAATAATTTTTCAATGGCATTTAAGACACTGGAGTTTCCTTAAGTCTCCACATTCTCTAGCAGTGAAGTTTAGATGATGAGGGAGAGACCTTGTTATCTTCTTCACTGGATTGTGAATGCACTTTATAAAACTGCAGAAATATAACTAGGACAAACCCAAAGAATAAGATAGATACCTCTAACATTCAGCACCTTTGTCTTCAATTGTTTGGTTTGGTGTTTTTTTTTTTTCCCCTGATTGACATTCAAAATCAAACTTTCTAACTTTTTGATGCTTTACACTACTCAACTAATTCAAAAACTGTAATCCTAAAAGCAAAGAGAAAACTTTATATTTTGCAAGTTTATGTATATATTTCACTATATTATGAATTTATAGTACAAATTATGGTGTTAGTCTTCATAATTTTCATACTTTATCATTTGTTGAAAGCACTTATTTGAAAATTACAGATGGTCAATATTTTACCCTTAAAATATTATTGATGATGACCAAAATATAATGACATTTTATGACTCACTGAGATATGCATAAAAAAGACAGGTATGTGGCAGGTATAAAGATGCTTTGAGCTGAACTTGAATACAGACTGTTTCTGCAAAATATAATAAAAGAATATATGCAGACTTTTCTGAAAAAGAATATTAATTTGTATTATAAAAAAATAATATTCCTGCTTAGACAGTCTCTTCTAAATTAGAAAACCAATTCCCACTATCATTACCCTACCCAGATCTTACTTCTCACCATAATCATAGAGGTATTCTAACACTTTCTCCACTTCTGTAGGAGATGACTAATTCAGTGTCACTTGTAGCCTTAACTGAAATATTTTTCATGCCAGGAAAAATAAAAAAAAAACCATGATTTGATTTTTTTATAAAGTTCCAGCTAAATCTCAACACAGAAAACAACATAGAGAGGTCAGAAAATCCTCCTACCATACTTCAAATCATAGGGAGTTGCTATTTCAAATCCATAACTGGGCTACATTTCCTTCTGGAATGGGGCTGCAGAGTTATTCCCAGAGCTTATAGACTGCTACATTTCCACTTAGTTTCCTACTTATCCTCCTAGCCTTGGCTTAACTAGCACAACACAAAATGAAAGCAAACTAAATGACAATTTTGAGGCAAAAGCAAATTCAAGGCCAGTTTATTGTATTTTAATTCATAATTTTCAGTGATGTGGAAATTGATGTTATTGTAACTATTCTTTTTTCTAATTTTAGTAAGAGTGTGTTTATGCTTAATAGGGACCTAAAATACTCATTCGCAGGTAAGTCCTTAACTACTTGCATCATATTTATTAATCCAGTTATTTTCCATGGTTAGTGGCACCCAAAAAGAAAAAGATTTCCTCTTCTTATCTCTGTTCTGCTCTGCCAGGTCTATTCCCATCTGTGGAATGTTGTAAGCCCTTTAATAAGCATAGTTCTAGTTCTGCTCAATCATATCACCTCTTTGACATGTGATGTTGCAAGGGTGTGCTTCAGTGAGGCAGCCAACAACAGAGTCCAGAATGCAAAGAGAAACCCTCAATAAAACCCCTAGATTTATCTTCTTCTTGATCAAATTATGCCATTCACCTTACTAGGTTCCATTCTTTTAAAAGCATTTCTTAATTTATCTTATTTATATATGCAAATCACTGAATGTTCTTTTATAATCCATACAGAATTCTAATCTGTCAGAAATTCCAGAAAGCAAAAGACTAAATACTGTGGTAACTTATGACATATAAAATTACAATAAATTCATTAGGCTAGCAGCTTTTTTCTGCAAGGTCTTTGAGTATATGCAGTCATCTAAACATGAAACTCTTTTTAGCTATTTGTCTTTGTGCGCACACACGCACAAAAAATCAAAACAGAACAAAAGGAAACAAAACCAAACCCAAATATGTCTTCCTGAAGTTTCAGATAACACAATTTCACTGCCTGAAAAACTTGGAGACCAAAAGACTTTTAACTTCGGCAACCTCGACAGGTACCTTGCAAACAGCAGACTTTCTAGGGAATACTTTGGTATTAAAAAGCACTAACCTTACTCTATGAAAGACAAGCATTTAACCTACACAAGTGTTTAAAATAAAATCAAATACTTCTAAATGGTTCTGTCTTGCATCTCAGCTTGTCACAGAATTTGTCTTTTATACGTTAAGTTCTGCAAACACATTTTCACACAGAACTGTACCTTTGGAGACACAAAATAGCACAGCAGGCAGAGCTGGATTAAAGGAAAAGTATAAGTGGACCATCCATAAGGGCATAAAGAATTACTCCTTGAAAAAAATCATGTGCAGGGTCCATGAACTGACCATGGCATGGATTCACTTTTGTTCTACAAAATGGATTGCCAAGAAGTTTGACGCTCCTAAAAAAGGGATGAGTTAGTATTGAAGTCATCCATAAACAGCGTAACAGCTCTTTCTCAGAGCTGAAAGTCTGCAAACCTTCCATTTGAATGTAATGATGATCCCATTGACAAGTTGACATTCATTTGAGCAGCAGGCAGCAATAGATGGATAGATAAGTCAGACAGATTCCTTCAGCTGACACAGGCTAAATATGCAGTTGTAATCAGTATTTCAGAACAGTGTCTCTAATTTGACACTGATGCAGAGAGGTTTCTATGCAACTTTCCAAAAATGGACTTTGTTGTCACATTGGCGTGTGTGTGTGTGTAAAACATGCTGTCACTCTCACAACCTCTAGTCCTGACTCTTGATGGAGTTCCACTTATTTTCAAAGCATTTATGAAAAGAAGAGAGAACAAAAAACCCACACTTGCAGATTTGTCCTGAAGTGAAGTGTCAAATTCTATGTGTGTTGAGCTGTCTTTTTCAGGAGAATGAATAAGACAAAGCAACCAGCAGGAGAACCTAGCTTTTCTGACACCAGGTAGGAAAAGGAAGAATCTTTGCTACAGGCTTTTTGTTACCTTGTTCCCACTGAAGTTCAGAGGAAGGTTTTGGAGATAAGAGGGGCAGGATATTTTACTTTTATCAACCTAAAAAAATCTAAGAACACTTACAATGACAGTATATTCCACATTTTACTTTATGGAAAAACAGTCACAGTAGTCAAATATTTTTGCCTCAGTAGCTAACATTTTGATGAGTTCAGGTAAGAGATAAATGGATCAAGAGCAACTGTTTAAATATGAAGAATAAGTATTTCTTAAAAATACCAAGGAATAGTACATTGATACATTACTATATTAGAAATTAAAAGCAGCAGATATGGTAGTTTTCAAAAGTTTTTTTGTGCTAGTATTTCCAATTATTTAGTGTTCCTACAGATATGCTATCAGAAGTTTTAATGCTCCATCATTCAGTCTAAGAAAGAATTGGATGCAAATATTGCTAGGCAGTCCTAGAAAAACTGTGGAATCTGTGATCTGAACAGCTGCATCAGAAACTGATTCTAACAGTGAAACATAATAGAAATGGATCTTATTTTTTAAATGTTGAATTAAACAACATTAATTTAAAATACTAAGGTCTTAGAACTACTCACAGCTACTGTTAGCTTAAATCTTGGGATCAGATCTGCTACATGCCAAATATCATAGCAGGAAACAGCGTTTTTCATATACAGAAGAACTTGTCTGAAAGTTTGTAGCTGAATTGTAGCTAAATGGGAGACCACTTAAGAATTCCAGTTATCACAGTAATTTGTGTATGATTCAGTGACAAATGAAGACATAGTAAGAAAAAAAACAGAAAAAAGCAAAAATTCCTGAAGAAAGAAAATAGTGGAGATGATCAAGTAAATTCTGCTTGCAAACATGATTTTTTATGGTAACTTTTGATTTTCAAAAAGTATGTGCAATCATTTTTATTTCTAGAGTCATGGCAAAGAACAAATATAAATCAGCAAGTTGCCATTTGTGACTACATTTTCACCAAATGTGAAAACATCATTAATGGAAGGCCAGACTTGACCCTTTTCAAATGAGCTATTTTTAGTGGAGGCAGAATCCAGTGTGTAAACTGTTGCCACGTTAATAACACACAGCCTCTTCCTGTCCCCTCACTACTACAGAACAAAGCAGACATGACTGTCACATCAGTATTTCTCAGGTGCAAACATATGCTACAATTAATAGTGTTTCATGTGCATGCTTAATAAGTCAACACTATGCTAAGTCTGTCATTATAGTTTAATGATATATAATAGTTTTATGTGCAAAGGTGCTAGGTTTTGTTAAAAGTTGAATATGTAAGCAGGTGCAGTGAAACCCTGTTGCTGAAGCAAATATATTATTAGGTACTTTCTGAAGACCACAATCAAGTAGAGTTTTGGGGTTCTGCTGACAAATTTTTCTTAAAGTGAGGACTCAGAACACTCAAATTATTTTAAGTTCTAAACAACTAAGAAGAAACTAGAACTAAAAGAATTATAACTGAGAAATGCAGAACTGTGTGTGAGAGAGGGAAAGTAGTATTAGAGAAATTTGTGCATGAATCTGCTTTCTGAGTCCTTATTCACCAAGTCCAGTTCACTGGCACTGTCCTCAATCCAACAGTATTTTTTGTCCTCCAAGACTGTAATAAACTGTATTCAGCTTCTTAACATTCCTGGAAAAATGTGTCTTTCTTCTGTTACTTTGCAGGTATGTGTACTTGTATGCTTTGGTGCTGTATTTGTCCTATTTCTACCTGCCTGAACCCTACACTTTTGAAGGTGCCCTCACTTAAGCATACTAATTTGCTTTTTTCTGAGTAATTATATTCCCTTTTTTATTAAAGATCCAAGAAAACCACAAAACCGTGTATTTTTTAAACCCTTTTAAAAGGACAAAATCGTAAATACATTAATCTGGTAAAAAATGGAATAGAAACCCCTCAGAGAAGATGAAAGAAAGTAAAGACACACATAGAGATACACTAAGTCACTGTATTTGAGAATGTATTTTTCCCTTTGCATCAAGTTAATGAACTGAAAATGAAAATACTCATTTCTAGAGAAGCTTACACTACAAATGTGTAAATATCAATGAAGTCTTATCTAACAATACATCTTTAAGTATTTTTAAGTACAGCTGGTATTCAATCTTGTTTTAATCAAAAGATGTTCTAAACTTTGGTCCAAATTCATTAGTAAGCTCAACTGCTTATTAATTATTAGTTTTGGCAATACAGACAGAAGTGTATCAGAGTGTTTTGGTGTTGTTTTTTTCCCTGTGATTCTTGACACAGAACTACTGTCTCTTCCATTTTCATTATGTGAACTAAATTTTTTAAAGGAAAACATCAACATAGTTCTGGAATCTGAATTCAATATAACTTGTATTATCAAGGTAAGAACTCAGCTAAAACAACAGAATCCCACTTCATCCACCCCCACAATGATTCAAACTAGCATCTGAGAATCTGAAGCTCAGCTGAAAGAGACTCAGAAGTATTTATAAAAATAGTCACAGAGTTAACAGTGATAAATTGCTGCAGCAATTACATCATGCTTTCCAATCACAGTGCTGCTGTTATAGAAATTTTCAAGTCACCACAAACTATATCAATTCCATAATTTGGGGTTGTTTTGTCAGAAGTTTTTGAAAGTTAAGGAAAAAAAAAAGAAAAAGGTGGTTACCCTCTTTATGGAGTTAGTAAACTAAATGCGATCCTTATAAAAAACTTCTATTTTGAGAATATCTTTAGCTGAAGAAATGCTCGTTCTTTTAACATGGCATGGCAGATACTTGAAAGACAAATTAGAATGCTAATACTCTTAAAGTGGGGTGGTGTCATGGTTTAAACCAAACCAGACTACTCGTTCACTCACTCCCCCCTTCTTTCCCTCCCCCTACTCCCAGAGGGATGGAGAGGAGAATCAAAAGAATGCAACTCCCACAGGTTGAGATAAGAACAGTTTAGTAACTAAGGTATAATACAGACCACTACTGCTACCACCAATAATAACAATGATAAAGGAAATAACAAGGGAACAGAATACAACACCTTACCACCAGCCAACAGACAACTCGCCCCCCCCAGCCCGACCAAGCACCTACCCATATCTCCTCCAACCCCACAGTCTACCAGCCCTTCCGGCTAACTCCCAGTTACATCCTGGGCATGACGTGCTGCGGTATGGAATACCTCTTTGGCTAGCTTGGGTCAGGTGTCCTGTCTCTGCTTCCTCCTGGCTTCCCTTCCTCCCTGGCAGAGCATGAGGCTCACAAAGTCCTTGGCCAAACCAAAACATCATTGTTATCAGCTCTGTTCCCAGGCCGAAAGTCAAAACACTGCACTGCACCAGCTACCAAGAAGGAGAAAAATGACTGCTACTGCTGAACCCAGGACAGGTGGAATTCCCATTAGCTGGGTAAACACCTCTGCATCTTCTCCTGTAACTGGCTGTAGTTAAACAGAATCAGAAGAATAGAATGCTATTGGCCAGATAATAAAACTTCCTCTGTACTACTGATCAGTAGTAATGTAATTTCTGCTTCTTAATAGCTCTTTTAGTGACTTAAAAACCCAGGAAAAATTAATAGGAAAATTAACTTAAGTAATTTTCTTGAATTTTATAAACCCTTGTAGATCTGACCTGACAGCTGCAATCAGATTCTCTCTGAAACATCTAAGTAGTAAATTTATAACAGTACCTGTCAATATCCTGTGTGAATAACTGGCAGATATTGTATGTGTGTGAACTGTTTATTTTATTATAGTGGATAATTTTTGTAAATCTTTTGTCTTAAACATATTACTATTACTGAAAGCTGTTTGAGGTCCCCTCATTTCTTTCTTAAAATAAAGTCCAGGTGTTAAACTGAATTCACACTTGCTGAAATAACTAAAGAAAATTAAAAGATGATTACGCCTCTAAAATGCTGCTTGGAAGAGCAACTCTCAAGTTACTGCCCCCAAGAAAATGAGGGCTGGAGCCTTAATAGCTAAGGGCATTTCTCAGTGAAGGTCACATTCTGTCAGAGATGCAGTCAACCCTGTTAAGCTAACAAGTTGCGAAAGAAATCCCTGTGTCTATTGCTCCTGAAGATAACAATTTTATATGACATGCAGTACCTGCTTTAAAACCAAACTGGTTGACGTGTCTGATTTGTTAATAATGAAGTCATGAATTTAGACTGAATTTTTTTTTTTCAAGAATGAATATACAGTCTGTCATTTCTGGATCAGACTTCAAAAGTGCAAAAATTTAGAAAATGTGATGCTGTATTCTGGATTTTTAAAAAAGCATATGTTTAAAATTAGTTTCTCAGCTATTCCTTTACTATACTCAGTTCAACTGAGTATCTATATCTAGTAATCTGAATAACTTTAATTTCAAAAGACTCAGTTTGCAACATTTTTATTGTTTCTTAATGTAATCTCTTCTGTTTGTCCCAGCTCAGCATAAAAGATTGTGGGGTTATTTTTTGTATTGTTTCTGGCAGGTTGGTTGGTTGGTTTGGTTTGGTTTGTTTGTTTTTTCCTTATTAATATCAATATTTGGTTCTTGTTCTGCTGTTTTAACATTCTTTTTCTCTTAGATCTTTTTAATTTCATAACTTATTGACATATCAGTGCTTTCTTCTGTCTTCTTTGTCAGCCATGTATATTTTTTTATTAATTCTGATATTTTCTGCATTTATTTTTACATTTGTACATCTCCAAGACTTGACATATTTTAGTCTGTACAGTTAAATCACATCAGTTTGTCGTGTCTTCTGAACTACTTTAAAACCACTGTACTGGTGCTTAAGCTTTATAAATTGTTTTTTCTTCATCACTTGCACAGGAAATTTGTACAAGTATCTCAAATAATAACTGGTTTGCCAACAGATCTCAAAATACTATTAATATTTATCAGAGAGCTAGATCTCCCAATATTCCAAAGAACCATTTTTTTAATTGGTGCATTGTTTAAAATCCAAGGCTGATTTAAAATCTAATAAACTTTGGTGGGATACTAAATAATGAGTAATAGAGGTTATTGCTATAAAACATCTTCATTGGCTGGTGAATTTAGCAATTCAATAAAGTTGTTGTTAGCAATTCAATAAAGTATACCACTGTCAAACTAAATCAAAAATCACAGATTATGTCTGCATTTGGCAGGTATATGTCTTGAAAAAGAATGCTACAGATAAGGATTTAGGAATCACAACAAAATCTCTTCAGTGTGAAGTTTGGGCTGTTCAGCCTGGAGAAGAGAAGGCTGCGTGGAGTCCTCATAGCAGCCTTCCAGTATCTGAAGGGGGCCTATAAGGATGCTTCAGAGGGACTCTTCATTAGAAACTGTAGCTCCTAGGCCATGGGGTAATGGGATCAAACTTAAACAGGGGAAGTTCAGGTAAGATATAAGGAGGAAGTTTTTTACTGTGAGGGTGGTGAGGCACTGGAATGGGTTGCCCAAGAAAGCTGTGAATGCTCCATCCCTGGCAATGTTCAAGGCCAGGTTGGACAGAATCTTGGGTGACACTGTTTAGAGTGTGAGGTGTCCCTGCCCATGGCAAGGGGGTTGGAACTTGATGAACTTAAGGTCCTTTCCAACCCTAACTATTCTATGATTCTATGGGAAGATAACAAAGGCTACTGCTCTTTCCAATTTTAGGGAAGAGCTCTTAAGTATAAATGTATAAATAATAATATCTTTTGGAGTCCCAGTGACTTCATTTGGTGTTCTTACAGGCACAGTTATCAGCATTATCATGCTGACAGAATCAGGAAAAAAATTTAAAGACAGATTTGGTGAACCATAAAGGTTCTTTACTATCAGTTGAGGAGGGTGAATATAATTAGCTATTGCTTTTTTTTTTTTTTTTCTTCTTTTAAATGTTAAATAGAAGTTATCTGGTTCTCAAAAATTAGGTAACATTAACGAATATAAAGAATAGATGAAAGTGAAAAAAAATGACACATTCTTTTCCCTGTGTTTCTGAATACCAAGAAGAAGAGTGAACAGGAGTACCAAACATTTCCGGCTGAACATAGTATTTTGAAAGCAGTCACAGATGGTTTGTCCAAAGAACACAAGCCTGTAGAGAAAACACAGGAACAGAACCGTATCTTGTCAACAGGTCATGTCTTAATGAGCCTGTTTCTTGGTTTTCCGGGATATGACTCAGAATTCTTGAAATTCTTAGAGATGTTCTTTTTTCCCCTTATATGCCTTGCACACTTTCTACACAAGTCCTGTTTCTGCAAGTATCCAAAACAGATGAAAGAAAAAAAAAAAGTTGCTCTCATAAAACTGTTTTGTAAGAAAGCCCAAATTCATGCTACAGTTGCTTTCATCTAACCGACTGCATTTTTTAGTTTGGTCTTAAAGTCAAATTCAGAGCAGGTATTGAAGGATCTGAAACATAGTCACTTTATTTCTGAAACATTTAGTTTGCTAGAATCTAAAAGGGCATTTCTCTATAGTCACCTGAAATACAGTGAAAATACAATATCTTCTTATTAACACTGCAGAGACACACACCCTCCATTCCCTCATTCAGTAGCTATATTTTTACTTCTGATTCTGCTCACTTATATTTTTTTCCCCATGATCTTTTCATCATTTGCTTTCTCCTTCTTTTATACATCATTTTATAAACAAACTTAGGCCACAACATTCAGAGAAGCTTGAAACGAAGCCAGAGAAGCTTGCTCATCCAAATGAAGATATTTGTATGCTAAATACCAATGAATTGAAACAGATATCAAAACAGGAATACTGCAAGTAGGAATTCATTGACCATGTCAAAAAAGGATTCAGCCACTTCATTGGTTGAAATTAATATTCTTACTCCATGTTTGTTTTGTTTGTTTTTATCTTCTGTGCCATGAGTGTTTTTTCCCCAGAAATACTGTAACTTTGTTTTCATCTTTAGTCTGTTTCTGACCCATAACGTTAAAGAAAGTACCAATACTATACAAACCTAAATAAATTCTAATACATCATCTAGGATTATTCCTTTCTTCTAAAGATGTGATTCAAGTGTTTGGTATTTAATTCTGAATTAAGCAAATTCCTGAATATGAAGAAGTAGGTAACATTTTCTGAAATAAAACTGCTGCATGCCTTTACAATAATAACCTGACAGTTTACTGATTTGCTGATCTTAAATTTATTTATCTTAAACTTACTACATAATATAGTTGTTTAAAAATAAGTGCTGTAGAAATAATGTCTCTTTGGCAGTCTTTAAAAACTCCTTAAAATAAATCAACAGAATCACAAAATTTAGTATCCCAAAAGACAACATTTTGATGTTTCACATCACTATTAAGAGTGACAAATTCCTTTCAACTTGTTCATCATTTGTCTTTATTAATATGCATTGCTTTTTGAATGTCTGGAAAACACTGGAAAATGTCTTTATTCAAAATCACTTTTCATTGAGTAAATCTGTGAATACATTGGTAGTTGAAGAGAACATATATTTGTATGCCATTTGTACAGCATAGCTCTATGGATATCCTTCAGCTTTACAGTGAGTTGAATTATTCTATCAATAAAAATAATTTAATTTCAAATAAATGATGCTGCAACATTAAAATTCAAAGGGTTAAGTGAGTTGAAAGATTTAGCATAAACAATAAATATTTTTGTATTGTTTAAGCAGAGAAAGACAGGTTACTTATCAAAATAGACCATTTTGAAATGAACACACATTTTCTTTGATTGTCATTTGGCTGTTGAACTAGTCATTTTTTAAGCTACTTACCAGGATTTTCTGACAGGCAACAACTTATTAATTACTTTGGCTTTTCTTTTAAATTGGTCTATCCTGGCTTCCAAGACTATCATAGGGCTGCAAATTTGTCTGTTTTAAGCTCAGGTTTTCAATTTGGATTGCAATGACCACTGCTTCTCTTCCCAGAAGAGTACATTTCACAAACATGTCCTTATCTGTGAAGATTTCAGAACCAAAGCAAAAAAAAAAACAACAAATAGAACAAGAACCAGTGACTGCTCCCAGAATACCTGTTTTCCAGTCCCATGCATCTATAATCCCTACTGCAGCTGATTCTGCCACTCCTCCATTCACCTATTACATCAGTAATACCCAATTGATACCAGGAGTACCCTAAAATCAATAAACCCCACATTGCTAACACCCACATAAATTTGTTCCTCATCAGAGCATGAACCTATTATTTGCATTCAAAGAACTCTTCTACTGAAGACTCAGTGTATGTAAAAAGCAGTTTAATCATAAAGGGGGAAAGGAAGTAGGACAGTGAAATGCTACTTGCCTAAGGATAGAGGTGTTTGCTTGTGAAGAATAAGCCCCAAACTCCAATAACAGGTTATGTTCAGAATCAGATATTCAAACCACTCTCATCAAGGTGATTTGTCAATTTGTATTAAGGAGGGAAAAACATCATCATAGTTAGGTATTGTTTTATTTTAAATGCAATTCCAGAACTGTTCCAGTTCTGGTGTCCTCAACATAAAAAGGACATGGAACTGTTGGAACAAGTCCAGAGGAGGGCCACGAGGATGATCAGGGGACTGGAGCACCTCCCTTATGAAGACAGGCTGAGAAAGTTGGGGGTGTTCAGCCTGGAGAAGAGAAGGCTGCGTGGAGACCTCATAGCAGCCTTCCAGTATCTGAAGTGGGGCTACAGGGATGCTAGGGAGCAACTCTTCATCAGAGACTGTAGTGATAGGAAAAGGGGTAACGGGTTCAAACTTAAATAGGGGAAGTTTAGATTGGATATAAGGAAGAAATTCTTTCCTGTTAGGGTGGTGTGGTACTGGAATGGGTTGCCCAGTGAGGTTGTGAATGCTCTATCCCTGGCAGTGTTCAAGACCAGGTTGGACGAAGCCTTGGGTGAGATTGTTCAGTGTGAAGTGTCCCTGCCCATGGCAGGGGGGTTGGAGCTAGATGATCTTAAGGTCCTTTCCATCCCTAACTATTCTATGATTCTATTATTCTAACTCATTTTGCACTTAGCAACTCAAACACCTAAAATGGGATAGGTGTTAGAATGCCCATTTTCTGTCCCAAGAGCATTTATGTGGTGAATTACTGATCTCTTTCCAAACTGAAGCAGGAAATTAGAAAACATAAGTCCTTGTGAAGCTTAGTGATCTTTTGTGTTTAGTGCTAGCTGATCAGGAGTTTTAAAAGTTTGTATTTTGAATATTTCCTTAAATAGAACTGCCTCCCTAAATGTTTCTTTGTGTACAGCTTCATTGCCTTCTGAAAATTGATACAATTCGCAAAGCTGGTGTCTCAAAACAATCAGGGTAAAGAGAAAGAATCACTTCCTTGGAACTGCTGGCCATTTCTTTTTATGCAGCCCAGGATACAATTGGCTTTCTGGACTGCAAGTGCACACTGCCAGGTCACATCTGATTTCAGAGAATCACAGAATGGTTGAGGTTAGAAGGGACCACCAGCGGTCATCCAGTCCAACTTCCCTGCTCAGGCAGAGTCACCTGGAGCACATTACTCAAAATTGCGTCCAGGTGGCGCTTGAATATATCCTGGGAAGGAGACTCTACAACCTCTCTGGGCAACCTTTTCCAATGCTCAGTCACCCTCACAGTAAAGAAGTTCTTCCTCACATTCAGGTGGGACTTCTGTGGTGTAGTCTCTGACACTGCCTCTCACCACGTTGCCTGGCACCACCAAGAAGAGTCTGGCCCCATCCTCTTGACACCTTAACACCTATACATATCTATCAGAACCCCACTGAGCCTTCTTTTTTCAAGAAGGCCTAGCTCCCTCAGGCTTTCCTAATATGACAGATGCTCCAGACCCTTAACCATTCCAGTAGGCCTTCACTGGACTTGCTCCAGGAACTGCTCCAGGAACTCCATGTCTTTCTTGTACTGGGGAGCCCAGAACTGGATGCTGTGCTCAAGGTGAGGCCTCACCAAAGCTGAGTAGAGAAGGAAGTTTACCATTCCAGTAGGCCTTCACTGGACTTGCTCCAGGAACTGCTCCAGGAACTCCATGTCTTTCTTGTACTGGGGAGCCCAGAACTGGATGCTGTGCTCAAGGTGAGGCCTCACCAAAGCTGAGTAGAGAAGGAAGTTTACCTCCCTCAACCTGCCCGGTGCAGCCCTTCTTGGCCATAAGGGCCCACTGCTAGCTCATGGACAACTTGTCCACCAGGACCCCCACATCCTTCTCCTCCAGCACCTCAGTCCCCAGACTGTACTGGTGCATGGGGCTATTCCTTTCCAGGTGCAGCACCCTGCACTTATCTTTGCAGAATTTCAAATTGTTCCTCCCTGCTCATTTCTCATCTGCCCATCAGCCTGTCTCGATCCTTCTGAATTATAGCACAGCACTCTGGGCTATCTGGCACTCCCTCCAGTTTTGTACCAGCAAACTTCCCGAGAAGGTAATCTTATCCCTTCATCCAAGTCACCAATCAGTAAGTTAAGCAATGTGAGATCCAGTACTGACCCTTGGGGTCACTGCTAGTTACAAGTCTCCAAATAGACGCTGATCATAGTCCTCTGAGACCCGTCATTCAGCCAGTTCTCAATCCACCTCACCATCCACTTGTCTAGCCTGCAATTCCTGAGCTTGCCTAAAAGACTGTCATGAGAGACTGTCAAAAACCTTTTTGAAGTCCAGGTAGAAAACATCCACTGCTCTCCCCTCATCTATCCAGCAAGCTGTCCTGTTGTAGAAGGCAATCATTCTGGTTAGAATCTACCAACAACCCCAAATCATATTCTGCAGGGCTGTTCTCAATTCATCCATCGCCAAATCTGTACTCATACTGGGAATTGCCCCAACTTGGTCTTGTTGAACTTCATGATCATAGAATCAAAGATTCATAGGATAGTTAGGGTTGGAAAGAATCTTACAATCATCTAGTTCCAACCCCCCTTCCATGGGCAGGGGTGCCTCGCACTAGGCCATGTTGCCCAAGGTTCTGTCCAGCCTGCCCTTGAACACTGCCAGGGATGGAGCATTTACTACTTCTGTCTGTAATCACCTCCCTGTCATCCCTATGCCCTGACATATCTTCCAGGAGGATCTGTGCCATGGTCTTGCTCGGCATAGAGGTGAGGCTGACTAGTCAACCTTTCTATTTTGACGCAAGAATTGCTCCTTATTAGCTGTTTCTTCTTGGCTTCTATTCACATGTATTTTAATCACAAAAAAAACCCCAAAAATATACATTTCATCATAGAAAAGGTTTTTTATATATCTTACACTAACCCTATGCAGTCTGCTCTTCTGTTTTATCTAACTGTTTCAGAATAAGTTAGTGCATGTATTTTTCCCCTCAGTGTGTATCAGTTGTTTTGGATAGCAACTTACCTTTGACATTCTTTTCAAATTCCATAAATTGGAATCTGACAGCTAACAGTGTTATGCAAATTTCTTTCAGTAGTCTGAAGATGATGAGGTTTTTTTCAAGTCACACAACTTCTATTAAAGTACAAAAAGAATGTTCTAAAGAAATTTTCTTTTTTGTCTCTCTGGGCAACAAAAATACATGACATTACAAAGACATTTCAAAGGTGAAAATGTATCCAGAATTTTCAAAAGTAAAATAAAAAGAGGAAAGCTCTAATATTTTAATATAATTAAATTATTATCTAAGTATTCTAGAGACAGTTTCCCTCAGAATATGCCATAACAATTAAAAAAAAAAAAATCAAACGTTTGGATTTTAATTTCATAAGGTAACATAGAAAAATTCAGTACAGGCAAAACAAGTTTTCTGAACTGGAGAAAATGAAACAATCAAACAATAAAATCCTAAACCACTCCACACCACCGTATTCATTTATATACTGCTTGTCTGAGTGCAAATCAATAGAAATCAAGCCAACATGGAATACAAATGACTTTTTTTTTTTTTTCTTTACCTTATGTAAACACTTTACAACATACAGAATACTATAATCCATAAAGATAACTTTAAATGCCTGCTAAATTATTTTTAATTAGGGTGTAAAATTTCCACTACTAAATGAGAGATCAACAATTCTTTTTATGGTCTTTGTTTTCCCAGCTGTGAAATCTTTAACACTTACATGAATTTTGATCTAGAAATAAAAAAGGTTTCTAGAAATTCCTTTGATAAAATGTAAGAATAAACAGTCTGTAGAATAATGCAAATGAACAAAAGCTTTAAAGTATAAGATTAGAATTTTATCCAGATTCTACTGCTATTACTGCATGTATGCCCACAGCAGCTGAAAAGATATATTTACACTCATATATAAATATCATATATTAGCATCTGTATGTATATCATATATATACATATTGACATGACCATGCACATATGCAACAGCTTAAGAAAGTGCAGCAATATGGTTTGTGTCTCTTAACCCATTTAATAATAGCACAATTTATGCAGAAATAGTTCACTTAACAGTTGTTATTTTTTTCCCAAGTCTTCAATTTGATTCTTTAATATTGCATTAAAATTGGGTAGGCTTTCACAGCAAGCATTTTAAAAAAAATTAGATAGTCAAAGTCAGTTTTAATTAATTTGGTCTCCTGAATTTTTGGGCTGTCATCATCAGCCAAACACGTGGATTTAATTACGTCTTGTTGTGTTTTTTCTTTTTGTTGCTGTGCATTTTTTGTTGTTCTGTTTTGTTTTCATTTTCTGTTACTCACCTGTAAAATACATGATTCAGTGACTATTTATCGAAATAGTTTTCAGGATTTTATTTAAACAAAGCATTTTACATGCTTAATTTCAGGCACAAGAGGAAATTATTCACTTTTAATAAAAGACTAAAGCCTTTGTTCATCTCTTAGAGAAATTTGTTCATCAACTTAATGAACTGCTTAAATTAAGGGCATAGTTAGATTAGCCTACAGTCAAGCAAAACAGTTCTCCCCTATGATTTAACCTAAGCAAGTCTGGATTAATCCTCTCATACTTTCTTTCCTTGCAGAAATAACATTCCCTGCTTCAGAGGAAGCCTCTGTTCTACACACAGATATGGATATGCTTTCACTTACCACACTTGAAGCATACTGCTCATCTCCATTGTCTTAAATTTTATGAGTTTTGATATTGCCTACTTACAGTCTCTGTCAGGGATGCTGGAAAAAATTCCAGTGTACATGCAGCTCTTTCCTGACATGAAGGATGAGCATCACTGCTGTGCTTCCTAGTAGCCAGAGCCCTCTATATTGTATTTAAGTCTGGAAAACATCATCACGCCCAATAACAGCACTTGTGTGCTGTTTGCAGACAGATTAATTTTTAAGGATTTACAATGCTCTAAGAAAAAACAGTTAGAGGGATTCCTGACCTTAATGCACTCCTGTGTAAGATATGCCTGGTAAAAATGATCATGATCTGCTGATGTTCTGAGCAGAAAAGACACGAGTTACCTCCTAGTCAAATATAGTGTGATAATACTAGTACTATGCCAAACACAGACTATAATCCCCTGAAATCTTAGTAGGAGAATGATTCAGGTTTGCATCACAATAGTACGTCCTAATAGCTTTGGTTGGTTCAGAGCACAGACTGAGCAAGCCTGTCTCTGATACTAATGTACTATGTCAGCTAAAAATAGTCACATCATGAATGATAGTGAGGCCTCAGTGCCTGCTAAATGATGTGAGGTTACAAGGTTCTTCATCAGTGGTCACGGTGGAAATATGAAGTAGCACTGCTTTTTGTTAATCTGTGTTAATATTAAAACCAAATCTGGATGTGTTAGGGTAATACCCTACTGCTTTTTTACTGCTGATGAGGTTTTTCTCAGTGTACACGAAATGTGACAAATAATAATTGGTTATTTTATTTTATATATATATTTCCAACTAGTAAGCCTATAGTCAGGATTAGCAGAATTTTTTTCATGAAGTTCAAATCATAGGCACATTAGGGTGCCTAGGCATTTACAGAATAGCAAGCACATCCCACAAGTAATGAGAACACCTCTTAATTCAGCTGAAGCCAAAGCCAAAAGTGAATTATAAATGTATTTGTTCTTCAGTTAAATCGATTCCATTCAGTACTGCAAGTGCTTATTATGCATTCTGTTTATTCCACAAGGAGGAAAACAATAGCTCTTTTCCTCTTCTGCTAAAATACCACAGCACAAGACAGCTTATTTGGTTTCATTTTAAGTATACCAATTTCACTTCTAATCAGCTTCTGTGCAATGCTTACAGGGATTTCTAAGCTGCTGCTGGATTTTGATTTCTATTAAGAAATAAGAAAGAAGCATCAGTTCACCTGTCATGAACACCATTTTTCTATGTAGACATCTGGTTTGTTGTTTTTTTTTCGGTTTTGTTTTTTTTTGTTTGTTTGTTTGGTTGGTTGTTTTTTTTTTCCAAAAGAGATCTGAATATGCATTTCTTACAAGCATGCATATTAGTGATGTGTATCACTGAGAAGATTCATGATCTTACAGAAAATTACTTTTTTTGTTAGTGCAGTTCTCAGCTGATAATATCTAAAGATAGCATATGCTTCTAACAGAAAGGATATTAATAGGCTTTCCGACTGCTTAGGGAGTCTATATTGCATTTCCCTTAGACACTAGAATAACTTGATTTATCAAAGAAAAACACATTTGGAAGCTGTTTCTTCAGAAGGAAATAAGAGAAGTAGAACTGATGATAAATTTACTGTGCTGTGCTGTAAAACCTTGATTCAGAGAAACCTTATGGGGATATTTTACAAATGGACCATTGGTTACAAAGATGCATAAGCTGGTTATAATGCAAAATAGAAAAGAAACAAGAAATGGAGTATTCATTCCTTCTTTCCTTTCACATTCTACACACCCTTATCAGCTAGTTAATGATTTTAATAAGTGCTATAAAAAGGAAAGAAAAAGAAAAACTATATATCTTAATTTAAAAATAAAGTAGTTTAAGTGAATCTCAATAGGATTAGGCCTTTAAAAAGGCTTTGACAGAAACAGAAAAATATTGAAATACAAAATTGAGAATGAAGTTGTAGATACTAAGTCTATTTTGAAAAGCTATGAGGACAATTTTAATTAGACACCATTCTCATCATTATTTCCTACTAATACTTACTTCAAAAAATTTTCTAAAGTTGCAAAAAAACCTTTTGAAATCTGAGTAATCCATCACTTTCAATATTTCTCAGCCCACTTTCTGCCAAATGACTCTTCATCACCTATTGTCTGCCATACCAAATGCTTTACTGCAGTACTGAGTGTATTTGACCACCAATAACAAAATGATAGCGCTGGACAAATCCTGTCAAGTTTACCAGCAACGTTGAACTCCCCTTGTAACAAATGCTCCTCCTGACACAGATTTTCTTTGTTTATTTAATTCACTCGCAGAGTAGGGAGCACTTTAGGCTGCTAAGCAGGACTTAGACTTCTAATGTTATGTAATGCTTAATAACATTCTGCTATTAGTTATAATCATTTTAGAAACCTCACAAACCATTTTCCATGGCACAGTTAAATGGCTGTGTCCTCATATATAGTACGGCAAAAAGAATCTCAGTACCTTTAATGACAGAAAAGAAAAATTACCTGGCATAGGCATGGTAAGGGGAGGATTCAGTACTTTTGAGAAGATAAATATACCATGTTGTTTAGAGATGAATAGTTGAAGTAGGGCTCATACAATTTCTGAATATAATGTTATGCTTTTCTATGAATGAGAATATTTCTATCAATGACTGCAGTGCACAGAAGGGAAAAAAAAAGTGAGCAATTAA
The DNA here is from genome assembly GCF_028554395.1 of Pezoporus wallicus. Classification (NCBI taxonomy): domain Eukaryota; kingdom Metazoa; phylum Chordata; class Aves; order Psittaciformes; family Psittacidae; genus Pezoporus; species Pezoporus wallicus. Next base: position 482,425 of record NW_026640026.1, read on the forward strand.
TTCTTTATTTTTCTGCTTTTTGGAAGAGAAAAAAAAATGCATCCAATATTTATGACAGGATGTGACTTTAGACACTGCTTGAATGAATTACCTCAACATAGTTATGCTGTCAATACAAAGCCTGTTACTTGTTTTTTTTTGACCACAATTTATGCATAGCAATATCTTTAATATATGTTTCTGTTTATCAGCCATTACAAAATCCAAATCATTCTTGGGAAATTCTTCATCTGCTTTTCACTGAAGTCCTGTATATAAATATTAACCAAAGGTGAGTTAACAACCCATGGAAAAAACAAACAAAACAATAAAAATACCTGAAAAAGAAGACATCTTGTGTAGAATTGGCCTAGAATGTGATGTGTTGAAGAAATTTGCAGAATACTTTACTGAATGTGGTGTCAGAAAAAAAAAATCAGTAACATTAAGTAGAAGCCTAGGGCAGACTCAGAAGATGTTAGTTTGTAAGTGGTGGTTACAGCTTACAAAGACATGATCAGGTTTCACTAGATATAAGAATTAACTGTCTGCAGGTTCCACACAAAAATACATGGATATCAATGTTTTTGGTTATCATATACGTCTGGATGTATTATTCCTCTTTTGGAAAAAATACTGCAGCTGGGTGCAGAACCAGTGACATGCCTATGAATATGACTACTCGTGATTAAGGCAAAGCATCAACTTGATTAACTTCAAATATTAAGTCCACAAAATTCTGAGGAATTTTTAAGGGATTTCCATGTACTGTATAGTATTGTATAATACCAGCGTCAAAGCTTGATTCAGTAACACAATAATGCTTAGCCTTTTTGAGGTTAAATAGTCATGTCCTGCAAAAAACTGCAACCTTAAAACATTTTCAAACAACACAATCTCCAAAAAGTACTACTGACTACACAGTTTATTTTAATGAACACCATAGTCACATAAACTGCAACTCTTCTTAAACAAGGTGTTTTATAACATCATATTAATAAAAAAAGAAATTCAACAGGTGCCATGAAATACAGAAGCTTTCTTTGGCTCACAAACTTCGCATTATTAAATGCTTGCCTGACCCTAGAAAATGATATGAGCTATTAGGAGACAAGGTACTTCCAAGCCAGATAGAGTAGGTGGCTATGCGTACATTAGCAAGTAGCATACATAAATGTGAATGGGTCTAAAAATTTAAAAAGTTGGGACTAAAGACCTGAAATCCACATATAGCAGGAGCTTCTTATTTTGGATTATCTCTATTTGGGTCTGATGGGCACAATGAATGTTTAAACCAAGAATGAATTAGTTCTGCTCCTGAAGCAAGTATTGTAGTTTACCTTCATTTGAAAGGGATCCTATTTATGCACACTGAAAATGCTACACAGGGCAAAGCTAAGCACAGTGTGTGAGGACTACTGGGAGATTCCGTTTAAAAGTGTACTGCTGGACTTCACGGAATTGTCAGTGTAGAAGTATCCACAAAGGCCACTCTATGCTTCTGAGTTATACGCTTTTAAGTTTTACTGGATATAAAGATCTCTCTATATCCCTCAATCATTAGGCCATTGTAACAATGGGTTTCCTTTACTGTTTTGCATGTCACGATGCTATTTACTGAGTGTACAAAATGAAAAATGTTGAAATGCTGCATGGTCACAATAAAAGCAATCTGTATTTTTTGCAGTTACTTTGCCTTGGTTTTGTAACTGCTAAAAACATTGGTAGTGGAAACTCCAACTGATGCCTGTTAGCACAAACATAGTTTCCCCTGTAACAGAGACCATTATTCAGGGCATCTTTCCTAAGAGAATCAAAGAATTTGTCAAAGTTACAAGATTCCGCTTTACATCTGAAGCATGTGTCAGTTTTGTTGACTGTTCAAAGTACTTTTCATTCACTAGATATTCAGAAGTTAGTCTATTTGACACATTTAATACTCTACAAGTACAGAGTGACTCATATATTGCAACAGCTGTTTCATAATAACTTCTTTTCTTCTTAAGCAGATGTGAAGATGTTACATACAGGTGACAAGTTCATTTGATCCCATGAGAGTCTAAAAAAAATCCCAGTGCTCAAAATAACCCTGTCTCTAAGAACTTAATTTTTACTTCCCAGAATCTGGCAGTTACTGTTCAAGCTTCTGTTTTCTAAGTATGGTCCACACATTCATGCGTTAAGAATTTAATCCTTATAATTTATGCAAAAGACACCCAGACAACCTTGAAGCTGTGTGTTTTAATCATAGCATTATCTAATGCACATTTTATTAATGACCTAGGATTAAAGAAGAGTCACAAAGGTTATGAATAAGGTATAACTGTACAAATGTCATTACCTCAAAAGAGCTGTGTACAAATCCTGATTAAAAACCAGAACAAATCAATACAACACAACATACAACATCTAACAACAAACATACCCAAGCTCTATAATGATATGATGTGAGAAATATTCAGAAATGCCAAGCCAAATTAAGCAAAAAATGGTAATTCATATCTAAAAATAAACATCTTTGTGATTTCTCTAGACATCTACATGGTTAAAGGAACAATGCATAACAAAAACATCTTTTTTCACATTGCACAAGGAGTAAACACAGAAGACTTGAACTCAGCATCAAATTACCTTTCACTTACTATATTGCTTAGAAGAATTTGCAGGGATTACAGTTGCTATGATGAAGGTAATTAATCTCTTTTTACATGCTGATTAAGTTAATTTGAAAGAAAGTCACTGTATAAGGAATACAGTGGTCGGAAACAAGACTTTAGAGAGGTATTTTCAGAGCAGCACAATATTTTACAAAAAGCAGATGACATTACTGTGCATATTTAGCTTTTTATAGTGTATGGTCAGATTTTGTACAGGACAAAGATACATATGTACAGAAAATGTATGGATATGCATAGTCTTGCCCAATACTAAAATTATTCTTGATTAAAAACAAACAAAAAAACCCCACCAGAGTTATTTTTATAGTGTAACCAAAGCAGAGGTGTATAAAAAATACTAATTATAAATGGGTTAATGTGGATACAGATAGTACAAGCTTGTTTCCAACTCAAATATGTGCACTAATGTATTATAACCAAGAATAGTCTTGCATGTATTTTCGAAGACATGGCCTAGCCAGGAAATTTATGTAAGTCTGTGAGCAACAGGGTCAGAGGATTGGGAGACAAAGATACATTCAGTTGCATGTAGGAAACATATAAGTAACAGAAGCAATAAGAATATATATACATATACACATATATACATGTATACGTACATATGCATGGTATGTACACATGGTATGTTTAGGGTTAAAAAACCCACATAGCTGATGCAGGAGATGCAATAAATACGCACAGCAGTGTTTAACAGTCTTAATTCAACATTTCTGAACATTTCAGAAAACAATGTTACAAAGTTAGAAAATGTGGGAACTGAAAATCATTTGTGATGCAGGAGGATTTTTTTGAATGAAGTAGGATTTTTTTTTTCCCCAGAAATAAAAAGCTGAATATATTAATCCTTGGAATTTTTTTCCTTAAAATGTTTTCATGAGATTTAATATTATAACTTGTATAACAGTAGTGTCTCTTTGCCAAAACTGAATTAGGACCTTGCTTTCCAAGCACCATACATAATAATAAGCAACCTCTGTAGTGAAGATCTGATAGTCTAAAGAGACAGGTTGGTAGGAGGAATAAAATTACTCCCATTTTTCTGATACGATCTTTGGCAGCAAGACATCAAGTAGCTCAGTCAGAACACGAAGTATGAAAAGTGTCAGGATCTAATGTCTCCTCTTTCTGACTCACATTTCTGTCCATAAGAGAAAGTTATTTTTCTCAGATTATCAATTATGCAATGTTTGTATTAGGCCTCAAATGTTTCAGGTTCAGCTTCAGGTATTTGTAAGCCACATAGCCTTCATGGCCCTCATTTGAGACAACATCTGAGTTTGTGTGCCTATTCTGACTGCATTCTAGTGTGAGCTTAATTTTAAGCTCCAATTTAATTTCCATTGACTTTGTTGTAAAATGGTGGCTTTCTGCAATAAGACCCAAGTGCACAGTATGGAATCTTAACAAGCAGTGAAATGAAGGCAGAAAGAATAATCACATACTTGGAAACTAAGTCCTTGAAGGGCAGAGAGGGAAATAAAGAAATAAAGAGTGGTATGAAAAAGAATGTACACTGAAAGTGGAAAGTTATCATCGTTAAATATAGTATCGTTTCTTGCACCCAATGATTACTATGTTATGTGATTCTCACATGCTAAGCTTGTTTAAATTCTGTTACTGTTAAATAAAATTTGTAAGCAGAGTAAATGTAAGCAGAAGTTTAAATGTATGGGGTCCTTGGAACAGCATAACGTATGTCTGACTGTTTGCATGTTTCAGCAATCATCAGCCACAAATCACAGTAACTGGGGCATAAACATTTTCATTGCCATCCTTATCTTTTTTTCCTCTGCTGGAAACTGGGTAACCATCCTTCCTCAGGAAAGATTTTGGTCTTTTCAAAATTCTCACCTGTGTTCCTGGACTAAAGGATATAGGGAGGATATACGGGCAACCAGGTTTCACATACTGCATTTAGATAGCAAACATGATCATTTGCACCATATAATTCCTTCAGAATGCTTTAGTTTTGGCTGCTCTGAAAAAATTATATACTTCTTTATGTAAATTAATTGTATTTTCTCATGCAAGGCACCACTCAGAAATAGTTACCTTTTGCATGTACAGCAGTTAAACTATGTTTATATCCAGAGAGCTATTTATAGAGCTTAATATATAATTGTAAACCTCCATTGCTCACTGATGGTGTTTATTTGACATAGAATGATTTCATATCATGCATTTGTACATCATTCAGTTATGAATGCAATAAAGATAATACTGCAGATTTATTAAAGTGAAAGTGTTACCCTCTAATTGCTTTTGATGTATTAAAAGTATTTGCTTCAGACAGTATTATTTCAATATTTATGTGCATATGTGTGCATTGTATGAAGAATGTGCTACAAAATGAGCTAGACTGCAGGGTCTTATTGCAGACTTGAGTGGGTAAAGGAATTTTATTATAACTCTGTTAACACTTGTGCATATGTTCTTTGAACATAGATAAAGGAAGAAAAATCTTTAGACTAAATTCGTCTTTTTTCTTTTTTTCTTCTTTTTTTTTCCCCAGAAAACCCACAGAGGAAAATTCCAGGATCAAGTAAAGCCCATTTAGCTCATCAAGGATAGCTTCTTTTCCTCAGTCCTTTAGTCCCTCTAGGTGCCATCTGTTGCTTGAAAAGCTCTAGTGTTTTGTTTCTCCAGCCCTGGCTAGTACATCAGTCTATGAATTTATAGCATTTTGTTTCTCCAGCCTTGGCTAGTACATCAGTCTATGAATTTATGATTTGATTAGGACAGAATGTGTCTTCTTTATTTTCTTTAAATGTATTTTATGACTGACCCCTTTTTACTTAATCTATGGTGAACTAACACGGTTACTTAGTATACCATTTCACTAAAAATGTTTGACTTCTGACCTATAAAGACATATAAGTTTAAAAAAAATATATTTCTTGCCTTTGACATAACAGTAGATCCCAAAAGGCAGTATATTTTAAAACTAATTAATTACCGTTATGAGCTGAAAAATACGTCATTCTAACATATCACATCTGCTTTGTATTTTACCTTTGCTTGTCTTTCTGTCTGTATAAGAATCAGCTCAACAAACTCTACATTTCAGAAGTATTTATTAAATCTTCTGCTTTGTAACTTTTGAAATTTAATTCTATTTAAAGTACATATAATAAAATAATAACAGAGCAATAATTATTGCTACCTTACTAGAAATCATAAAACAGTTTAACTCCTATAAGCTTTTTCCAGAAGAATATAACAACAGCTATATCTTGGAATTTTAATTTACTTCCCCATTTTAAATGCTAGCAAAAGAATAATTGCAAATTCTTCATTCATGTAATGGACTCAGACATTTTTTTTTTAAAGATTTAATTCTTATTTTGATCACTAAAGCTAATGTATGCATAAGCTCACAAACTGGGAGGCTTAGAGGGACTGAGCTCTTTGTCTTCACTACAGGCAAAAAGCCATGTCTGGGCAGCCTCAGTTACATTAATTATAATGCTTTACCATAGTTTCAAATACTGTTTTTTTATTGCTTCAGCTGGTATTTAGTGGATTGTTTATGCCCTTGCTAGATTTGTTATTAATCAAGGACATATGGGATAGGAATTCTGTCTGAACAATGCTTCACACTCTTCACTTAGCTAAGAAGATCATTAGTTTCCGGTCACTCAGAAAACAGAGTGCAGGTCTGCCATTACCAGCAGACCCCAGCTACCACCCAACTGTCTTTCCAATGCTCTGCTGTAGACTCCAATGACAGAATGTCAGGTATAGTCCTCTGTGCCAAGAGTTGTTCCAACAGTTGCAGGCACATTCTTGTATGCTTTGTGAGTATGATGGATTCACTATCAAGCTGGCATCTGAGGTCCTTTTAACCAAACTACTGCTGAGTCTGATCAGAATCTTCTGAACTGAGGAGCTGCTTTTTCCTGACTTAGTAATTCTTAGTATCTGTTAAGTCACAATGTAACTATGTTTTGCTCTTTAAATACAATGAGAAACAACAAAAAAGCGCAAAATCTCAGATTTGAGATGCACAATAAACTTGGTTCCTAGGACACATTTAAATTTGCAGAAACCTATGTGTTACAAACAAAGAATTTTATTCAAGCACTTAGGAATTCCATCTAAGGGTCCTATTCAAGCTTCTGTCAGAGGGTATTTGGAAATCAATTGAACTGGATGAATCGAATTAGGGGCAATGGTACAAAGAAACCTGGCAAGCTTCACAGAAGGCCCCAGTTAAACCAGTAACAGTTGGGATAATGTAAAGCTGATATTCCAAACGATGACAAGCAGAGGGAAAAATTATTTTGTAGACTCCCTAAAGCAAAGGGAGTTCCCATTTCTGAGTAAGAAGAAACTTGCCGTGGTTTAAACCCAGCCAGGCAACTTGTTCACTCCCAGTGAGTGGTGCCGGGCTGACAACAATCGAGGCCACCCCCCCCCCCCCCGGGGCTCTCCCCTTCCCCGCTCCCGGAGGAACGGGGAGGAGGATCGAAAGGGTGCAACTCCTATGGGTTGAGACAAGAACAGTCCAGCAACCAACGTACAACACAAATCACCACCGCTACTACCAATGACAACAATGATAAGAGAAAATAACAAGGGAAGAGAATACGATACCACCGGCAAAGAAACGAGTCTCACCCGGAAGCCCGTGTCCTTCCGGGTAACTCCCAGTTACATCCTGGGCATGACATGCTGTGGTATGGAATACCTCTTTGGTCAGTTTGGGTCAGGTGTCCTGTCTCTGCTTCCTCCCGGCTTCCCCTCCTCCCTGGCAGAGCATGAGGCTCACAAAGTCCTTGGCCAAACCAAAACATCATTGTTATCAGCTCTGTTCCTGAGCTGAAAGTCAAAACACAGCACTGGACCAGCTACCAAGAAGGAGAAAAATGACTGCTACTGCTGGACCCAGGACAAAACTATATTAGGAATAGCAGTAATGATGTCATAGGATGGGATAGGTTACATCTGCATTAGAGCAGGACTCTGCAAAACGTCATTATAGTGTCTGTCTCACGTGACTGAAATTTTACCTAAGTGGGTGTTTCTGTGTAAGCATGCTTGACCCCACAAGACAGATCATTAGCAGCCCACTGTTCTATTGGTTCTATTCCTAATATGGAATTTTGCTTGCTTCATTTAATGTTAATATCATTACACTATCTTTTATTTTTGTGTGTTTTTTTTGTCCCAGAGAAGTTATATACGGTTTTGGATTTCTGGAGATACTGCAATTTTTTAATGTTTCTGATTGAGAAAAGAATCTGGGTAGTGGATACAAATTATATAACTTGGTTCTGCTTCATAACAATTTTCCAAAAATACTGAAATTCCACTGTCAAAAAAAAAAACTTGGCTCTGCCTCATAACAATTTTCCAAAAATACTGAAATTCCACTGTCAAAAAAACATTTCCAGTTTTATGTTATATTCTTTATATCCATGTACATCTTAGCAATGTTTTGATTTTCTGTAAATTTGATCCTAACTAAACAAAATATAAAAATGCTCCTGAAGACTGCACAGAAATGTTAAAGGAAGCTAAAGGTACATTCTAGCTTTCCAACAAAACAAACTGTAGTCACTGCTAGTGAAGAAGAAGCCTGTGACGAAGACGTTTGTGTGTCAAACTATATGTATGAGGAATGTATAGCCACAGGCAAGCCAATGTCAGGAGTGGCACCTGGGGATAACGAATCACAAACAAAGGAATCTGAAAGAAAGGAAGGCCCAAATTGTGGCTTAAAGACAACAGACAGCCAACAGCGGTGTATAATTCCTTTTCACACAGGGCAGAAGAAAATAAAAGACTCTGCAACCTCTCTCTCCTGGAAAAATTCCTGATAACAAAGAGAACAGGCAAGAAGAAAGAAAACAGATGTCTTTCCATTACATTCAATGAATTTGTGTTATGTCAATACACAAGCACCAGGCTATCAGTATTCAGACTTTTAAAATATAAATTATACAAACAAAATAAAATGTAAGGAAATAGTATCCTTTAAAAACAAAAATCAAAACAAACACAATAGAGGTTGCAAGCATATTGCCAGTCATTTTCAAAACGTCTCTCTCCTAGCAGGCATCATTACTCTTTCTGAAAAGAGTATGTTAAAATCAAAAAGTTATCTACCTGGAAATAACTTGCATGTACTGACATATGACACACTTGCATTTTTATTCTTGTAATAGTCAAAGAGCTTGTGCGAACCCCTAAGTCAACATTCCCTGAATTAAAAAAAAAAGGTATTCAATTATTATTTTAGTTGGTTTGGTTCATCATTGATGTGAGCAGCCATGGGTGGCCTGGTTAGAAGAAGAATATTACTTCAGCAGAAGAAAATGGTTGTTGAAAAACACTAACAAAGACTGCCAGACTGGAACTACCACCTTGTGAATTAGGTCTGGGAACCAGAAAAAATCTCTTGATCTCTTGAAGTAAAAAGTTTGGACACCAAATATCCGGTGTTGAGGACACCAGAACTGCACTCAATTCTCCAGGTGAGGTCTCACAAGAGCAGAGTAGAGGGGCAGGATCACCTCCTTCGACCTGCTGATCACGCCCCTTTTGATGCAGCCCAGGATACGGTTGGCTTTCTGGGCTGCCAGTGCACACTGCCGGCCCATGTTCATTTTATCATCAACCAACACCCCCAAGTCCTTCTCCACAGGGCTGCTCTGAATCTCTTCTCTGCCCAACCTGTAGCTGTGTCTGGGATTGCTCCAACCCAGGTGTAGGTCCTCGCACTTGGCATCAGCCCACCTCACAAGCATGTCAAGGTCCCTCTGGATGGCATTCCTTCCCTCCAGCCTATCAGCCGAACCACACAGCTTGGTGTCATCGGCAAACTTGCTGAGGGCGCACTCAATCCCACTGTCCATGTCAGCGATGAAGATGTTAAACAAGACCAGTCCCAACACCGATCCCTGAGGGACGCCACTTGTTACTGGTCTCCAGCTGGACATTGAGCCATTGACCACAACTCTTTACGTGTGGCCATCCAGCCAGTTCTTTATCCACGGAGTAGTCCATCCATCAGATTGATGTCGCTCCAATTTAGAGACAAGGATGTCATGTGGGACAGTGTCAAATGCTTTGCACAAGTCCAGGTAGATGACATCAACTGCTCTACCCCTGTCCATCAGTTCTGTAACCCCATCATAGAAAGCCACCAAATAGGTCAGGCAGGATTTCCCCTTAGTGAAGCCATGCTGGCTGTCACCAAGCACCTTGTTGATTTTCATGTGGCCTAGCATGCCTTCGAGGAGAATCTGCTCCAAGATTTTGCCAGGCACAGAGGTGAGACTGACTGGTCTGTAATTCCACGGGTCATCCCGTTTCCCCCTCTTGAAAATGGGGGCCACATTTCCATTTTTCCAGCGTTTGGGAACGTCACCTGACTGACATGATTTCTCAAATATGATGGCCAGCGGCTTCGCAACTTCATTTGCCAGCTTCTTCAGGACCCGCGGATGGATCTCATCAGGACCCATGGACTTGTGCACATTCAGATTTTTAAGATGGTCTCGAACCAGATCCTCTCCTACAGTGGGGGTAAGGTCTTCATTCTCACAGTCCCTGCATCTGCCTTCCAAGACTTGGGTGGTTTGGTCAGACCCTTTGGCAGTGAAGACCGAGGCAAAGAAGTCATTCAGAACCTGAGCTTTCTCCAAATCCTGTGTAGCCAGTTCTCCCAAAAGCTTCCTGAGGGGGCCTACATTCTCCCTAGTCTGTTTTTTATTTGCTATGTACCTGTAGAATCCCTTCCTCTTATCTTTAATACCTCTAGCTAAGTTTAATTCTAACTGAGCCTTAGCTTTCCTATCCTGGTCCCTAGCTTCCTGGACAAAATCCCTGTATTCTTCCCAGGCCACCTGTCCTTGCTTCCATTTATTATAAGCCTCTTTTTTCAATTGAATTTTCCTCAGGAGCTCCTTATCCATCCAAGGAGGTCTCCTGGCCCTCCTGCTGTACTTCCTTCTGGTTGGGATGCCACACTCCTGAGGTTGCAGCAGGTGATCCTTGAATATCAACCAACAGTCTTGGGCCCCTCTGCCCTCTAGGGCTATATCCCATGGAACCTCACTAAGCAGGGTCCTGAAGAAGCCAAAGTCTGCTCTTTTGAAGTCCAGGGCAGTGAGCTTGCTGCATGCTCTTCTCACTGTCCTGAGGATCTCAAATTTGAGCATCTCATGATCGCTGCATCCAAGGCTGCCCTGGAGCATCACATTTCCAATGAGCCCTTCCCTGTTGATGAGCACGAGGTCAAGCATGGCACCTCTCCTTGTCGGCTCCTGTATTGCAGAAGGAAGTTGTCTTCTACACAATCAAGGAACCTCCTGGATTGCTTGTGCTGGGCCATACCGTCCTTCCAACAGATGTCAGGGTGGTTGAAGTCACCCATGAGAACAAGGGCCTGCAAGCGTGAGGCTTTTCCTATCTGTCTATGGAGTGCTTCATCTGCAGGTTCTCCTTGATCAGGTGGTCTGTAACAGATCCCCACCGTAATGTCTCCCATAGCTATATTCCTTTTAACCCTGACCCACAAACTCTCTGTGGACTGCTCACCTGTCCCCAGACAGAGTTCCATACTCTCCAGCCTATCCCTAACATAAAGGGCAACTCCTCCTCCCCGCCTGCCAGGCCTGTCTTTCCTAAAGAGCCTGTAACCTTCTATTCTGTGCACACATGTCTAATTCTTCTTGTTTGTTCCCCATGCTACGGGCATTTGTATAGAGGCATCTGAGCCAAGCTCCAGCTAAAGCCGGCTCATTGGCTGGAGCAGCTGTGATATCTCTACATTGTTCCGAGCATTTATTATAGGTTCTGGCAACTGACTGGGTGTGTTGGAATGGAATGATGCCCCCCTCCCCCAACATATCTAGTTTCAAGCCTCCTTGACCAGTCTGGCAAGCCTCCTACCAAAACTGCTCTTTCCCTTCCTTATCATCACACCAGCTCCACCAGCCCTCATTAGACCTGGCCTACAAACTTGGGTCCTGTGTTCAAGACACCCAAACCCCTGACTATGACACCACCCTTTTAACCAGTTATTAACCTGGCTAATCCTCCTAGCTTTTTTAAGGTCCTCCCCTGTACCCTGGAGAATTGATGAAAAGACCACCTGAGCTCCAGAGCCCCTAACCACCTCCTCCAGGGCTCTGTAGTCCTTCTTTATGTTCCCCAGACTACTACTATCTATATCCCTAGCACCCACATGTATCACCAGGAGTGGGTAACAGTCTGCGGGACTTACTAGAGCAGGCAGTCTCTCTGCCACATCCCTGATCCGTGCCCCCGGTAGGCAACACATCTCCCTTGAGACGGGGTCAGGCCAGCAGACACGTGCTTCTGTCCCTTTCAGTGTAGAGTCCCCTACTACTACGACCCGCCGCTTTTTCCTGGCAGCACCAGTAGAGATCTTCTTTAGCAGTGCATCAGCCGGCTGTTTCTGGCTCGAGTGCGCTTCCTCATTAGCCCCCTGCAGGACAGCAAAGCAGTTCTACGTGGGGACAACAGATTTAGGGGGAAGCCCCTTGCTTTTGGTTGTCCTTTTCCTTCTTTTTTTTTGTTGTTTTTTTTTTTGTCACTAATTCCCAGCTTCCCAGGTTAACGACCTCCTTCTTTCCTTCATGAGGTAGAGGTAAAGCTTGAGGCCCCTGCACAGTTTGGGCCTGGAGCAAGCATTCCTGCTTCCTCTCAGCTTCCCTGACATCTTGCAGTCTGTTAACAGCATCCCGCAGCTCAGCCACCTGCTGCAGGAGGACCTCCACCAGGGAGCACCGAGTGCAGCCCTGTCCATTGTGCACCCTCCCCTCACAAGACCAGTGCAGGCACTCTCTACACCCTGAGCTCTGCGCTGCAGCCTCCCCTCTCATCGGCTCTGTCTGGGTGCCTACGCTGGCCACCCCCGGGGCAGCCAGAGCAGAGCTCCCGGACAGGACCCTGATCATATGACGAGTGCTCACCATCCTGCTCGCCTGCCCGCGCAAACTGCCTCGACCCGCTCTGTTCGCCGTGCTCCCTGGGGCAGGTTTTTACCCAGTCAGAGTCGGTGCCGCTGCTTCAGGCTCCGCCCCCTGTGAGTCAGCTGCTCGCGTCAGCTGAGCTGCCGGCTCCTGGGCAGGTCCTGTCGAGGACTTGAGGCTCCCTCGGTGGCTCTTGTGGCTCTGAGTTGAGGCTCCTGGACGCTGATCTCCCCCCCACTCCGGTGTTGAAGGCGTCCTCTTTCGAGCTACTCACCTCAGCAATTGACTCTATGATTCTATGATTCCATATTATTGATAATAGAATATTGATATTTTTAGGACAGGATATGGTTCACGACCATCTTAAGAACCTGAACATGCACAAACGCTGGAAAAAGGGAAATGTGGCCCCCATTTTCAAGAGGGGGAAACGGGATGACCCGTGGAATTACAGACCAGTCAGTCTCACCTCTGTGCCTGGCAAAATCTTGGAGCAGATTTTCCTCGAAGGCATGCTAAGCCACATGAAAATCAACAAGGTGCTTAGTGACAGCCAGCATGGCTTCACTAAGGGGAAATCCTGCCTGACCTATTTGGTGGCTTTCTATGATGGGGTTACAGAACTGATGGACAGGGGTAGAGCAGTTGATGTCATCTACCTGGACTTGTGCAAAGCATTCGACACTGTCCCACATGACATCCTTGTCTCTAAATTGGAGTGACATCAATCTGATGGATGGACTACTCCGTGGATAAAGAACTGGCTGGATGGCCACACGTAAAGAGTTGTGGTCAATGGCTCAATGTCCAGCTGGAGACCAGTAACGAGTGGCGTCCCTCAGGGATCGGTGTTGGGACTGGTCTTGTTTAACATCTTCATCGCTGACATGGACAGTGGGATTGAGTGCGCCCTCAGCAAGTTTGCCGATGACACCAGGCTGTGTGGTTCGGCTGATAGGCTGGAGGAAAGGAATGCCATCCAGAGGGACCTTGACATGCTTGTGAGGTGGGCTGATGCCAACCTCATGAAGTTTAACCATGCCAAGTGCAAGGTCCTCCACCTGGGTCGGAGCAATCCCAGGCAGAGCTACAGGTTGGGCAGAGAAGAGATTCAGAGCAGCCCTGTGGAGAAGGACCTGGGGGTGTTGGTCGATGGCAAAATGAACAGTGTGCACTGGCAGCCCAGAAAGCCAACCGTATCCTGGGCTGCATCAAAAGGGGCGTGACCAGCAGGTCATAGGAGGTGATCCTGCCCCTCTACTCTGCTCTTGTGAGACCTCACCTGGAGTATTGTGTGCAGTTCTGGTGTCCTCAACATAAAAAGGACATGGAACTGTTGGAACAAGTCCAGAGAAGGGCCACGAGGATGATCAGGGGACTGGAGCACCTCCCGTATGAAGACAGGCTGAGGAAGTTGGGGCTGTTCAGCCTGGAGAAGAGAAGGCTGCATAGAGACCTCCTAGCAGCCTTCCAGTATCTGAAGGGGGCCTATAGGGATGCTGGAGAGGGACTCTTCATTAGGGACTGTAGTGACAGGACAAGGGGTAATGGGTTAAAACTTAAACAGGGGAAGTTTAGGTTGGATATAAGAAGGAAATTCTTTCCTGTTAGGGTGGTGAGGCACTGGAATGGGTTGCCCAGGGAGGTTGTGAATGCTCCATCCCTGGCAGTGTTCAAGACCAGGTTGGACAAGGCCTTGGATGATATGATTTAGCGTAAGGTGTCCCTGCCCATGGCAGGTGGCGTTGGAACTAGATGGTCTTAATATCCTTTCCAACCCTAACCATTTTATGATTCTATGGTTCTATGATATGAGTGGCTAGACTTAATACAGGACTGTTTCTAAAAGGCCTACCATTCTTTTGGGTCTGTAGGTGATAATTGTTTTCATTTGCATCTCTTGTCTTTATTGGATTTTATTGTTCCCTCTGTTACTGTTTTCTGTTCCTTACATTTATTATTGATTTTATTATTGCTGTTATTGCATTTGGTCTTTTTATTATTAAACTGTCTTTATCTGAAACCATGAATTTTCTTTTACATTTGTGATTCTTTCCCCCATCCAGCCACACGGAGGAGTGAGTGAGAGGCTGCGTGGGGCTTAGTTACCAGCTGGGGTTAAACCATGAGACCCTAACCGGATCTTTCTGCATAGGTTGCCCAGCTGTGAGATGAGCAGGTACACAGTGTACTGGTGAAGAAATGGCTAAATGGCAGGGTGCAAGAGCTAATAGTGACTGGGGCTATATCTGGCTGGTGGCCAGGCATGAGCACAGCTCCTCAGGACTCAACTCTAGGACTAGTCCTGTTAAATATATTTTATCAGTAATCTGGAGGCAAGAGTTGATGCACCATTAGTAAGTTTGCTGTTGACCCTATCAGGTGACAGGAGGCCTTGCAGAGGGATATAAACAGAATGAAACATTGGGTAATCTGTGTTTGGGATGAAGAAAGGCTGGATGCAAGTATAAATGGGAGGAGTGGCTGAACCCAATGTGAGTCAGCAGTGCACCCTGGCAGCCAAGAGGGCAATCCACATTCTGGGGTACATCAAACACAATGTAACCAGCTGTTACCAATATAACGAAGGTGATTATCCCATTTTATTCAGCACTGATGCAGCCTCACGTTGAGTACTCTGTGCAGTTCTGGGCCTTACAACTTAAAAAAGATGTTCAGGTCCCTGAATGCATCCAGAATAAGGCAGCAAAGCTGGTGGAAGGGCTGAGAGGAATGTGTTGTGAGGAGCAGCTAAGTATTTTGGATGTGTCTGATTTGGAGAGAAGGTGGTTGAAGGATGACCTCATTGCTCTCTACAGCTTCCTAAGAAGGGAAAGGGAGATGGACATACTGAGCTAGTTGTGCATCCTGCAGTGGCCCGAGAGCAAGCCTGAGTGCCTCCTCTACCCCATCAGACAAACTCCAGTACTCCGTGCATCTCTCTTGGCAGAACATGGCCTTGGACACTGAGGAAGCCATAGGTGAAAGCATCTCAGCTGCAAGGGGCAGCAGGAGCCAGCTGCCCCAGACAGGGTGAGAGGTCTGCAGCAGCAGACTCCCTGTGCCCCATCTGCCTGGGAGTTACCAAGAAGGCAGCCTGTGTGGCCTAGTGTATGCATTGCTTCTTCTTTGCCTGCATCAGATGGTGGGCCAGAGCAAGTAATGTCTGCCCACTCTGCAAGCAGCCTTTGGAGCAGCAGCTGCACGCAGTGCAAGGGAACGACAACTACGAGGAGTATGTGCCTGGCTTACCAGCCGACCTGCACAGAATGATGGCCATGGAGAGGGCCTGCAGCTGGTGCCCACAGAGGCTCTACAACCTGTGCAGGTGGCCCACTGCAACCCAGAAAGTCATCCATATTCTGGGCTGCACCAAAAGAAACACAGCAGCCAATTGAGGGAGCTGATTTTCCCCCTCATGAGACCTCACCTGGAGTACTGCATTGAGCTCTCTCTGTGTTGTAAAAAGCAGTGTAAAATACAAGTTAAAGTTATAGATTTCACTGGGCAGAAGTACCAAAACTCTCCTTTGTGAATCTGCCCTACCTCATGTTAGCAATTTAATTATATATAGTTTATCTGTTATCATTTAATATAATGTTTCAAGCATTATTGAAAAGATCACATGAGAATACTCTATAACCTTCACTTTGACTGGTACTTGTAGTAATATTGTATTGCAGTTTTCAGAAATACTGCTGTTATTATTTACATTGATACATTGATACCTAAAATTCTACTCTTCTCATAACAGGTTTTAAGAATGTATAAAAAAAGCCTTGCTTCTATCTAAGAAGAAATTTCAATGTAAAATGCAAGTTGAGAGCCACTGTGTGAATAAAACACAGAGTGGAAAAATGAAAAAAAAAAAATCGCCAAGGTAATATGTAGCATCTCTTATTTTCTTATTTAACTCCAGCTTGTACTACATTAAATTTCTAAGCCTGACTTGCACTGGCTAAATTAGCCATTACAATTCCATCTACAGTAAAAAAAAACCTCTTCAAAGATATGCAGAAAGTAATGTAGAAAATAATTCCAGTTCAATACACAGTGCATCCTTTCTGAGCCATGCTTACTGTAGATCCAGATAAGCAGTATGTAATATGATCAATGAAGATCACTAAAATAGCTGTTTCTGTTAAAGAGATCATGTCTTTAAAAGGAATTTCAAGACTATGTAACTAATTTTTTACATGATTATTCAAATACAAATCTAGCATTATTTTCTAATCTATGTTATTATTTTACATTTTGTGATATCAAAAATAAGCATGCAATAACTACAGGAAGTTGACTAATGATTGTACTGGTCTCGGTTGGAATACAGCCAATTTTCCTCATTGCAGCTCATACGGGGCTATGGTTTTGATTTGTGACTAAAGCAGTGTTGATAACACAGTTTTAGTTCTTGCTGAACTGTGTTTATACAGCATCAGGGCCTTCTTTGTTTCTTACACTGTACCTGTAGCTTGGGGGTACAAAAGAAGTTGGGAGAGGACACAGCTGGGACAATTGACCCAAGCTGACCAAAGGGATATCCTATGATGTTGCACTCAGAAACAAAACTGGGGGGAAAAGGAGGAAGCATATGTTTTCCCAAGTAACTGTTACACCTGATGTTGCCCCAGTTTTCCTTGAAATAGCAGAACACCATCCTGCCAATGGGAAGTAGTGAATGAATTCCTTATTTTGTTTTGCTTGAGTGTGCAGATTTTGCTTTACCCTTCAAGCTGTCTTTATCTCAACCTATGAGTTTTCTCACTTTGACCTTTCTGATTCTCTTCCCCATCCCACTGTGAGAGAACTGCAAAAGCAGCTATGTGGTGCTTAGCTGACTGCTGGGATTAACCTATCACAATCCTTTTTGGCATCTAATGTGAGTCTTGAAAGGTTTGAGATAATGACAGATTTGAGTGAGCTAGGGTGCATTTATAGATTCTATAGCAGTTAAGCTATTGTCAGGCTCCTGTGCTTTCAATGTGGCTTGCTTGCCTTATTGTATATTAAAGTCTAGTTCTTGTTAGTGTCTGCTTTTGCTGTTTGCTATATCACTTATCATCTTACTGTGCTACACCTAGGAACACTTTAGTAACAGCAGTGGCCATGCACCTAGGCTAGCAGATGACCAAGACATCACTTCTGTTCCTGTGTTGCTGCACTGGATAGGCTGGACCTCTTGGGTGAACTCATGTAAGTGACTCTGATCTGTGGATAAGTCCACATGGAAGCAGGGACACTTCAGAGTATCTGTGGACTTGTATAAGGCCATTTTGGACCACCTCAACATTCAAAGTTATGATATTTGTCTTCCCAAGTAACCGTTAGGCATGATGAAACCCTGGTTGCCTTCAACT
Organism: Pezoporus wallicus; assembly: GCF_028554395.1. Taxonomy (NCBI): domain Eukaryota; kingdom Metazoa; phylum Chordata; class Aves; order Psittaciformes; family Psittacidae; genus Pezoporus; species Pezoporus wallicus. The sequence continues at coordinate 500,386 of NW_026640026.1, forward strand.
GTCTAAACATCTGCCTGACAATGGGAAGTAGTGAATGAATTCCTTATATTGCTTTTCTCATGCATGCAGCATTTGCTCTAATAGGTTTAAGCAATAGGGGAGTGTGTGAACAGCTGTGTGATGCCTAGCTCCCTACCAAGGTTAACCCACAACAATTAACAAAGAAGAGAATTTTAAGTAAGAATGTTTCTTTTTTTTTTTTTACCTGTTATTGTTCAGATTTATTGTCATCTTTGTTGATAAAAATGAGCTTTCACCCTCTTCATGTTCAGCTTTTTATGAACTTGCAATGAAGTAGAACCCTGTGTTAATGAATTTGTTACTATGGTAATGGCTGAATAGTTAAAGTTTAAGAGACTGACTTCATCAATAAACTGAAATTACATATGCTCTGTAAGATATTTGACCTTTGTTTAAATCCAGATATCTCAAAAAACCTTTTCCTTTTCTGTGAAAAACTAATGACGCATGGTTAGGGTTCTTTGATTCAAGCTTGATTAACAGGTATTGTATGGCTGAAGAAGCACATATTTGAACTAAAGGCACTGAGACCTTTTAACAGTTTGCATATATGCTATCTTAAGGTCCCTGTATGCTACATCTTTCCTCTAAAGAAGTTAAATCCTGGACTTATGATATATTGATTTGTTTGATTTCATTGATTTTTATATTTATAAATCAATTAGGGAACCTCCCATACTTTTTTATTTCTAATATACTGTATTTAAATTTTAAATGTAATGCTAACTTTTTCCATGAAAAACGAAAGGCACGACATGGGTAACTCATAAAGTAGTGATCATTTCAGTGTAGGTAGTGGATTACTGTCAAAGACAATGGTGATACACCTACTGGACTGCCTGTGCTGTTATAACAGCTGCGTTACTTCTACCACCATGATGGTCTGTATTCCAATGTATGTGGTGGGAATCAGTTTATGATTGTATGCAATTGCATGAAACTGGATGGATGGGTAGATGGACTGCATCAGAACTAGATCTATAAGCTCATATCTGCTGAGCTCTGCCTAATTGAGTATGCAATAATACTGAAACTAGCACTACTACATTAACACTGCACTGCCTATGGCAAATATTCTGTGTTATTTTGCAAAGGGGTTTAATCCCTTCTTCTAAACCACAGAATTTCTTTTTCACTGTTTCCAGTAGTTGCATTACAAGTGTGTACCCTAAGGTGGATTCTAGTTTGAGGTGCTCAATTCTAATGCATTAGTGTGGGGGGATAATATTTGACTTATTCTAACTCTTCAAATATGGTGATTAGTGGGAGAAAAAAAAAAAAGATGGAAAATATGGCCAACTAGATCAGAGTGGATTTGGTTTAGCACCCTAAATAAATTACTAAGGGACAAATACCTAAATTAGCTATTTGTAGTGCCACTTCCTATGGGGATTTTTAAGGATATGGGGGGGGGGGGGGGGGGGGGGGGGAGAGTTCCCTTATTACTGATTTAACACTGTACAATTCATTACCATTTATTTCAGGTATCAATGTCTTCAATTTTATTTACATTTTGTTAATATATATATATTAAAACAAACAAAAAAATTGGTTATATATAGCCTTGAAAAAGTTCTTTGTGAACTCACTTTAAGTAGTTTTAAGTTATTTCAGGGCATATGGTTATAGAAAGATAGTTAGAAAAGTGCCAGAAAAGTGACTGTGTGAACTTTACGTGTAAAAAACATTCTTTTCATTACACCATACTTAAACTGATCTGCACACTAGAAAGCATTTGATGAGATGTAACTTTCAGTATTATGACACAGACTTAATAGAATGTAGCAAGATACAACATATTTTTGTTTTTTTGCATCAGCTCTGTTTTAACCTTATCAGCAAATCAGATTGAAAGTATCATTCACTAATTTGATATGCATATAGTATAAAATAAAGTTTCCTTCAGGTGATATAGAACTAATGTTTTCAAATAGAAGCTTCAAGACTGTGGAAAAATTCCGGTTCCTTCAAAGGCTCAAGAGCAGTAACACTGTGAATTCAGTTCTGGCATTTCAAAGAACATAACATATACTAAATTCAATAATGGTGTTCACTGTTAAGAAAGTTTCTTTAAAACTATTGTGAGACCTTCTTGCTTTCCCCATTAGTAGTGCAGCATAATCAAATTTCTCAGCCATTATATGTCAAATATTTAAAGAATACTGGTCTCTTTCACATTGGTGTATGGAAAACAAAAGCTATCTGAATCAAACAAGACAAAACCCAAGAGGTACCCGGGAAGTTTATTTTTCTTCTGTTATCTCCTCTATAACTACAACATGTACAATTGATAATGTAATAGGACAACATATTTTTGAAGTCACTAGTGATGTCTGTATACCTCGTATTTGGACAAAATGAAGAAAGGATGTTGTAACTCTTGATGGTTTGATTGTGTCTATCTTTCCCACAAATTTTTATTTTCTGGGTTTTGCTTGCTTTATGAGAGATTAACACACAGTTGTCAGAGGTGAATAAAAAAATGTCTTCTTTGAGTGTGGTGACATTTTTAAAACCTCACAAAACTCACCTCCGTATAACTATTACTACCCCAGTTATTCACAGATACTGCAGAAACACAGTCTTTGATCAGATCCTATTACGGTAGATATTTTATGAATACAGTTTTTAAAAATAGTCTTTTCCTCAAGTGGCTTATGAGTATTACAGACAAATTGGCAGGGAAATCAACTATATAATCTGTCAAACACTATGTTGAGATAGGCAACTTTGAAAATTAGAAGAGAAAACAAAACTCAAAACTTTTGCCATTTCTAAGTTTCATGAGAGCCATATTTTTTACTTAGTTAATGAGGACATCATTAATACATGATTCCTACAGTCTTCCTTAGGTTACTCACATGCATACATTAGAAAAAAAAGAACTGATTAGCAGGGGGTACTTTGTCATCTTTTTGACAATGAGCTCTTTCAAGAAGATAAATCTAATGGATTCAGGAAATGTCATTTCAGAAAGGTTTAAAATTTTTGTTTGTTCTTGTTAAGGCAAGTCATGGTGAAAGTGAGTAACTTCTAGAGGGTATGATCAGGGTTTGATTAAATAGGGTTCAACAGTGGACAAGATGTTCTTCACTGAAACATCACAAAATATCATTTGGTGTTCACTGACACGCTCTTATTAAGAAGAAAATGAGATATATATCTGTTGTTTACTGTATTATTGCAGTGTGAGGAGGTTCATCCTTCTCACTAATCTCCTCACATAACACATTTTTAAATTTGTTATTTCAACTATACTGTGTTGCAATTTCAATTTGTAATTTCATTTCCTCAACCATACAATGTTGCAATTTCAACATTGGCAGTTGGTTTTCCAAACTCTGCCAGATAGTGTTTGATCTGGTGATAATAATGGTTTCAAGTTACAATGCAGCTTTACTGGTTTCACTTTTAATATCCCAGTTCTGTTTTTTTTTTTTTTGTCTTCAGTGGAACACAAATTCAAGCTGCTACAAGATCAGTTTCTATTTACTTTGTGTTTCTTAGCTATTACAGAAATGAAACCAACATTCTATATGCTCCATATGCCATGGCTAACTTTTTTTAAGAAGCCTGGGGTGTTTGTGGGAGCCTCATGAATTTAGAGTAAAGCTTAAAATCTATTACTTCAATTTCTACAGTTTTTATAACCACTTCAATACCACACACACAAAATTGTCATCCAACTATTGCAAAAGTAGCTTTTGATAATTTAATGAAAAGACAAAGGATATGTCTGTACAGTGCCTGAAGTGCCTTGCTCTCAGTAATACTGAGGGCTTGCTATTTACAGTTCTGTAAATTTTCACCTAAGCTATTGCTGCAGTGTTTTTTTCTAGAGTCATATTCCCATGTGTTCTCATGCTGCTATTCTCGCGCTGTTGGTCCCAGGGACTTGCACCCGCAAAACCTTAATATTATTGCCAAGGCAGGTTCTCATGGGAAGCAACTACCACTGGCATAAGAATTGCCCCTCTTCATCCCCTTTCATTTTTTGTTTTGCACATTTTTCTTTGTACTCAGGAAAGCCATAGTTCACAACAAAGTAGATAGTAGTCACTGAAATTTCTTACGAATAATAGCAAATAGTGTATGTGAACAAGGACTTAATAGCCAGTAAATATACAACACTTATGTTCCAAACAGTTCTGACAGAAATGGCATCAGAAATGGCAATTATCAATGGGGAGTTTGAGCAGGTCCCACTGAAAAGAAAGTAACACTAAGCATGATGAAAATCATGGCACATCCCCTACCCGGAGGAACCTCCCAGGGGAGGATGCTCATCCAGGTTCCCTCCATCCCATTATTGCTTTTCCCTTTCCCCATGGGCATTTCCCCCTTCCTTTCTCTCTTTTTCTCTCTTTCATTTCTTCCAAGGTAGCCTTTATAGTTACAGTTGAGATATGCCATCAGCTACACACTCTGTTAATAAATGTTCAGATATATGAACTTATTTTAAGATTCTTTCTGCGACAAGAACATGTTTAGTTAGAAAATCCCAATAATTTTATAAACAAGAGGAGAAAATGAAAGTTGCAGTATGTATTGTTAAATTTATTTCTCATCAGCCCCTTAATACAGGGGCTGTATTAAAAAATTCAAAATGTGCAAGTCTTGAGCATGGTTGTGTCTGACTCAAGTAACTAGATATTTTAGTTCACTTTCATAGTTTTTATTTTGTTTTAAAAGTTTTGTCTATTGCATGCCTGAAGCAGTAAGTCATTCAACTTCCCTAATTGCCCTTCTTGTCACTTGAGTATTTGAACAGGAATATTGGAAACACCCAGCTCTTTTGATCAGATCAAAGAATCATTTAAAAGCTTGTATACTGATTTATCATCAGTAAAAGACATGTTTTGCCCCTTATATTTTATAAATTAGTCGGGGTTTTTAAACTTTCTGCCTTTTTAAGAAGGCTTTTTTTGCCTCTTTCAGTATTGAATGAGATCATACCTTTTTAATGTGGGGAAAAAAAAAAAGAAAAAAAGTCTTGCATATCTAATCGATTGACTTGAAAGTAATTTTTACTGTAATTTATTCAGGTATACTTGCATGTTAGCTTAAAAATATAATTCCATATTTGACTTATACAATGAAAAAAGCTGAGTAAGAAGATAAATTACCTACTAATTCTATTAGGGAAGAATTCAGTTGCCTGATTATCAGGTATTAATTTTCACAGGACATATGCTACACTTTCACTTTGGAACAAGTACTGTTTTTCAATTAGTTTCTAATTGTTCTAAGTATTTGTGAGATGTATTTTGTCTTTCCTCTCCCCCCTCTTTCCCCTGGCTACATTAAGATACAATTATCTTTCTTCTTGCATGGTGCTGGAAAATTTAGCATTTGTTTCTTTAACTTTCTACATTTTTCAGAGAAGTCTTCCTTCTCTTGCTTAAAAGGCATGGAATATTTTCATCAATATGTTTTCAAAGATGAGTTTCCATTCTGGAACATGCCAATAGATTGCAGGATGGGTAAAACAGGATGCATTTTAAGTCTTTAGAAAATGTTAAAAGAACAGTAAAGCTTCTTTATAGAGGGCATAATTAAAAAAAAAAAAAAAAGGCACCACATACCAAAAATAAAAATGCAACAGCAGAAAGAAACTGACTTGTATAATCAGATACGACTGCAGCTTGGTTTGAATGTAAGCACAGAAACCTAGGATCTTTGTTGTTATGAGCAGACATAAAAATACGCAGAAGCAGACACAGGAGTTTTCTTATATGACCCTAAGAAAGCTGTGGGACAGCATTTTGGTCAGCATGCTTGACAAGAAAAAGGGCTGTCAAAAAACACATCTTAAGCCCAAGTGAAATAACGACTCATTTTACGTGATTCTCTCTCTGTTCTTTATTATTAAAAGTGGTTGAACAATGATTAATTACATAGTTCAAGAAAAGATAATCGGTTATCTTTCTAAAGAAACAACCACAAAACTCTAAATATTGATTGATTCCTAGGCAAAAATATGGTAACTACTTGAGATATTATACAAAAAGTTGACTCTCTGGGCACCAAAATTCACCAGGGCATTACTCTTCTTTCTCCCAGAATTTTCCCTACCACCCAGGTTGCTACTAAGGAGTGGAGTTCCTCCCCAGGAAAGGGAAGGAAAGATGAGCTAGGGATCCAGCACAAGCTCATTCAACAAAGGCACAGTCGTATAGTACCTAACCAGGGACAGGCTGGTGACAACAACAGCTTCCACAGGCTTCCAGACAAGCTGAAGTAATAAAGTCCAACCAACAAGTGCAGTAGGACCAGCAAAAGACAGAGGCAAAGCTACTCGCAACTCGAGTCAAAGACCCATCCAAGACACAACTAGAAACAGGATTGGAGACAAGACTTCCTACAATGTAGGGTTATAGACTAAGCAAGAAAACTGTTCAGTAAGTCAGAATAACAGACAAGGCTGAGCCTTTGTACCTAGACCTGCGCTTAACAGGGCTCACAGGCAGAGAGTATGGGTGTAAAACCTAGGTGGAGCTGACTGTGGTAAATATATAGACCCCTAAACTACATGAAGCACCTGAGATGAGCAAGAGCTTTCTGATCATTGAGCACAGGAAAGACTGTAAGGAGTGACTGATCATCCCTGTTGCAAAGAAAGCTGAATTTATTTCACCACAAAAAAGGGACTTGGTTTAGACAAAGGGTTGCATCAGTTGGATTGATTAACAGGCTGTGTAAATGTCTCTGGGTTAACCAGAGCAGACTGTTTTGTCAAGTCAGTCAGACCAGCTGAACAATCAACAATGACAACAAAAACTTTTAAGAGAACAATAGGCTTGTGCTGGTTTCAGATCCATGTATTTCTTCTTGGAGATTTGGGATACCCAACATAGCTATTGTGAGCATATTATAGAAATCAGAAATGGCTGTTTATGACAGTTGATGCTGGGGGTAGCTACTATGCAATTTTCAGACCTTAGCTGGGAACTGCAGATGATGAGCACTGTGCTAAGAAAAGGAGAAACAAATATCCATTATGACTATCATACTCTTCAGGATGCTGACCTGACATCCTTTCCACTGCTAGCATTCTGTTTGAGGAAGACTAATGTGTCTGCCTTAGAACCCAGAGAAACATCATACAGGCGATCTTTCAAAGGGATCCACCTTTTCTATACTCTTTTTTTAGATAGCTGAAAATAGCAGTAAGAACTAATAATAACCTTCTCTGCTCCAACTCCCTAATCATTTTGATGTCCCTCTGCAGGACTTGCTACATTCTGCTCGTGTCTTTCTTGTTCTGGGAACACCAGAATTGGACATGGTACTCCAGATGTATTCTCACCACTACAGAATAAATGGGAAGAAACACAGCTGATGGCTGTGTTTACCAGAATGACACAGGGCAGATTTGTGGTGGTGTATTGTTTGCCAGGACCCTCAACTCTTTCCTGTAAGGTTGCTGTCTGTATCACCTCATGGGATTATTTCACAGGAAATGTAGAACTTTACACTTTGTTACACTTCATTACTGTTTGTCCATCCAGCAGCTGACCAAAGTCCTTCTGAGCAGCAAACCTTCCTGCCAACATCCCCTCCAGCTGCCAAATGGATATGAACCACAGATTACTTTTTTACCCCAGCTGTCCATTCCTTCATTGCCCACCTTGTTAAATATTTGGGCAAACCGTACCTCACAAAATTGGCTATAGCATATTATCAGATACTGTGTGAAACATCTTCCCTTATTTACATTGGTTTGGATTAGTACTAACATAAAGATTTATAAATGCATCTAGATTAATGAGAATTAAGAGATGGCACCTCGTAATTGCTTTCCAACCAGATGTGTTTCTTTTTGGTTTAGTTAGAAAAAAAAAATAAAATTGAGAAATTAATCTCTATTTAAACTTAGATAGTGCCTAATGGGACTTAAGCTATAAATGTATACATTCATATCCACAATCAAAAGAATATAATAAAGATCTTATTTCTCCTCCTTGACAATGATTATTTCAGGGAAAATCATAGTCAAAGACTGGATTAATGTTTAAGTTCAAATTTCTTTAGATTTCTGTGTTATCCAAGGATGTGACTGAAGCCTCCTCATATTATACAAGCTACACATTGGTTATATGTACAGTCTTTCTGTGGAGAATGTAAAGAAATTGCTGAGTAAATGTGAGACATAATGTTTTTTCCATTTGAACCTCTAAAAGTTGGGTTGAGGGTTCTTTTTTCACTTTCTAAAAGGACTGTCCACAACACAATACAGGAGAATCCCATTCTTCAAGAACTTACTCAAAGTCAATAATTCTAAATTAATCAAAGTTAATAATTCTGAGGGCAAAAGAAATTCCCATCTCCCCCAGTAAAAACAGAAGTACTAAACAGACTTTTAAGTAGACTGGATTCTAATGCTTCTTATATGGTGGTATATATAGCTAGCTGCTTGTGAAAAAGCAAGAACTTTGGATTTGATATCTTTGTTTCTGAAGAGCTTTCCCTACTGTCTTGGTTTAACCCCAGGCAGCAGCCAAGTCCCCCACAGCCAATCTCTCAGTCTCCTTCCCTGCTCTCTGGGTGGGATGGGGAGGAGAGTCAGAAGAATGTAAAACCTGCAGGTTGAGATAAGAACATTTTAATAACTAAGAAAAAGTACAATACAACACTATCCTGGGTTTAGCAGTAGCAGTCAATTTTTCTCCTTTCATCAAGGTAAGATCTACTTAGCAACAACTAAAATATTGGTGTGTTATCAGCATTGTTCTCATACTAAAGCAAAAACAGAGCATTGCACCAGCTACTGGGAAGAAAATTAACTCTATCCCAGCTGAAACCATGACACCTACTTTTCATTAACATGTTTCAAAAGATATTATTTCATTTCATCCACTTCACTGTAACCAATAAAACTGGAAAAGAATACAAGATAATCTATCCAGTAAGCTGCAAGGAGACTTCTTTTCAAAATTGGTTGTATGATCTTGTTCATCATGTGTGTTGTGGAGCAAAAAGCATCTCTGTATAGTTCAGGTGGTACTAGGATCACAATAGGATAGCCTAAGGCCTATTTTTTTCTTATCTTTCGTATTTGTTTATCGCTATGATATTTAATAATAAAAAGCTGTTAAAACATACCATGCACAATGAATGAGAATTATTTACCCAGTAAAGAAACATACAAACAGTGTTCTGATGCACTATTAAATTGGAGTAGCCTGTTTTTTCTTTAAATGAATCATTGCCATTTAAAAACCAAGTAATTACTTAGATGACACTGAATCATGAATAATTATTCAAAACAAACCTCTATATGATCATCTTTGTGCTTTCTTGCTCTGATACAACTTTTCCATTTCCCTTGATACGTTTCTGCTGACTAAGTAAAGAGACTGGGATTAAATGACCATTATTCTTTCTAGAAGTACTGAAACTAATGCAAATATTTTTAAACCCTCTAAATACTGCAGATTTTGTGATATGAAAAGTGATTCAGGATGAACTAAACTTCTGCAGTAAATCATTTTAGAGAAATGGATTTCTGTTTCCACCTTAACTTTCACAAATACTTCAAGGATCAATAGGAAGTAACAGACTTGCAAAAGGCAGGCAGACATTTTATTTTCTTCCCTTATAGTTCAGTCACCAACATTTTATAAAAGCAGTATCACAGATATTGATATAATTTATTATGTAACCAACGAATCTTGTAGTTCAAAGTAATAATTAAGCTTGACAGAAGCATAAATGTAGTAAATATTTTCTGGTTTATCGCATTTAATTAAATGAATGTAGCTTTCAATAAAGTTTCAGTATGTTTACTAAATAAATATTACAATTAATGAATATGAAAATGCAATAAATCACCTTTTTATGTATTTCAGAAATATTAGTTTCTTTTGTGATGCCTAATTTTTATGTTGCTGAATAACTTAAGTTACACATTTAGTCAGAAAACAACTCTAATATTATAACAAACATCAGATCAAATCATTTACTTCCAATTTCTTCTAGAAATATATGAGACAGAAAAGTTCACATAAGTGCAGTCAACATGTACATGTATACTCCACGGAAGTAATGGAAATGTGTTTCTTCTTCCAAATCATTAATTTTCTACACATAAGGCCGCTTTGAAAATATTGTTATGTTGATTTAAAAAAAAATCTGAAATGTGAATGAATTTAGAAAAACAATGTACATCCAGAATCTGTAACTGAAATGAAAGAATCCAAGATTGTTAAGAGAAATAAAAACAGAAGATATACCTAAGAAATGAAGATACAAATGAGTTCTGGTAACACTTCTAGTTGTGTGTAATGACAGTCATTTTCTCTACAGCATTTTAATCACATACTGTTATTTATGAACAACTATAGCAGTAGTGTTCTGTCAGGCAGCTGTATTTTTCATTACTGCAGTCTTTCCCAGACATTTTATGATCATCTGTGAAATCAGTTGTGTATGAAAGAAAGCTGTCTGCAGTAAATTTGTTTATTGAAGAGTGGTGGCAAGACTTTTTTTAAGAAGGGTGAGAACATAGAAGAGATCAATTCAGTGAAAACCAAAATGCCCAAACCACCAGCCAGTGCTAGGCTTGTTGCTGCTTTTATATGTAAAAATCAAATCCTTTTCAACAAACAGGCTAACAATAAAACTTAGTTTTTCAAGGTACTACCACTGACTTGTTTGACTGACTTGTTCTCCTGTAATAGAAAGTAACCTGCAGTTACACAGACCAAAGAATACATGGCATGTTTATCCTCTATTTAGAAGACTTAGATGCCTTAAGGACTATGTATGGCATCAACCACCTGTATTTGTTTCCTCTCTCAGCCCATTCTTATGAACAAAATAAGTTACAAGATGGCATATCAAAACACATTGAAATTTTTTTTTAGCCCTCTACATATCAGTTTTCTAATACAGTTCTGAATCGTTCCATTGTAATAAAGTTCAGTTTTACACAGTTCTATACAATTCTACATAATTCGTTAAAAGGTAATTTTACTTGGCCTGTTTTTTCCTTGAGTTTGTGATCCCACGGGAAAGACAGATGACCTCAGTAGAAGCAGGATTCAGCCTCTAGGCCTTACTTTCATTTTGAGTGTTACATAAACTAACATGGACTAAAGCAATAGGCAAGATGAGTAAACTAGTACTTTTTCAGTATTGTCCTTTTTCACTGATGTAGAATAAAATATACTTACAGTGCTCAAGGAATTAATTTCTTTAGCATGTCTGTAAAGCTCTGTAAGGATGGAGATCCAACGATTTTTTTTTTTTCCTGTTCCTATGGTTAATTATGCCAGCGTAGTAATTTTAATTTCCTATTTAATCTAAATAATATTTGGGAAAAATTAAGCCAATTAACTTTTTGTTATACTTCAAGTAAATTGTGCATGCTCTAGCATTTATACTGGGATATGACAAAAAGACCTTTATACTAAGATTCAGCAGTATTAAAAATATTATGTCAATTGTTTATGTAGAAAAAAATTATTTAAGTCCTAATATTTTTAAGAAGCTGCAATACAATAAAAATATAAATAAAATTAGTGTTCAAAAGATTACAGACCTTTCAGGAATAGTTTTTACCAAAACTATTAACAGCCTATAGACTCAAAGATGAAGTTCTGTGGAGCACCGCCAAGAGGGTACTTTTAATTCTAGAACTGGAACATGTCTACAGTGGGATGTACAGGATTATAGAATCAAATATCAAAATTCATTAATTTCAGTTATATATTTTACACTTAATCTATACCTTATAGAATAATAAAATCATAGAATCATAGGTTGGAAAAGACCTTGAAGTTCTTGAGTCCAACTGCAAGCCTAACACTGCCAAGCCCTCCATTAAATCATGTCCCTTAGTCCCTTTCAAATACCTCCAGGGATGGTGACTCAACCACTTCCTTGGCAAGCGTTTTCCAGTGCCTGAGAGCCACATTCAGTGAAGATATTTTTCCTAATAGCCAGTCTAAGCCTCTCCTGACACAACTTGAGGCCATTTCCTCTTCTCCTATCACTTGGTACTTGGGAGAACAGATTTACGCTCACCTCACTACAACCTCATTTCAGATAGTCGTAGAAAGAGGCAAGGTCTACCCTAAGCCACCTTTTCAGAAACTCACACCTTACTTGAGAATAACTAAAATAGAGAAGGAACTAAAATACAAAATAAAAAGTATAAGAAAATGAACACAAAAGTATTTAGAAGTATTAGTAATTCCAGGTTTGACACTAAGTAATTTAGTTGAGAACAAACAAAAAATTTCATTAAAGAATTGGGTTAAAATAAACTTATTTCTTGCATATCCCACTTCAGCACCTGAACCTGCTTTTTAAATTTTTTTGAATGTGTGCTTTTAATTTTTTGAAGTTTGCTTTTGCTTTTCTTAGACATTTTATATTTTTATGAAGTTATAACCTGCCTCTCACCAATCTATAACCTGCCACTACCATACCATTGCCATCCATTTGTTCTTATTGAACACTCACGTAAGACTGAGGACTTTGAACTGCCACAGAAAATGGCTCAAAGGATTACATATGAAATTAAGGCCAAGCTTAATGCAACAAGATAGAAAAGAAATGTTCATTATTTAAAGATAGATTGCACTAGAGAGATTGAAATATGGATGACAAATCATCTGTACAGAAAAGATGCCCCCCTTACCAGTAGCCAAAAATCCTTTTTTTTTTTTTTTTGTCTGGGTCAGCACTTTGTCTGTATCCTCAGAAATTAGCCTGAGAAGGTGTCAGAAGGCAACAATCCAACACCACACCATCTATCCTGCCCTGAAAGACTTATTACGGATGAAGCCCAACAACTTCATAGGGATGGTCCATGGACTAAAGAATGGTATTCTCTGTGTGTGTGTGTATCTCAAGAGAGAAACCAGGGCACAAGGCATTTGCATTTTCATACTCCAGATGATATTAAGTGGGCAATGCATGCTATTTCTGTCTTGGGTTATGTTTTGCCTTTTCTTTCCCCCTATCCTGTATTAAACCTGCCTATCTTTGAAATGGAAAATACGTAATTTTTAAAATTATGTACTGCAAACTTACATTGGGATAGCAGTAGAATAATCTTCAACAAATGAGAAATATTTATTCTTTCTGTAACACAAAAATACACTTCTTCATAGAGGGCTTTTCTACTGCTGGAGCATATGATCTGGCTGTCAGGACGCTTGGGCAGGATATATAGCATTCCTGTTCTGGAAGGAATGAATGCTAACATTGTGTGTTTTGTTCTGATACTGATGACACATCTAATGATAGCTATAGACATTTCCTTGCTCCAGCGAGCTAATGTCCTGTAAGAACTCCACTCCCACCCAGGACACTCCTGGTTCACCTCTGACTTCAGTTTACAAGAGGAGAATACAGATTACAGAGAATTTAACCTGTTAATCTACAATGTTTCAACTGTCTACTAATACAAATTACATCATTTTCTTAAAAATGCTATACTAAAGATCCTTCCTGGTACTGGAGGATAGAGAGAAGGTGGAGACATATTCAGAGCTATCCACCAAAAGGATGAGGGGGAAAACCAGTTTTGACATAGGTTCTGATTAGACAGTAGGGAAAAAAGGAAAACAAAAAAAATGAGAATGGTCAAACACAGGCTTTGTAGCAAGGCTGTGGAATCCATGGCCTTGGGGATATTAAGAATTTGATTATTCAAGGACAACCTGGCCTAAATTATTCCAGCTTTGGCTGGTGGATTGGACAAGATAGCCCTTTGCATTTTTTTTTAATAATAGACCTTATTCTCTGTATCTACTTAAACAGTGGTCATTGTCATAGCATCTAAATGTAAAAAATATGCATGTAAATGGTAAGATGCAAATTTTATACATCTATACTTATAATTTAAACATCAGATAGTCCAGAGAAGTAATAATAAAATGCAGGATATTTCATATTCAAAGAGACCTTTTGACAGAAGAATTTTTTTCAGTCAATAGAACTCTGGTCCTTATTTCACTGTCCCATATCCTGGTCATAGACCTCAATTTCTCCTAAGTGCAAGTTCTCAAATGTAATTTAAATCAGCCTAAAACTAACTCCTTTAACAATATACATCATGTTGAGAAAGTCTTCATCTCTGTTAAAAAAAATTGCACATTTTATCCCAGTAATGGAAATACCTGGGCTGATAAATTCATGGTGTAACAATAGCAGGTCTGGAAGTCTTTAGATCCAAGTCTCTACTTCATCTTGGGTTTTGGGGTCACCCATACAGAAAATTTATTTCCGAGTCCTGGTAACTTTGGAAAGCCTTAGACTATATGAAATAGAAACCCCTGCCTTGCTTAAAGCAATTATTCTTAAAATCTTATAGTGACTATGCTGACAAATTTTTGAAGGTCATAAAGGGAAAGAAAGGAGTAAGATTTTATCTACATATTTAGAGAATTACTCTGTGTGCCTTTATAGGGAAGAAAAATACAGGAATGATATTAGAAGAAGAGAATAACCCGTCTATTTATTAAAGTTGTTTGAAATTTAATTAGTAAAGACATCATAAAATCAATACATTTCACTTTTGGGAGATGCATTTTTTTTTGTCAGGGACTGATATTTCTAAGTGTTCAAGTAACACCTAATGTAATATTAAGTCTCTTAGTACATGAAGAAATTAAATATTGCCTTTAGGAGTAAAAGAATACCCTGAGGAAAATGTAATGGACTTCAAAAGTGCAAGGTCCTTCACCTAGGTTGGGGCAAACCCAACTGTCAATACAGGCTGAGAGATGAAGGGATTAAGAGCAGCCCTGCAGAAGGCTTTGGGGCACTGGTGGAAAAAAGGCTAGGCACAAGCTGAAAAAAATGAAGCATGACCAACAGTACAAAAGAGATGATTCTGGCCATCTACTCTGCTTTTTTGAGACTCCATCTGGAGTCCAGCTCTGGACCCTCAGTAAAGGGAAGACGTGAACTTCTTGAGGCAGGTCCAGAGGAAGGCCAAAAAATGGTCAGAGGGCTGGAGTACCCCTCTTATGAAGAAAGTCTGAGAGAGCTGGGGTTGTGCAGCCTGAAGAAGGCTCCAGGAAGACCTTATTGTGGCCTTTCAACACTTAAAGGGGTTATAAGATGGGGACAGGCTTTTTAGCAAGGCCTGTTGTGAGAGGACATGGGGTAATGGTTTTAAACTAAAGGAAGTTATATTCGGATAGATGTAAGGAGGAATTTTTTTACAATGAAGTTGGTGAAAGTTCCCTAGTGAGACAAGGAGGCACAAAAGCACAAAATGGAATAATTTCTAAGTAACGTTAAGTTTGATGGCTTTTGTAATGGAAAATAACTGCGGTGCTTGAAGGTAGTTGACATAGTTTCAAGTCCTTAGGATCTTAGTACAAAAGGTGTAAGAAAAGCAGAATAGAAAAATAGGACCTGGGGATGGGGCATATCTGGGATTAGCAGATGTACAGGATGGGCACAGTTAAACTGATAACTAGAAGGACAGGATGATTGCTATGTCTGTAATGTTAATTAAGCTGGTTATGAATATTGTTGGGAAAAGTAAATGACCCTTAAAGATCATCATCACATTTTTGTATGCATGTGGGAACCTTTTTGGAAAATGATGTAATATGCCCAGTGACCATATAAGGATGACCTGTATAGCAATACGGGACACATGTTAGGAGGAGCTTTCCCCTGTGTCTCCCGGCGCCGTAATAAAAAATACCTGCTTGTCAACTTGAAACTCTGTTGGCGAGTTTGTTCCTGGAGTTTTCTCTGAATCACTAGAGAAGTTGTAGGTGCCTCATCCCTGGAAGAATTTGAGGTCAGGTTGGATAAGGCTTTCAGCATGTGACACTGTGCTCCCCTTTCCACCCCAACCTGACCTTTATTTCCCCTTACATGGAGTGAAACCTAGTCCCAAATTCTAAGAAGAATGTGCTTGTGACAACTGGCATAAATTGGGAAACCACTAGCCTGGGCTTTCCCAGAGATGTGATTCAAGGTCAACCTACTGGCATTATCCTGAATCTGACTGCAGCATTCCAGAAACACTGACAGTGAAACATTAACATTCCAGATTAACAGTGAAAGGAAGATGGCATTTCAACTACTCTGGCATCAGTATCCAGAAAGTGAGACAACACGTTCTTCCCTCTTAAGGAGGAATTGTAGGGCATGAAGCAAAAAAGTGAGGAAGTAAAGCTTGGAAGTCAATTGGGCCTCCTGTCCAGGAGACCTGTGAGAGGATAAATGATGATCTATGAATTTTAATTCCAAGTGGTCCTCAAGGATAACTTAGAATTATAGAATCATAGAAGCATAGAATAGTTAGGGTTGGAAAGGACCTTAAGATCATCTAGTTCCAACCCCCCTGCCATGGGCAGGGGCACCTCACACTATACCATCTCACCCAAGGCCTAGTCCAACATGGTCTTGAACGCTGCCAGGGATGGAGCATTCACAACCTCCCTGGGAAACCTATTCCAGTGCCTCACCACCCTAACAGGAAAGAATTCCTTCTTATATCCAATCTAAACTTCCGCTGTTTAAGTTTGAACCCATTACCTCTTGTCTTATCACTACAGTCTCTAATGAAGAGTCCCTCTCCAGCATCCCTATAGGCCCCCTTCAGATACTGGAAGGCTGCTAGGAGGTCTCCACGCAGCCTTCTCTTCTCCAGGCTGAGCAGCCCCAACTTCCTCAGCCTGTCTTCATACGGGAGGTGCTCCAGTCCCCTGATCATCCTCGTGGCCCTCCTCTGGACTTGTTCTAACAGTTCCATGTCCTTTTTATGTTGAGGACACCGGTACTGCACACAGTTCTCCAGGTGAGGTCTCACAAGAGCAGAGTAGAGGGGCAGGATCACCTCCTTCAACCTGCTGGTCACGCTCCGTTTGATGCAGCCCAGGATACGATTGGCTTTCTGGGCTGCAAGCGCACACTGCCGGCTCATGTTCATTTTCTCATCAAACAACACCCCTAAGTCCTTCTCCACAGGGCTGCTCTGAATCTCTTCTCTGCCCAACCTGTAGCTGTGCCTGGGATTGCTCCGACCCAGGTGTAGGACCTAGCACTTGGCATGGTTAAAATTCATGAGGTTGGCATCAGTCCACCTCACAAGCATGTCAAGGTCCCTCTGGATGGCATTCCTTTCCTCCAGCCTGTCAGCCGACACACAGCTTGGTGTCATCAGCAAACTTGCTGAGGGCGTACTCAATCCCACTGTGTGAAGCTTTAGTAGATGCAGGAGCACAAGTTTCAATACTAACACAAGAAGATGCCAAGAAGCTGGGCATGTAATCCAGATGGCAAAAAGTTAAAGATTACAGGTGTGAACAGAGACATTATTGTGGGTCAAACTGCCAAGGTTAATTTATGGCTCTCAAGTGAGAGGTACATGTTCAATATGCACTTTGAATTAAAGATCACAATTAAAATGTCTTAGGTGGTGTATTTTAAACAGACGAGCTGGCACCTGCCAAATGGCAACATGTGGTCCTTCAACTCAAAGATATATTCCAACCCTGACTGAAATGAGGAGGCTGCAGTGCAAGAACTCCACAAAGCCCCTGATTCCCCAATTCAAAAATTGCCAACATACCACAATGTCTGATTTCTGCTGAGGCAATAAATGGACTTTATGAAGCTGATTTGGAGAAATGACAATTATCTCCAGAACCTACTTCCCATATAACTCACCTGTATGGCCAGTTGGGAAACTAGACAGGAGGTGACATTTAATAATTGCTTATTGGCATCCAAATGCTAATACACCCCTGCTAACAGCTGCAGTAACAAAGGTTGCAAACTTAACAAATACTTTGCAAGCAGCTGCACACCTATGGGTCTTTATTGTTCCCTTAAAGGAGCAGGATAAAGAGAAATTTGCTTTCACTTGGGAAGGAATACAATATACCTTTAACAGGCTCCCACGGGGTATAAACATTCACTCACATTTGCTCATGCTGTACTTGCTGAACTTTTACAGTCTCACCGCTCCAAGACCTGAAACAGTATCAATATATAGATGATATTCCAATTGGAGGAACTTCCCCTGTGAAGGTGGTGAAAGCAGCAGCAGTAGTATGGCAAGCACTATATAAAACAGGAATTGAGATTCCACCTAGAAAATGTCAGGGAACAAGTAAAGAAGTAAAATTCTTAGGTATTTGGTGAATAGTAGTGCAGTGATTCCTTCAGATACCTTAAGAAAAATACAAAGAGCTGCAAATGCCCCAGTCAGGGAAGGACTTACAACAGTTAATGGGAACTTTAGCAATGTTATAGCCAAATGGGTTTTCTCTTGAACACAGCACTTACTGTAATCCATTCCAAAGGTACCATTATTGTTTAGCTCAACTGCATTTAAAGAAACAGAACAATGATACTCTGAGTGGGAAGAGTGATTTTTACCATTAGTCCAAGCAGCTAAACAAGTTGAGAAAATGCATCAGGAACAACCTGTGCAAACTAGAGAAGCATTTAATTTACTAGAAGCAGTCCTAAAGAATTCTGCTCTCCCATAAGGAGTTGCACAAAACTCCACTATCAGAAAATGGTATGCCTACCTAATGGGAATTTACCTTTACTAAACCTAGTGGTATTAATCATGATACTATGACAGCTTAAGGAAGAACTGCTTTTGAACTTAAGGGGCAGGGTTTTGTCTGCCTGCAACATTATGAAATGTTAGAAAGGTTATCTAATTATGGCCATCTACTGCTTACAATATATCCTACAGCAATTTGATTTCAATTGCTTAATATCACTTCCTTAAAACTCTACAATTTGTTCTCTTAACATTATATGGACAGGTAGAAACTGCTGGCAAAAAATGAGCAGCTTAAGGAAGAACTGCTTTTGAACTTAAGGGGCAGGGTTTTATCTGCCTGCAAAATCAGAAAATGCTAGAGGTCATATCTATTGTGTATTTCAGCATTATGGGTATCCTAGTTAATGTTAGTTACTTTGTTAAGATTGTCTTTGCTGTCAGTGTGACACTAGGACATAATTCCGTTTGAAGAACAGGTTTATTCAGAATAGTATTTACTGCAGGTGGGGTGGTAAGCTGGAAGTGCTACCAACTAATGAAAATTATGAGACCCCGTTTCTAGTATCTGAAATGCCTAAACAGAGAATTAGATTGCAAGTTACTGTTAATAAACCAGCAGGATTATGAACCAATTAGGGAGCTCATGAGAAAACCTGGGGAATTATTACTTTTCAAGAATTTCAAAATCTTCAATCTCATAGCTGGAATGGTGCCCTCAAAATGGGTATTTTGCATCTATCAATCTGCTGCTTTCTTCCTCAATTTATTATCAAAGTCTAATTAAATTCAAAAAGTGATACTGAGTACTGAGCAAATCTTCAGTTAGTGTAACATCCTCTCATTCAATTAAAAAGACGGGGTTGCTAGATTCACACTTAGTGATTGACAGACATGTACTAGAGATCATGCAGACTTTCTGACTCAAAGGAGATAATAATAAAACTGTACAGAAGATTTTTTTCCTGCATCTGCATGGTACATACTAATTGTGGAAAATAAAGATGAGCAATAGAGGAAACATGCAAAACAGTTAATGCATTGAAACGTAACTGAATATGCAAAGAAAGTCAATTATATGTGAGATCAGTTATGAAATTTATGAATTGACAACAGAATCTATGTTGTAATTATTATTGAGAAGGTAAGATCCACTTACTGCAATAAACAGTTTAGAAGGAAATGATTTAGATAAGCTTTTGGAATTTAGTGGTCTCTAACGCAAGGTAAAAAAAATTAAAGGCTAGAGCTCTTTGAGCTCTTTGAGTGTGAAAGAGAGCAATAAATAAATAAATAAATGACATTACACAACATTTTCCAGACAAAACGATATAGACCCACTTACTGTCACAGTTCCTTGACTGTATCTACCAGTATTTTTTTTTCCTAGACAAAAAATTTTGTATTTGGACTTATCTCAGAATAAGACATTTCCATCCATGGCTATGTCACAGAACTTGTATTGCTGGGTCATTTTTGATGTTCAGTATGGGAATTCAGTCAATATGGGAAGGTAACTTCAAATGTTCCTCCTGTAATAGGTAAGTTACAATCTTATTTGGGGGAAGGAAGCTATTGGTCTTTAACTAACATCAGTAGCATAGTTGCTGGTATACTGAGAGAGTGCTGTGGCAACAGGATAAACCCTAATCATATTGGTTTCAAAGACGGTGAAACTCAGTGTTGAGTGGTCATGGATGTGAGCAAGGAAAAGGGTCATCAGAGCTAAAATTGGATCTGAATTCATGCTCTGGGAAAGCATGTTTCAAGCTCCAAAGCCAAGTGGTTATTGAAGAGAACTGAAGTTGGAACAGGGAAAGATCCAGGAATCTGCCACCTGAGATTATAAATACATTTGTATTTCTAACTGAAAAATATTTAGAATCCTGTAAAAGGCTTCATCAGGATAAAGAAAATTTACATCAGATCCAAAACCTGCCCTCAAGATTATAATCTATTGCAGTAGATGCTATAGCTGGCAACATTAACAATGCAAGGAGGAGAATGAATTATCGGAAATGGGAGAGTTACTAATTATCCACAAAATTATTATATGAGTAACGAGGGTTTTTTTCACTTAGTCAAGTGGGAAATTTAGTATTTTAGACAGTGCAACAGATAACTTTATAGAAAATGGCATGTGTCCAAGCTTACTGTACATGGCACTTTCTGGTAACAGATGTTTTGTGAGAGTTTTCATCCTATGAGAACAAGTACAAACCAGAGCAATACTGAAAAGTAAACTGCCATTGAAAATATTACCTACAGAACTTATGAAATATGGAAGGAGATCAAAACTTTTGGATTAGCAAGAACACAAACCCTTTACCTCTTCTGCTTGAACAAAGCCATGAGCTACAAGTAACAATGAGTCTGGAAAAATGTTGGACAGCCCCTCTAAATTGACTGCATAACTGTGTAATTAATACTAACATTTGCTGTATCAATTATTGCAAAATAATTCTCAACCTGATGAAGTCACAAAACTTTGTGTAAAGTATTGCCATTCTTCTCATACCTCTGAGACATCATTTCTTATTGCTTTTGTATCAGTTCCTTTCTATTAGGTTTACAGGTATAATGGCTGTTCTGTCATATTTTCAATTCACATGGTTATTATCATATATCAAATAGGGATGGATATGTGAGACAGTTGTCATTCTAGAATTGACAATAACAGCAGTTTACTACCACAGGTAGATCTACAGATTTCTTTCTTGCGGAGCAACATTAAACAGTTTTTACATCAGAGATCAAGGCTTCTTATTCAAATTTGGATTCCTTGGCTCTTTACAGGGACCATTATTATACTTCATGCAACAATTTGAGTTTCAGACAAATGCCAGATTTCTACCTTGAACCTTGACCAGTCTGGGATTTCTATCTTGCTGATAAATCCTTTTCAGTCACCTCATTGTCTGTCGATTCTATAAGGCTTAGCAGGTACACAAGCAAATGCTAAGCAATTTACTTATTTATGCTGGTCTCCCTGTCTGTTTGGGGCTGTTGACAGCTCTTTAAAAGGTATCAGTAAAATGTGTTTTCTATAATCTGAGAGAATTTCTATTTCACTAGCCCAGTAACTTTACAGAAAAGTAGTGTTATTACTTAAAATTGCTGTTATATTGAGCATGTTTCTAGCTTGAATTTAGTTACAGAAATATCAATGTAAGGTTTTATTATTGACATAAATTTATGAGTGTACTCTTTAAAGATTTAAGGGCAAGCACATATAGAAGGATCAGTAACTAGAATGCTAAAACCATAATTACAGAAAGAAATAGGTTTTTTTTGAAGACATGTACAAGGAAAAATGTAATTTTATGCTTTATCCAGGGTACCTGAAAGATATCAAAGATTATGTACTATGCAGGTTACTGTATGACAAAGATGACAGGCACAGGCAACATGGGTTCACAAAGTGAAAGTCTTGTTTAACTAGTTTGATACTCTTTTACAATAAGGTCACCCATCTGGTGGATGAAGGGAAGGTGGTGGACATAGTTTGTCTGGATTTTAGTACAGCTTTTGATACTGTTTCTCACAGCATCCCGCTGGACAAGTTGTCCAACTCTGAGATATGCAGGTATGAGATGTGTTGTGTGAAGAACTGGCTGAATGACATGGCTCGAAGGGTTGTGTATGAGATATGGATCATTCTAACTTACCTTACAGAAAAAATTGCATATTACTACAGTAAGGAAAGCAAACTATTATATGCACAATATATTTTGTACAGTTGTCCTCCAAAAACCATGTTAGACAGGGAATTATAACACCAGCTATTCACTTAAACATGTAGGATAACAACAGAAGAAATAGGAGCCAGGTATCTTATGGAAGCCCAAAACAAAGATGATGAGTACTGGTTCTGGCTGGGATAGAGTTAATTGTATTCAGCTAGTATGGTAGTGTGTTTTGGATTTGTTACCAAATTAGTCTTGGTAACACACTAATGGTTTAGCTCTTCCTGAACAGTGCGTACACAGCATCAAAGCTATCTCAGTTTCTCACAGTGCCCTGCCGGTCAGTAGGCTGCAGGAGGGCAAGATGTTGGGAGGGGACACAACTGAGAAAACTGATCCAAACTGACCAAAGAGATACTCCATATTATATGAAGTCATGTTCATCAATAAAAGCTGAGTGAAAGAAGAGGAAGGAGGAGGAATCATGAACAAAGAAGTTCAGCATGATGGTGCCTGTCTTCCCAAGCAACTGTTACACATGATGGAGCCCTGATTTTCTGCAAAAGGTTAAACCTGCCTGCTGATTGGAAGGAGTGGATTAATTTATTAATTTTGCTTTGCTAATACATGTAGCTTTTCTTTACCTACTAAATGGTCTTTGTCTCAACATGAGTTTTCACACTTTTGCTCTTCCAAATCTCTTCCTCATCCCACTGAGGGGGAGTGATCAAGCAGCTGTGTGGGGCTGAGCTTCATACCTGGATTAAACGACAGCATTAAGAAAGTTTATGGTAGATTAAGATATTTGGGAATTGATCTTGGATTCAGACCTGTTCTTTGGCATGTTTTTTTTTCACCAATTCCATTATAGAACTCATTTGAGAAAACAAGTAACTGTAAGAGATTTAAAATTGTTTCACTAATTCTCAGGTTGTACTACTGGCACAATACAAAATCTTGTATTTACAGTTATTTCCAGTTCTGAGAAAACAGCAGAACCAATACCTGGAGTGTTCTGGCTTTTTCATAATAATCGTTGTAATTTTTTCGAAACTTGTATCCAGCACATCCCAAGTTCTTGCTTCTGCCACATTTTTTTCATAGTTACTTTCAAATCAAATTTTTTGAAACTGTTTTTCTTAACGATTTTTTGTTTCCCAAGTGAATGTGAAATACCAGACAGCACAAAAATTCTATTTTCTCCTCTGTCACATACGGAATGTGATTCTTCACAAGGAAACAATCAAATTTTGGACACAGTGGGCTAAAATCTGACATCCATTCCCTGTCTGATATATGTTAGTATAGCCGAGATACACTGTCTGGTATTAATAATGAGACCTTGTTTAACAATCAGTGCAACTCAGTCATGTTTTACTTCCTCCCTGGAGGACCAATCGCTTATCTCATCAAAAGGATAATAATTCCCTCTGTCTGTCAGTTGATATGATCTTTATTTGGACACAAACTGCAACAGCAGACTGAGCTGAACTTCCAGCCTTACTGGTGGTAAGGGATTCAAAATCCACATTTATCATGTGCAGAAGACAGATGCACTGGTAGCTTCAGGCACTGAATTAACACTAAAGTCCATTAATTCTGTTTTGCATATGGAGAATACCAAAATGTTTAACTTACAAAGAAGAAGGGCCATCCCCTTGGCAGAGTTTCTGTATATGAATATAGGGTTTTGTGCAGAAGGTGATCTGTGCGTACAAGAAGCATTCCTCAGGCCACTGGAGATTGAGCACATAAAGCTATTTAGGGGATGGGTGCCAACCACAGCCATCTCATAACATCTCTGCTCATTAGTCCATGGAATTTTATTTTTATAGGCTTTGGATAAGAATGAGATCATTAGCTTCTTGAATGAAGGTAGAATGGAAGTAATCCAGCTCAGCTGAGCACGTCATGTACATGGATATGCATATGAAGATTGCATAAAGCAAGTGTTATCCTTCCTTATTGTCTCCTAAAGGTACTAATTGTTTCAATGGTAGTCCAGCTCTTTCATGGAAATAGGGAAGGGGCCAGAATGACAAGAGCAAATCCCATATAGTTATTGAACAATTTCATTTAAGTTTAGAATTTTTAGGATCTTTTTGTTGTCTCTTGGTTTCCATCTGATAACTTTTTATTAGGTGAAGACAAGCTGTAATCTTGTTTGAAGTTACAAAATCACCCTGTAACATATTTCCCTTTGTTGTCTATTACTGAGTCTATTCATTTACCTTCTATCTCTGCAATCATAAATCCTCTACTCTGTTATTTTTATTGTTGAATGAAATAATACAAAAGTTTAAATGTTCAGATCCTATTTAATAATTATGTATCCAAAGCCATTTTCCTGTTACAACCTGCCAAAAATATCAAGGAAAAAGTAAGACCAATCCAATTAACTATCACTGAAGCCTACAATCCAGCATTCCTAACATTAAAAAAACCCTAATGGGTATCCACAAAAAATAAACCAGAATTTTTAACTATGTGGTAAAATATTTAAGAAGATAGGAATACACTACTAATACTAATGATGAGAAATAGAGGAGGATATGGATTTAAAGCTCTATGAGGAAGTCCTAAAATCTATTAGTGAATCTCCAAGTACTGTTTTATTAATATATCCAGCCCTTTTAAAACCAATGAACTAACATATATGATATCAGGCTTGGACTCTGAGTGAAAATAGCGGTCTGTAATTGCAGGCTTAACAGTAGGTCACCATGGTAAAAAAGGATCTATATGGGTGATTCAACCTGGAAATTTCAAACATTGCTCGTACCTTCAGAGGATGTATGTCCCTACACAACCTTCTTCACCTGGCTGCTCTTCATGAAGATAAATAATGTTCATATACAATGTTCAACAAAATGTTTTTCTGGGGGAAAAAATAATGGAGCTTTCTGTTTCCCCATCATTAAGAGCTTGGAAAATTTACAGTTAGCTCTGGTGCTGTTTGTCATCCAGACTGCTCTTCTGTTTTGTGCTGAAAGACTGAGTAGTACTTGATGCAGAAAAAGCCTATGAAAAGTATCGAAGTGATTACTTTGTATTGGACTTTATTGTACTGTCTTTGTCACAATATAGCACTTTGTCCTAAGAGGATATGACTTCATGCTCTTTCTACACATTCTTCCTTTTCTTATGTTTTAAAAATAGTCTACTTTTCAAAATTAATTATTTACCTCCTTTTTCCCAGTCTGCTGGATCTCTTATTCTTCTAGTGTCTCACCAGCCTCCCTCTCTCTGCTGCTCCCATGTACCTTTTTTATGTTGGCCTCCAGGCAGCCCTGGACAAATGGAGGGAGAAACTAACCGTCCAGTTTAAAAAGTAAGTGGTGGTATACGTAAGGAGAATAAGTATCAAAAACATGAAACTAGACATGCTATTGGGTATTAGAGCCTGTGTTTTAACAGTATGCTCAATAAGAATATTCAGTGAGTCAATTTCTCACTTTAGTTTTACATGGGAATTTGATGCTTAAGAGCACAAATTCAGTGTTTCTAATGATTTGTTTTCTCAAGAATTGGCAAATATTACTGTCACAACATCATAACCCTAGAGAAAAAATATTAGGTATCGTAACTTACCAAAGACTGATTATAAACTCCAACTAAATTTAACATTATTAGAGTATGAAAGGCATGAATCACGGTAAGCATTACATGCTTTGTATCAAAATAAACTCAATATTCCAAAGTCACTAAAGTATCCCTTTCACAGGATTTTGAAGATATATTGCCAGGATGTACGCCCAGATGTTAAGTATTGGGTGGCAGGTCTCTCATTTTTTTTCTACAGTCAGTGTAACTGCATATTTTAACTCTTCATTTTTGTTCCATTTTTTCATAGCCAAATTGAACAAGATATTTTTGGCTTGTTTTATTCAGAAGTACCCTAGAGGAAAATGCTAAGGCAGACATACAGTTCATCTACATATTCAATTAGGCTTTTGGCATACAATTTTAAGAACTGTTATGCATTCTAGCAAAAAATACCAACATTAGAGAAGCTAAAGATGGGGTAAACCAAGTGAAAAAAATATGACAAGATATAATTTAACAGGATACTATTACTTACAGAGTAATCTATGTTTGAGAATGATGTAAAATAATACAAGCTTTTTCACTAATTTTTTTCAGATTTTTGATATCTAAATACCTAAAAGTCAGGCAATACACTTAAAAATATTTCTTTAGAAAACTGAGGGATGTCAAGGAAATGCAAAAACTCTAAGTTGTTTTCAGATAAAAATAAACAATAGTAAATAAGATGTCTGTCTCTAGAAACAGTGTCTCAAAAATGAGGCTTCTAGCTGTTAAAATAGTTTTCAGAAGCATCAAACTGCATCTCTTCATTTATGTAAGTAGTTACCTTATTTTAGTGTCTTAAAACACATGCAGTCATACAGTATCAACCTCACAATGGAAAAAAAATGTAAATTTTGACTAACGCAAGAACTCATACTTTGACTGCATTTGGACAGATATTCCACCTATAAATCTTGAAAACTACTAATAAGCAGCAAGGGGGTGGTGGGGAGGAAAGATATATTCCAGACATTTTACGTAGTTTATCACAGGACCTTGCTGTCTAGGGAGCTGAAACCAATTAAGGGGTGAAGAACAAGATTGATGTACAAATGACAAAGATCCTTAAACCTTTCTTCCTTTTCCTCCATGTCTTACAAAATAACCATTTACTGAAAAATAAAAGACAAGCTGCGCGACTACACACATGTAAGATTCAGTCACACTGAATGAGTCTTTCTTCTGTTCCAAAGACTGGTTTGTTTCTGAAAATTGGTAGACCTTTTATGCAATTAATTTCAATTAAAGTGGAAAAAGAGAGTATGGAGTCACTCAAGTTTATGAATAGCAGAAGATTCTAATAGTCTAGCCTGGCAAATGCTCAAAATTGATTTATTGCTGAGATTTCATTTCTGTGAAGAAGCTGAGACCAAATTTGGTTTTAACATAAAAAAAACCAACCTAACAAAAAAAAAATCATTATAAGCCTCTGTGGAAATGTAGAAGGAATTACTAGATAGTATCATAAAAAGTACTTTTTCTTTTGTTCAGACTAATGAAATGATATCCAAGAATAGTTTGCATTGTATAATTCATCCAAAACACTATTTCATACTATGAATGGCACATAGAGAATTCAGTATCTGCATGTACAATTTAATATCTGTATTCATAACTCATTACGTAAGTCATCCACTTATAAATGAGATACAAATCAACATTACCATGAGATCTGAACCTTGCTTAAGTCAATGGAAAATTTCTAACTTGCATTTGAAAAATGCAAATGTTAAGTTTGCAAGCTACAAAAATAGCAAGACTTTGATTGTAAGATATGTTACAAAAGAGAGGAAATAATTAAAATATAGTAAGAAGTTAAATGACAAATTGCCACTTAGGAGATATTCAGTATGAGCTACAGAAAAAAATTCTAATATATATGCATCTGTAGTTTAGACCCCCTTGCTCTTGCAGATTATAAAATGTTAGTGTACAAAATCTATTTTTAAAATAAGTCTTTCTTCACCTGTTACTGTTATTAGACCTTCTTTCTCTGACACTTTGAAACAACTTTTCTTTGAAGGGTAAATTTCACTGTAGCTCATTTTACTCATTTTTGCACAAAACAAATGGTTCTCCTCTAATTGCTTCCCCTTGTCCTAATTAGTTTTCAAACATGTCCTTAAGACTTTATTTTGCCACTTCATTGTTGCTCTTCCCTGAGTTTAGCTTCCAGTATTAAAGTTACTGCCACTTCTACTCTTTCATATCTGTAGTCTTTTTGCACACTAAGAATGATTTTCTGTGCTGACAAAATGTTGAATTTCTGCCATCAGTGTGTTCAATTTCTACACATTCTTTTTACATTATCAGTAAAAATATTAAAAAAATGTCTTCAAGAAGGACAATTTTGGAAGTCCAAGCCTTTCATATGACCCACTGACATGTTTCAGTTGGCCTTGAGAGTTTCTTGTCACTGTCTCTGTATCTGAACTGCAGCTGTCTGCATGCAGTCTCTTATGTGATCTGCTGATGGGACTTCCTAGCTTGACCTTGAACCTGCTCGTAACAAAAGACTTGCTGGATGGCAACTGGACTGTAGCTAACCTTGGTTGCTTTTTTCTGGCCTTGATCCTGAGCCTGATTTGCTGGCTCAGCATCCTGGCTCTTCACAGACAAGGCTACTGCTGGGACACTTGGCTGATGGCTTGCTATCTCTTGAGGAGCAGCCAGCCTTCGCCTCCACCTTACGGTATCTACAATTGAACATGGATGACTAGTGAAAAATGTAAGCATCCACTAACTTTTAGTGTCCTCAAGAATGTCTACAAATTTTGGATGGATCTACTAACTTGGTAGTTGGATGGGGTTCTGAAACCAAGACTTTCCATGAATTCAAGCCTCCCTGAACTGCACCTTTGAAAATACCCTGGGTTTCTATTTGTGCAAAACCATCCATTAAAAAATACCAGTGAAAGATCATTTTCCCTTTTCCATAGAAGACTACATTTTAAATGCAAGTTTTACTCAAATAATACATATTTTAAAATGCTATTTATCATATATGAATTTTGAATAAGGAACACCTCTCCAAAATAATTTTCAAAAATAAAGTGAAGCAAATAAGCACTGAAAATTAGAACACAGCCAGGAAAATCATGATTTTGAAGGAACATGGCATGCTTCAAATATTCTGTGCATGCTTGATTCTGCCTTCTGTAGTCTAAATAAATGCAAAGGCCGCCACCACTCATTTTAAATGGTGCAAAACAAGCATTTCACTAATTATTTTAGAATAAGGAACTGGCCAGCTATCTGCCATGTATTCATATCAGCAGCTTCTGCTATATACAGAAGCTGTAAAAATAAGTATTTCTCCATATTTTCATTTCAAAACAGGCTATAAAACCACTTTACACACTATACATTATATATCAATTCAAATAATAAAACCACCAGCTAAAAATAGTAAAGCCTTTTGGGGGAAGGGAATTATGTCTTCTCCCTGCCCTTTGATTTTAGATGTTTGTGGTCAGTTTCATCAAACAACAGCACTTTCTTTAAAAAAATATATAAACACACATTTCTTCTGAGAGCCCAAATTCTCTTCCTGAAGACATCAGGAGCAAATTGCCTTTGTGCTTCTCCTGCAGGGTCAGGGTCAGGCTCTTCAATTCCATTTTCTTAAACCTGCTCTCTTATCCATTGTGCAATTTTGCATAGTAATGCTCTCAGATTCTTTTCTCAAGAAGCTAGACAAAACATGTTCTCATCAATTTTGTATATTCCTTTAACAAGATGAAAAGCCAATCATTGTAAACCCCAATATTTGACCATTTGCCTTCTCTAATCGGTGGCTTTTCAGCATTTCTGACAATACATTGCTTTGTGCACAAGAGTCCAAGTTAAAAGTAATTGCTTTTGCTCAATTTGCTTTTATGAAGGGACTAAATTCATCTCGTGTTACAGCATTGTCTGTTTCTCCAACAAATAAGTCACCTTTAGAAATTTTATATGCATTCTGCTGTGCTCTTTTGTGAGATGAAGTGGCAAGCTGACCACTTTTTTAAGTTCTTAAAATCTGTTGACTACATGGCTATCAGTGCGTTAATAATGAATGCCCAGCCGTGATGGGCTAGGTATACGGTTAACGTAAGTCATAGATAAATTCCTGAGTCATATGATGAAATAGGGTATAGAAAAAAACCACAGCACATATGCCCATAAAGACACTTGGAACATAGTTTTGATCATGCTGGATTTTGTGCCAAACCTTTTGACGCCCCAGCTTCAAGTAAACAAGGTCGAAGTACCATAATATCAAGCCATTTTAAATAGCATACCTTGAGCAGTAATCCATTCAAGATAGAGGAAGGAGATGGCTGCAGACTAATCTGACTGTACTGCCAGGCTGTGTGCTGAAAGCATATGAGATTAAAGGTACTTATCATGTTGAAGCCATTTAAAAATCAACCAACTTTAACTTAGCAGTCAGAGACTGTCATTTACAAGCTGACCAGAAAGAGCACCATCACATTCTGTTGCTTTTTGGAACTTCTTACAATATATTTAATGAATTATGTTCTCACAGCTTTTTCTATGTATTGCATATGATTTATCTGCCTTTATCCCTCAGCTTTCTATTCTCAGTCCTGTTCTCTGTATCAGATTATTTTTAGTTTTTCTTCAGATTCTGTCTGGACCTGATGACCTCTGCTTGGAAAATTTTAAGCACTCCATCACAGGTCAATTTCTGTGATCATTTAGTGGATTTTCTATGTTGTATCATGTGCTCATTTAGGGATTTGATCCCTTAATGTTCCAAAACTGACTCATCAGTTCAAATCAAACATTATCTCTTCTGTAATGTTTACTTTGCTAGTAAGTATAGTAAGAAGTAAGTATAGAAATTCTGATACCTTTACCATGTTATCGCTGTCGCAAGCCAAACTCAGTTGCTACCCTTAAGCTGCAAGAATGTAAGTTCCCTACTCACTACTGAAGTACGTAGTCTAATAGTCAGATTCAATATAAAAGCGGTATTTGCCATTCTTTCAGCTATGTTTTCTGAAGGAAAGTGGCTACGGTTGCTGTAATTCATATCAGGAATGCTGATGGCATGCTCCAGTGTGCTATGACAGCTGTTATGTTTTGTTTGTGGGTAGTTTACTGTATGAACACTGTATACTTTAAAAGAGAGCTTCTCAACAAAAGAAATGAAGGCAGACTTTGTCTCCCTTAGCAGATGTGCACTATATCCTAAGGATCATAGACCAGGAAGAAAATATTTTCCCTGAAAATAACTGAGCTAGTGAAATCTTCTAGAGTGTGAGAAGTGAAGGCAGCCAGATAAAAAGACCCAGCAGGCAGCGAAACTGCAGCATGTCCAGAAACCGAAATGCTCCACTGATGCATTTCTATGGGAAGACTGAACTTGGCAACCGTGGATGTAGCAAACAGTAAGGGCAGGCTTCAACATAACCAGGATATGTTTTCTTTCAATATGGTGGTCATTTTAGCTCACAGTTAACTGGTAAATGTTCAATCCTTGGCAGTGTTCAAGTCCAGGTTTGACAGAGCCTTGGGTGACATGTTCTAGTGTGAGGCATCCCTGCTCATGGCAAGCGAGTTAGAACTAAATGATCCTAAGGTCTTTTCCAACACAAACCATTCTATGATTCTATAAGCTTACGCTGCCAATTCACAGAAACTGTTACAGGCAGCCATGCAGGGGAAATGGAGCACAGAGTCTTCCTCTAATCCGTTCTTTATACTATTGTAAAGATTTCTCCTGGGACCCGCTGAGAACTGTGCGAAGTTACTTCTAACGCAAAAGTGACTCAAGTTACTTGATGGTGAATAAGCCAGAGGAAACTACCACTCCATAAGGAAACACTGATTAAGAGAAAGATCAGTTTACAAGCCTTTTGTTTTAACTTGCATTACCTGACAGATCTGAGCTTTTTCCATTTCAAAGGCCACCTTATTTCAACCTAATGATGAAACTTTTTTTTTTTGTTTTGTTTTGTTTATATGACATTCTTATGAAACAGCTGCTGGTAGTTTCTCTTCAACAGATCAGGGACCTTTTCATACATACCACCAGAGATTCTGTACTCATCAGCTTTTCTCTTCTGGATTGTTACAGAATTTATTTGCTCACATTTTGGCACTCAGCTTTCATACCTAATGATTGACTGACATTTAACTAAACAGGTGGAAATCAATTGATATAAGGCACAAAGTACATCACTGTACCTTGAAAAAGAATAATCATTACTCATTTGTACACTTTTACACAGAAAAATTTACCAGGTTCAGCTATGTTTTTCTATTAATTGCAGTAAATAAGTGATGCTTTAATAAAAGGAAACATTAGTCAGTTGAAACTCTGAAAGAGTAACTTTATAATATTTGGGAAAAAAATATAATTTTCAGAAAATGACTTATAAATCTCCTGTTAAAATTTTAATTTTTAAAAGAAAATATTAAAAAAATAATTTAGCTGTCTTTTATTCATTTTTCTCTTGCACTAGATATTGCTCAGCAGAACTACAGAATCATACTGCAGTCGAGGTACAAAAGATCCTCTTGAGATCACCCAGTCCAATTACTCTGCTTAATGTAGGGTCACTTCAAATAGGTTGCTCAGGATATTGCTCAGGTGTGTTTTGAATATCTCAAAGTATGGAGACTTTACCACCTTGCAATGATTTTCCTTGCATTTCCTGTATTTCCCATATTTCAGTTTATGCCCATTGCCTAAGACATTTCACTGGTGTTCTGTGTCTGGGATGGAGCTAACCTTATTCATGGCCCTTCATGTGCTGCTGTGGATTTGTGAGCGGAACAGTGTTGATAACACACCAGCATTTTAGGTATTGTTGAACAGTTCTTAGACAGCATCAAAGATGTGCAAGAAGCTGTGAAGGAACACAGTCAGGACAGCTGACCCCAACCAACCAAGGGGATATTCCAAATCATATGACATCATGCTCAGCAGTTAAAAGCTAGGGAAAAGGAAGAAGAAGATGGATGTTTGGGGTTGTGGTGTTTGTCTTCTCAAGTAACTATTATGCATGATGAAGCCCTGTTTTCCAAAAGGTGGCTAAATATCTGGTATGATTTTTAGCTGGTAGGAAGTACATGCTGGTAGGAAGTAGTAAATGAATTCCTGATTTTGTTTTGCTTGCAGAAGTAGCTTTACTTATTAACCTGTCTTTATCCAGAAGTTTTTCTCCCTTTTGCCCTTCCAATTCTCTCCCCCATTCCACTGTGTAGGAGCGAGCAAGAGGCCGTGTGGGGCTGCGCTGCCTCACAGCTCAGGATTAATCTGCCATAGTCACATATGAGAGTTGCTCATTGTGTGCATAATTGCTTCTGTATGTGCTGATGATTGTATATCCCTGTGTTTTTATACTCTTTTAAGTGTATTACTTTTTTAAAAAATGTATTAATATGACTTCTTATCCTATAATTATTAATTTTTTTGTGCATCTTGGAAAAGATTTCTGCCTATGAGGTTTGAAGCCCAACCATCCAAGTCTATTCGTAAAGTTTGCACATAGTTTAGTTTATATTTGACACAAAAAATTCTCACAGACTCTCAGAACATGCTAATTAGCTTCAAACTAGATACAAAACCACAGAAACTGCTGCTCAGTTCTGAGCAGTGGTCAGTTCTGAAAAATTTAACCAGCATGAGTCAGGAAGCCTGAAATGGAAAGTGTATGTACACAGCAATATTTAAATTAAGTCATTGGCATTCTTACATCATTTACTTTTTTCAATAGTTAGCCTTTCTCTCCATCTGCTTTGAAAATCACCTGAAATTTCAATTAAGTGGCTTGATAAGAAGCTTTTCCTAAACAGGTGAATGTATTTTTTTTTTTTGATCTAACATACTTCTGTTTCCTTCTAGTCCTAATAAATTAAACTATGCAAGTCATAATCTTTTACTGAGTTTTTTTTTTTATTATTTTGCAAGAAAAGGTTTATGTTCTCCAGCTAACTGAAGTTATTTTGGCTAGAAAAGTTTGAGGTGCAGTCATTTTAAAATAATATTAATGCAAAAAATAGAAATTAATTCAAAGGAAGGTATAGTTTTGCCAGCTTTTTAGTTACCTATTTTTATGCTAATACAGTAGATCATTTGCATGCTGCATCCAAGAATAATTAAAACATGTTAGTAAGTGTATTTATTGGGAAAAAATTCTGCTTGACATTTTGTGTTTCGACTGGCATTTGCTAGTTGCCAGCTGTCATAAGAAAAGGACTACAACACATGCCGTTAGCAGCATATGCCTTTTTGGGCGCTGAATAGCTTTTTCATTCAAAAAAATGAAATGATCCATAACATATTATGCTGTCATTTAAAAACCACATCAGAACTGTAACGTTTTTCATATTAGTAATTAATTTTGTTCCCCAAGGCTCAATCTAGCATTTTCTCACTATGGTTGGGGACATAATGAGGAAAACATTTGTTCTATTAATTGGCGTTACTTATTTTCACTGTGTTAATGATTTTCTCAGATTGTAGATTTCTTGCGACAGTTTTCAGAGGATTTGACTTCTGTGCTCTGCTACTCTGTCAGATTGTTCCGCTTTTTTCCTAAGCCAGTATCTTCTCCATCATTCAAATATGTGACAAGTATTTACCAGATGAGATAAAGATCTGATAGCTAAGCCAGTGATGTTTGTTTTTTGCTACAGTAAACTATTGCAAAGATTTTTAGGAATGTGTGGGTAAATGAGATGTTCATTAGTCATTTTGTGATAAAAGTACAGATTAATTCTACTAATCATACTATCTTCTTTACACCTCCCCCCCCCCCCCCCCCCCCCCAAAAAAAAGAAAAGGGCAAAAAAAAAGCCTATTTGCTCCTGGAAAGAAAAATTGTAATTTCTGACTGTTACAGAAACTCACTAATGTCTGGATTTCTTTATCAATTATTTGGCTCCTGATACAGCTAAACTAGGAGAAAAGCTGTTCTAAATTCCCTAAATAGTCAAAAGGGAAAACAAGTATGCCCTTGGTGGGATATTGTCCTGGGTTCAGCAGTAGCAATCATTTTTCTCGATCACAAGGACTTGGGTCCCCCGAGAGCACCGCTGGGGAGGGGGACTTTTGTACGCCACATGGCCCCACTTATCTTTCTCCAAGGACTATCTGAGGAGCTATTCTACTACAATATTTACTTGAACAGATATTTAAATTAAGAATTTTTATTTTTCTTGAATTCTTAGGAGCAATAGATCATCGTTTTCAAAGAGTAGATACTATTTTTGTCCAAACACCCGTTTAAATTAATTTGCAAGTTAAAAAAGAAAAACAAACAGAAGAACACAGTAAAAAATAAAATTCTATGTTTTTTTCTTGTTATGATAATGAAAAAATAATGTGGAAAGTGTTTCCATATGCATAACTGCATACAGATATACTGATAATGTATATATGGAGAAAGTTATCTGTATTTAAGTCCAGGTAGGAGATAAGCTGATGGGCATTATTCAGAAAGATCAGTTGAATTACTGATGATATCCGACACCTTTTCCTGTAAGATAGAATTTCAAGGGAGGAATATACGAGGAATCAGCTATGGAGGTCACATTTCAAAGCCCCGTTTCGTAACTTACCACTCTCTAACGATAGAACTCTAAATGCATAGAAGTATAACTTACAGAAAGAATATTCTCAGTGTTCCAGGTCCTCTCTGAATCCAAAGTCATAAAGAAGCCAGAAATAAAAGAAGGCATAGTCATCTGGTAGAAATCAAATCACATGTGGGTTTTGTTAATCTATAAAAGTTCCTACTAGTTAACCCTCAACTACTAGTGTTCAATTGCTTTACCCATTACCTGCATAGGTAGTATGCAGACACAACACTTCAGACACATCTTTCCAGTACTAGCTAATTAAATGGTCCTTTTTAGATGTTTTTGAATGTGCCGTGACTTACTGTGTGTCTATTTTCCTGCTTTCCGACCCAGGTATCTGAGATTATTGGTCTACCTTTTTGATCAAAGGAAAGCAGTAGATCACCAACTAAAACTTAAGTGAGGTAGTCTTATCCATGCATTTTTTAATGAAAAGTAGACAAAAATATATAGCAAATAGAATTTTGATATGAACATAATCCGACTTTTACTATAAACACATTATGGAAAAAATATAGAACGTGATTTAATACTCTGTTAGCAATTTGTCACATATATTCAACTTTGATTTCTTCTGCCTGACTAAACAACTTGAAATATAATTGATTAATGAATTGTCCTGGGTTCAGCAGTAGCCGTCATTTTTCTCCTTCTTGGTAGCTGGTGCAGTGCAGTGTTTTGACTTTCGGCCTGGGAACAGAGCTGATAACAATGATGTTTTGGTTTGGCCAAGGACTTTGTGAGCCTCATGCTCTGCCAGGGAGGAGGGGAAGCCAGGAGGAAGCAGAGATGGGGCGCCTGACCCAGCCTAGCCAAAGAAGTATTCCATACCGCAGCACATCATGCCCGGGATGTAACTGGGAGTTAGCCGGAAGGGCTGGGAGACTGTGGGGTTGGAGGAGGTATCGGTCAGAGCTTGGTCGGGCTGGGGGGGGCGAGTTATCGGTTGGCTGGTGGTGAGATGTCATATTCTCTTCCCTTGTTATTTCCTTTATCATTATTATTAATGGTGGTAGCAGTAGTGATTTGTGTTATACCTTAGTTACTAAGCTGTTCTTATCTCAACCCGTGGGAGTTGCATTCTTTTTGATTCTCCTCTCCGTCCCTCCGGGAGTAGGGGGAGGGCAAGAAGGGGGGAAGTGAGTGAACGAGTTACCTGTCTGGGTTTAAACCACAACATGAATAAGTTTGATTTAAGCATATTGAACCTTCGTATCAGCTATATAATGAGAGGCAAATATTCTGGATTTTAGGCATTTGGAAACTTGTTCCTTTACACTTTAATGCCCTTCCTTTATATTGTATTGAAAAATATAATACTAATTACGATATTAAATGTTTCTGTCTAGTCTTCCTTTGTGAAATAATAATTAAGGAAAAAACATGATTCAGAATGAAGGAACAGTGAACAGTAAGCCTTCTCTGGAAGGCTTTATTTTTCTTTCTGCCTGATTTGCCAAAGAAGAATTTCTTTCTTAATTGTCTTTGCATAAATTTCAGTGGGAGTATTACTTGGGTATAGCATTGAGTTTCTAGTGTAAAGAACAACATAATAAAATAACATGATTTACACTATATTCAGGGTAGCAGAGATAATTCTTTACCAGTACAGATATCCTTTTTTTTTTACAAAATGTACTTTGTGTTCCAGACCAAAACCCAGGTGCTGATCAATCACTATTTTTTACCAGTTCTAGTAAATTATGAACTATGCATTGAAAAAATATCATTTTATAGGCTTATTATATGAAAATAGACATTTCTATTTAATAAAATGAACTTACATTTGAAAGAGTTCATTAGTATTTACATTGCAAATATCATTGATGTTAAGAGCAAAAAATCCACATTACTTACAAGAACGATATTAACAGTGTTTAAAAAGTTATCTTTTCACATGAACTTTGTGGAATAGAATATAAAACCTTAATAAAGATGCACTTTGTACCAAATTTAGTTTTTCAGCTGAGATGCAAATTTCATCTAGAAACTTACTGGAATGAGAAGTATCTGTTTTCCAGTCAGTTAAAA
Organism: Pezoporus wallicus; assembly: GCF_028554395.1. Lineage (NCBI taxonomy): Eukaryota > Metazoa > Chordata > Aves > Psittaciformes > Psittacidae > Pezoporus > Pezoporus wallicus. Next base: position 537,820 of record NW_026640026.1, read on the forward strand.
ACATCTTTACTACATTGCCTGTCATCTTGAATCTCCTACAAGTATCCTTTAGAGGTTGTTTGCTTTTGGGTAAGACATTGGAATCAAGAGAGACCAGGAAGCCCACAAAGGCTCTCGACAGGGACAGCTGAATGAATAACTCTTATTTGAACTTATTTACACATAATAAAAGTGTATAAAGATCTACAGTTCATGAAATCACCTCTGTCAGTTTGGAACTTAATATGACAAAAAGACTGGTAATTGGACAAAGAACTTTTCATGCATCCTACTGACAGTCACACTACAAGAGGCCATGTTTTTCTCAAATGTGGAAGTTTGCCTGATCTGATAAAGTCAGAAGGATTCACTGAAGCATAATAACTACACATACAAGATTTAATTGCTTCTTGAAAACTAGATCACTACTGTGTTAGTAACGCAGTTAGATTTCTGCAGTTCTGCAAAACCTTTCACAGTATTAGACACCCATTTCCATGTCCTTAAAACCAGCTGTTTTCATGTTATATATAATGCTAAATATCAACATTAATACTTCATTGCAATACATTGCAACATTTTATATAGTACTAAACATTATTATCTTCTGGGAAGTTCCATTTTTAATATTCCAAAGAGAATCACATTATTTGTTGTTCAAAAATTAGGGAAATAGTTATGATTTCTTTCTGTATTCCATATTTCATAAATAAAGTAAAATTTATCAGGGAATCTTTATCACAATATCTGTCTTTTAATAATTTATTTTTTAAGATACTTCAGCGAACGAATTGGAAATCTCTTTCCTTCATAATGATAAAGAAAAAGTAGTATTTGACCTAAGTGTGTGTTGTGGTTTAATCCCAGGCAGCAACTAAGTCCCATGCAGCTGCTCATTCACACATCCCCCTCCCTGGCCTTTCCCCATTCCCTAGGTGGGACGGGGAAGAGAATATAAAGAATGTAAAACCTGCAAGGTGAGGTAAGAACAGTTTAATAAATAAAGTACAATGTAATAATAACAATAATGACAAAAGAAATTACAAGGGGAGAGAATATAAAACTGAAAGGAGAAAAGGAAAAAAAAAAAGGAAGCAAACACACAAACACATAAAAGTGATGCACAATACAACTGCTCACCTCAGTCTGAACCAAGCAGTGATCAGTCCCTTTTGGGTGACACCTCTCAGAATTTATATACTTGGCATGACATGCTGTGGCATGGAATACCCCTTTGGCTAGTTTGTGTCAGGTATCCTGTCCCTGCTTCCTCCAAGCTTCTTGTGCTCCTCCTCACTGGCAGAGCATTAGACTGAAATATCTTCCCTTCAGATGCATAGACCAGATTCCCCCAAGTTTTCTCTTCTCCTGGCTGAACAATACCAGCTTTCTCAGCCTCTCCACTTGTGGAAGATGCTTCAGCCTTTAATCATCTTTGTGGCACTGTACCAGGCTTGCTTTATAAGTCTATGTATTCTTTGTACTGGTAATCCTAGAACTGGACATTGTACTCCAGGGGTGGCCTCCTCACTGCTAAGTAGAAGGAAAGGACCACCTCCATCAACCTGCTGGCAACACTTCCCTTAATGCATCCCAGGCTGTTGGCTTTTCTAACCCGTATTCCTACATGGCTGAACAAAAAACTGTGATCCTCCTGGGTGTGCTGTCCCTGCTTCTACCTGTTGTACACTTGCTTTATGCCAAATTCAGACAAGAGATCCATGCTCATTCATACCATCCTGCTCATCTCTGCCACCTTTGTTTGATTTCCTATTTCTTGGAATGCACCTTCCTTTAACTTCATGGAGGTTATCTTTTACTATCAACCAGTTCTCCTCAACTCCTATTCTATCCAGGGCAGAATAACAGAATCATCACAGAGCCATTAGGGTTGGAAGGAACCTTTGGAGATCATTTGGTCCATCCCGCCTGCCAAGACAGGGCCACCTAGAGCAGGCTACATAGAAACACGTCCAAGCAGGTTTTGAATGTCTCCAGAGAGGCATATTTATATATCCTGTATCCAATCGGAATCTTACAAACAGATCTATGAAGTGGTTAAAGTCTTCTCTCTTGAAATCTTGTGGGTTTTCTCCTTTCCTTCCTTTCTCTCACATTCTCTGCAGCCAAGGCTGCCTTCAACTTTCATACCCCTGACCAGTTCTTCCTTGTTTGTAAGCATCAAATTCAGTAAAACACCTTCCTTCATTGGCTCCTCAATAACCCATACCAAGGTGCACTCAAGAAATCTCCTATGTACATGTACTTTGAAGCTGGAGATTATACAAAACTCATATTCATATGCGTTTGTATAGTAAAATTATGGTATGAGATTTTTACAGAGCTATAAAACAATTTCAGTGTCTGTGTAAAGTGTCATGCAGCCATTTCCTCTGGAAGAAAGATTAATTTGGTCACTTGGCCAGCAACAACAACAGTCTGACAGGGTGACAAGATAAAACAGAAGGTTTACCTTTATTTACCTAGTTTATAATACGTAATCTATGATTTTCATTAACTCAGAGGGTTGGAAATTAATTCTTTACAACACATGCAGAGAATAACACATACCTCTTGTGATTGGTTAATGTCTTTAAATTTATTGTCTACTTCTAATGATAAATGCAAAAAAGCTGTTTCTAGATCTTCCTTTACTGGTTTTGTAATTTTGATTGTTTCCCAGAAGCATTGCTTGCCAAGGGCTTGTGGGTGTACAGAATGCACGGACTTTCATTTTGATAGCCCATATGGCCTTGGTTTCCCAAATGCCTACCACATTGAAACCTATTTTCTTGGCAGCCACAGAGGTCTTTAAGAATCCATACTACCCACGTTCCATTGTTCAGGGATGCTTTGGGTATTTTTATCATTTTGGCATGTACCTCTGAACAGATGTCATTAGGTGCAAGGAGGTGTGGTGTCAGTGTATTGGGGCTATCACAAAAGATGGACTTCCCTCCTCTCTTCCTGGTGAACAGATGTCCTTTGCAGTGTGCTGCAGGCCTTCCCATCTCAATCCTATTGATAGCTGGCATCTCTTAATGGCCAGGGTTCTACCAACTTCTGAATGGGCAATCAGATATCCAGACAGATGGTCCTAGATTCAGGCAGACAAAAAAATTTATGTCGATGTAATGTGCTTTTAAAGGCCATAATCCCAGTGAGTCACACTGAAATGGTTGTCCTTTCTCTACTCCTATAACTATTATTCAGACAATATGCTACTGCTACTTTGTCTTTGATCTTGATTAATATTTCAAATTGCATTGTATAAATTTCATTAAACATTTTCCTCATCTATACATTTATATGCATGAATATGCACACACATTCAAATGGAATCAATCCCTGCAACATTTAGCCAGAGTGACTTACTACTTAATTCATAATACTCAGTAGTTCTATAATCATGTTGTATTCCAAATCTTTAGCACTTTCATCTTATCATTAGTTCATATCCAGCACCTGTATTATCAATCAAGGTCAAGGTTTAACTCTTTCTAAAGAAGATAGTATTAGATTGGACTTTGAATGTTTTCCTGGTTTTAACACTGTAAAATTTCCAAAGAGGCATTAGGTTAAAACCATTAAAATCTTTATGATTTTTTCTTTAGGTAATATTTACACGTGTCTGCTGAAATGTCTGAAATTAACCAATTATACGTGCAATCACTTACATAAGTGACTTGGTTTCTGCAGGTTTTGGTGCATTTAAATTTGCATTAAGAATGCAGTGACTTAAGCAATTATATATAGAGGGCACTGAAGTGTGCTGGAAACTGACTTAATTTCAAAAGTTATTTTTCTAGAGGATTCTAAGAACTGTATATCTCCAGCATACAGATCATATCCTAGGTCAGTACGGAAACCAAAACCTCTAGAATCAACTTTTTTTCTCTTTCAGCAACTTACTAAGTTGAAATTATATCTATGTGCTTCCCGATTGAACAGAACTGGTTTTCAAAACTTTTTTTTTTTCAAGTTACTTTTTTTGAAGGCATACAAGAGAATTACCTTTTCTATGCCAAAAAGGTAAATACTTGTGTTCATTTGGTTCTACTCTGTGTATCAAAAGCTACTGAAATAATTAGAAACTGTGATAATACTTTTTTTTATTCCATTAACAACAGTTTATGGATTCTTATTATGTTATTGTAGACAAATACAATAACCCATATTTCTTTCAGTACACTAATGCCAGATTACATCTGCTACACTATTAGTTGCAAACATGAAGTATGCTTTTATTGTCATGTTATGACAATATATGATAAGGTTTTAAATGCATTATCTGTGCTGATATACCCTTTTCAGAATGGCTGTTAAAAATTCACTTTTGTGCACAGAAATAACCAGCAGGTGCAAAAGTTCAAACGGGACAAATATTTCCAAATATGAAATTTTCCGATGTGGTTTCATTATTATAGACATAGGACCTAAATGCTAATATTCAGATTTACTGCTATCAAAAATCTCCAGCTCAAAAAGAAAAGATGAATTTCTAGGAAAGTGCATGACCTATTCTACCATTTTCTTTCTTCAATATAACTGACAACAGCTGCCATTTTTATCTGAGAGCCTAGCATGTCCTCAGGGGTATGTAATTAAAAAAAAGGATTGCATAATAAAATTATATCTGTGGCGTTGTAATTGCCATAAAAAGCTATAGGAAAATAAAATAATGAGCTATAATCAGATAAATGGCAGGCTGCCAGGGGCAATGAAAGACAGGAAAGAAGACCTGCAGTTGTCATACAAGCCCACCAATTGCTTCATTATATCACAGTGCCAACAGAAACTCCATTTGTAGAGATATCAATCTGTCCAGCTTTGTCTCACAGTAGTCTCACAGCTTTATTCTTATCTATGATTTATCTCAAATAAACCTCACAAAAAGCCAGACTGTGAGAGCTGATATCATATACTCCACCAGAACATTTTTGGCATCCCTAGGTGTATCTAAGAAAAAACAATACTTGCAAGTTCGGATTTTCAAGCCCAGAATAACCACCCCCCATGCAATCAAGAGAATTAGCTAGTGGCTATAGATTTTTGTAGTTTTGGGTAATATTCTATTTTTTCCAGAGAGGTGAAAAGACAGAGTAAGATCAGGCAATATCTGCCATTAAGTACATTATGAAGGTCACAGGACCCTAGATACAAGACAGAGCAACACCTCTGGACCCTGTCGT